>NW_022196896.1:66558011-66709884 GCF_008632895.1 Mastomys coucha | reverse complement strand
AAAAAAACCTGAGTACCTTAGCCCATGGGCATGGTAGCTTAGCAACACAGCACACCGTGGGGCATCAGTTCTTGTTCCTATCATTGGCCAGCTGGCAGCTCATGCTGCTCAGCACTCCTTATTGCTAATCTGAGGTAAAGGATCAAAATTCAAAGTACAGTTTCCACTGAATGAATATTGATTTCTCATCATCAGAAAGTCAAAAAGACTTAAGTCAAAATATCCTAGGTTAAAAAAAAAAGTCCTAAGTTAGAAGTTGTCTGTATGGAAAGCCATGAGAAACCACACCACTCTTCCAGCACTCTGCCCAGAAATTTTAGCAAAATATTTGATCTGTCTACTTGCAAGTTCTACTTGTCACCCAGAACTCCAAGACAGATACATGTCATCCAGGTTCTTTACTACTCCATACAACAGTGTGTTCCTGATGTCTCTCTGAGACCACCCCAGAATAGCCTTGACACCACTTTTCCTCCTATTCAATATTTTGTTATTTTCTTTAACAGATATGTGTGTGTGTGTGTGTGTGTGTGTGTGTGTGTGTGTGTGTGCCTGAGATGTGTGTGTATAGGCACTCTTGAAGACCAGAAGAGGATATCAGATCCTCTGGAAGTAGTTAAAGAAAGGGTTATGAGCCATCGTGTGGGTGCTGACGTTAGTTGAAAAGTGGCTTGTTCCTAGACAGATCATGCCAAGCCAGCACAATTCCCACAAGAGAGGTCCTTTATTGAAGGTAGTAGGGAGGGGGGAGAAGTGAGAAAGAGAAAGAGAGAGATGGGTTGGGGTCTCTGTCTTTTATCTGGGCTGTGATGTAGGTGACCCAGGTGATGCGGATGAGGCTTGCGCAGGATATGTGCAGCCGTTGCCACAGCAACAGATGCAGGAGAGTCCTTGTTGCCTAGGGGATGACATCACCGCTGGATTCAGAGGCTAACAGTAAACAGCTTCTGATGCTAACAGCTGGGGACTGAACTCAGGTCCTCTGCAAGAATAGCAGCAGAATCTGTTAGTCACTGAGCTGTCTCTCCGGGCCTCAATTTTTGTGGTATATTCTCTAAGAAGATGAAAGCTGTCTTTATGGCCCCCCTGTTCTCAGAACACACCCCAAGAATCTCCTATAATGCACATACTTGTGGCATGCACTTCAGAATTCCTCCATCCCTAATTTGTGTAGCTGTCCCTACATTGTTAAGTGATCAATACAGCAGTGCCGGTTTCTCAATGTCAATGCCTCTCCTAATCTGCCTTGTAGCTTAGATTTTTCAA
The DNA here is from genome assembly GCF_008632895.1 of Mastomys coucha. NCBI lineage: Eukaryota > Metazoa > Chordata > Mammalia > Rodentia > Muridae > Mastomys > Mastomys coucha. The sequence continues at coordinate 66,708,618 of NW_022196896.1, read as the reverse complement.
AAACCTACTTTTAATACGGGTTCTTAAATGCTTTTACCTCCCTTCTAGCCTATCGCCCACCAGATGTAGTGGAAAAGCAAGGTTATCAGGATACAGGGGAAGTGGACCTGTTTAGAAATCATTCTTTGGAGCAAATCCAATCTGTATTGTCAGGAAATCAGCAGTTCAGTTCCCAGGAATCAGCAGCGGCAGCTCGATCCACTCATAAACACTTCATGAATATACCAGCAGTCCAGTTAGTACTGGGGTAGCAAACAGGAATCTGCAGAGGGGGCACAACCTAGCAGAGACAGCCAGGCCTCGGCCAAGTCAACAGGAACCATTTAGGACCAGCAGGGACTCCAGAAGAAGTTCTTTGTGCCTCGCTCAACAAAGTAAAGATCAGCAAAGAGTTGAGACCAAGAAGTATTGCAAAGCTAGCTATGCAAGCCCCTGTCACTGTCCATTGGGTCCTATTTATACTCCCTCCAAACATCACGTGTCCTCCCATAGGTCTTGCCTCAACACGTGAGTCTACCTTAGCAAAGCTCCAGGTGAGTCTGTATCGTCTGACCTCTCTCCACCAAATCAATCTGAATCTGCAGATGCAGCAAGAAGCCCCAGAATGCCACCTAAGTTGTTTGGTGTGTTTCTTTCTATGAAGTCTTTTTTTTTTTTTTGGTTTTTTTCGAGACGGGGTTTCTCTGTGTAGCCCTGGCTATCCTGGAACTCACTCTGTAGACCAGGCTGGCTTCGAACTCAGAAATCCACCTGCCTCTGCCTCCCAAGTACTAGGATTAAAGGCGTGTGCCACCACCGCGGCACTCTGCCATGCAATGTAAGGTGGTCCAATACATGCATGTTGTTAACAAGGAATCCATCCTTCATCATACATCCTTTGATGTGTTTATTTTTAGCAAAACATCCTTTCACCTGTGTCTGCTTCAGAAAAGCATTCCTTTGACATATTGACTTTCCAAAGACACCAGAACTTTCCACTTCACTGCCTGGGGGTACTGGAGTAGAGAGGGAAGCTTAAATAGAGCATTCTGTTTTCACTGGACCAGAGGCCAGGAAGTTCCAGATGAAGTGCAGACAGACACCATCCTTGGTGACTTGCAGGTGGCTGCCTTGCTGTCCTCCAAGGCAGAAGGAAGGCTGTGCTCTGGTCTCTCTGTCCCTTAAAAGATACTCATCTCACGTCAGAGCCCCACCATTGTGACTTCTTCTAAATCTATCTCCCAGGGGTCCCCATCCAATTGGGGATCAAGGGATCAACATGTGAGTTTTAAAGGGAATGAGGATTTAAGTCTTAACAATGATTTCCCAGGACTGAGATTCTGTGCTTATCAATGTAGCTTCCAAGCCTCAGAACCGGGCTCTAGAAGCACTGAGATGTCTGAGCATGTCCACGTACTACCTGGTGTTTCCTTCAGGGAACCTCCATAACTCCCTTGGTACTTCTTTCATATTGGTGTGTATGGTAGTTTGAATAAAAATGGCCCCGTAGGCTCACAGGAGGTGTGGCCTTGTTGGAGTGGGTGTGGCTTTTTTGGAAGAAGTATATCACTGGGGGTTGGTGGGTGGGGCATTGAGGTTTCACTTAAGCCAGGCCTAACTCTCTCTTCCTGCTGCTTATGGATTCACTTATAGAACTCTCAGCTTCCTCTCCAGCACCATGTCTGCCTGCATGTCATCAAGCTTCCTGTCATGATGATAACAGACTAAAACATCTGAACTGGAAGCCAGGGATGGAACTCAGGTGATCAGGCTTGGCAACAAGCCCCTTCACTGGTTAAGCCCCACACTGACCCAACAGTTGCTACTTTCTAACTGCTATTCTCTTCTATTTGCTTGTTACTCTTTCCTTAGAAAAGAACTAGAGTCTACACTTTCTGCCATTCCTTAAACTAACAAGTTTAATATACCCTTTGGGAACTGTGTACATGTTAAAAAGGCTGATGTATGAGCATGGAGCAGCTTAATATCACATCACACTGCTCTAGGAATTAGGGCATAGGAATCTCCTTTCCAGCTGGCCCTGCCTAGAATTAAAACCCGGAGCTCTAGATGAATCCCTCTGGCTGTTCAAAAGAAGGGAGAGAAGTATATGTCACCATGCGGAACCTGGAAGAGCAGAGTACAAAGAAGGAAATGTGGCTGCCCATTCCAACACTGTCCTGGTGATGATAATTTTTCAGTATGCATAAGTCAGAAGAAGTTCTTTGTGCCTGGGTGAGAACCCATAAGCATCACTTCAAGATTCTTGCAGAAAACATTCTAGATATCTAAGTGCTGGTGGGGAGTATTCCTTATGCCTTCTTCCTTGGTTTGCACATGATAAACATATGTGTAGTGCCTAACTCAAACTGAATAGCTTCATACCATTACAAGGATCAAGTCATACTTCTCAAGAATCCACATAGGTTTGTATCCTCACAGACAATAACAGGCCGTAATTCATTGAAATTTGAACATGGTGTTTGTGGTGGTTTGAATAAAAATGGCCCCCATACGCTCATTCATATATTTGAATGCTTGGTCATTAGGGAATGGCCTATTTGAGAAGAACGAGGAGGTGTGGCCCCAATTAAATGCTTTCCTTATAAGAGCTGCCATGGTCATGGTGTCTGCTCACAGCAATGGGACACTAATACAGGGTCACCATAAACCTAGCATTCTCCTTTTGTAAGTAGCAAGCTCTGTGGATGAACCTCTGGCTTCTTATCATCCAGTCATGTGTTATCTGGATCCTGCCTTTTTCAGAGCCCCAGTAAGTCTCCAGACCTGGGCTACAGATGGTAAGAGAGTTCCTAGCATTATCTATCTTTCTTGGCTCTAAGGCCTTCTGCCACCATATATATGAGTGCTTTCCCTAGAGATTTGTTAGCACTGGACACTCTCTGTTACTCCCTCCTCTGCTCCAGGCAGAATCCTGTCTGATTCCCATCAGCACCCACGAGCCACTGAAAGAACTTACATGTCTCTCTGTCTGTCTACATATTTTTTGTCTTTTCTTGAAGTTTCATTTTCCTAGGGTTATAAATTATGAGAATGGATTCTTTCCCTTGGTACCCATAGTCTCCTAGGGTCACTCCTGGTGTGCATCCCATTGGTTACATCATAACACGGGAGGGTAGTGTGTGCAAAGGGAACATGGCATTTTCCTTGTACATTTAGTCCTTGATAAATATCTCGGGTGCTTCCGGTCTTATGCCTTATTCCAGTGGTTGAGATGGCTATGAATACATGCATAAGTCTTTGTATGGATGGTAGATTATCCTGTTATGATAGCTGCTAGGTCACAAATGTTTATTCTAGCTATGCAGTGCTGGGGATTGAACCCAGAGCTAACATATGCTAGCCAAGGATTTTGCCACTGAGGGATACTCCAGCCCTTGATATTTTTATATGGAAAGAAAAAAATCAATGTTATAACTTTGAGGAAGTTGCTAGTGTGCAAAACTAGAAACAATGTCACTATTACATGGAGGATAAAACAAAAGAGACGTAGGTAGATTGTATGAATCGATTCTTCAGGAACTGGGATTAAATAATGCACTCTCGCGCTCTAGTGAAGCCCATTGCTTTGTGTGCTTTTAAAAAGCTAATAAAAATAAGGACTGAAGAGATGGCTCAGCAGTTACGAGCACTGGCTGCTCTTGCAAAGGACTCGAGTTTGATTCCTAGCACCCACATGAAGGCTCACATCTGGAATCCAGTCCAAGGGGGGTTAACACTCTCTTTTGGCTGTCCTGGGTACTGTATGCACATACACACATGCAGGCAAAATACCCATACACATAAAAAAAATAAGGAAAAAAAACTAATGAAAATAAAATAAGTGATTACCATACCTAAAAAACTTAATATATGAGTATAATTAAAAGTTTTCAACAATACATTATCTAGTTCTCAGTTATTCAGTAATATTAGATACTTACAACCCAAGGTTGTAGGTAACTAGGCAAGAAGCCACCCTCCAGGAAGGCCGAGAGGGCTGCACAGACGCGGGGACAACTGCTCTAGGTGCTAAGAGAATGATACCTTTTTCCTTACACAGAAGAGTGCATAAACTGCTGAGATTAATTACGTAGTGTTTCACATTTCCAATGTCCCTCTGGTTCTCACCGGTTATATAAAGAACCAAGCCAAATATGGACACTGATGAAGCTTTAGATAAAAGCAGTTGAGGGCCTCAAATGTGTATTATTATTTTAGACTCCGTCCAAGGTATGTTAAGGGTGTCCTAGAGCTTTACAAACCCGTGTAGAAGGTTCCCAGCCAGCTGCATGTCCACATTTTCCTCCAGGGGGCGCTGCTCTTCCTTGTCTCGCTCCTGTTAAATCCTGGCTCTCTCGGTAAACTCACTTTGGGGGAAGGCACTTTAAGATTGTATTGAAAGCTCTAAGGATAAAAGTTAGAAAATACTGCTATTTGGGATTAGGCCCAGGATCTGTGGGGTCAGAATTTATTTGCTTAAGGGAAGGTAGGAACAGAAAGAGAGCCAAGTTTACAGAGTGATTGCTAGATGCCTATGAGCCGTGAGAGAGCCGGTAAAGCAGTTTTGTCTGCTTTATTGATCATAAGTTCTTAAAGCAAATAAGAGAAAACTTCCCTTCTCAGAAGGCAATCCCCAACAAAAGGCTGCCGGCACCTGTGGGATTTTGTCTGTTATGATGGTGGCATGTCTATGGTCCTTTGTATAGCTTCAGTGTGTTTTCGCTCCCTGTTGGAGCAGCCCCAGAAAGCTGTGGTGAGTCGCAATCACTCCAAATCTTACACTGAGAGGAACAGAGCCCAGTTATGGGCTCAGAGCAGCTCTTCTGTTAGGAAAGGAAGGTCTCCACCTGCAGTGGGGGAAACAGCTCTCTGACACGGTGTGGTCAGTCTGTCTCAGCCTGCAGGGATCTTCCTAGGGTTTTGGATGAGAGTCAGGAAAAATGGTCTCTCTGTACCCATCTGGGCTTGGGTATTCATCAGTGTCAACCAAACAGGACTAAGTAATGATTAAGTATTTTATACTGGTGAACAGTTTTTCTATTCAAGTTGTAGATAATTATTCTACAGGGGGGAAATGTAGCAAGCAGAAAAATCAAGCTGACTTTACAAAGCTTCATGTATGTCAGTCTACGTATGTGCATATGAGATCAGTAAGCCAACAACTTCCATTCATGACAAAGACATAAAATGCATGTGTAATGCCAAGGTGTTTTTCCTCCTTAAACTGTGCAATCCATAGAGAGACCATCTTACTGTTTCTCCTATTATTATATTGGCACTCACTAATAACCCCAGCTGTCTTAGTTAGGGTTTACTGCTGTGAACAGACACCATGACCAAGGCAAGTCTTATAAAGGACAACATTTAATTAGGGCTGGCTTACAGGTTCAGAGGTTCAGTCCATTATCAGCATGGTAGCATCCAGGCAGGCATGGTGCAGGAGGAGCTGAGAGTTCTACATCTTCATCTGAAGGCTGCTAGGAGAAGATTGACTTCCAGGCAGCTAGGATGAGGGTCTTAATGCCCACACCCACAGTGACACACCTACTCCAACAGAGCCACACCTTCTAATAGTGCTACTCCCTGGGGAAAAGTATATACAAACTATGACATCAGCCATCTGATTCTGCTTTTGCAATCTTGATGACAGGTGACTTTAAAGCCCCTGTGGGAACTGCATGAGCCTGTGATGACCTTGAGGCACCCAGGTGGGTGCAGCAGTACTGATAAGAAAATGAAAGATGGAAGAAAACTGAGAACCAGTCCCAGGTCCAGCAAGGGCTGTGTGTGCAGGTGTGGGTGGAACTCCTTTGTGTCTACCTTGTTTCCTTTTTAGTGGGCTTGCTTGCTTGATCACCAAATGGATCTGAAAAATGAAACCAAAGTCTACAAGGTCTCTGTAGCTGAGGCACAAGCTGCTTTGAAATGAAAATGTGTTAGGACCTTAAGTGTATTGTGTTCATGCATCATGTGTCTCAGGACTTTCTGGAGAACATTCCTTGTCTGTACGGGCTCAGATTTGGGGTCTGTAAAGGTAAGAGAAGGCCACGGGGCTTCATCTGATCCATAGCCTCGCTACCACTCAGTCAATACTAGTCACTCCTAAAAAGGACTATGACCAGCTACTGCCACAAGTTCTGAGCATGTAGAGTCACAAGTGGCTGCTTCACACAAAAAGCTCTGCCCTGTGTACTGTGCATGTGTTAGGTGGTTGGAGTGTCCTGTATATCACACCTGATTTTTAAAAATTGTTTGACAAAGACCACTTTGTCAAAGGAAATGGGAGCAATTGTGATGATGTTCCCAGCATCCTCCCACCGGCCCATTATCCATCTACTGTTCACCTTCAGTGCTTATAGAATCTTCTGGCCCACGTTTGACCATCAATGTGTTTTTCCACACTGATGTATATAGTATAGGAACAACTGTGAAACTCAGAAGCACCACCAAGGGATTACATCAGAGTCTAATGGGCATTATGGGTAGATCTTAAATGACCCCAAAAGCTCATGGGTAGTCATCAAGGACCAATGCAACAGTGTTCAGAGATGGTGTCTTTGGGACATAACTGGGTCATAGTGGATCAGATCATACCAATGGATCAATCCATTTAAAGGCTCATAGTTTAAGGGAGGGGCTATCTCCATGTGTGTCTTTCCTCTATGTCCACCCCCACTCCATATTTCTTCTCTCTCAACCTGACTCTATCTCTCTGTCATTCTGTTTCTTGTTATCTCTTTCTTCTCTGTGAATATCTCACTTCTGTCTCTCTTCTTCCTCCCCCCATTTCCTGATGTCACACCATGATGACAGGAGCAGCTTTTCCTTGCCACACATTCCTGCCACAATGGGTTGTCTCACTGTAGAACCCAATGCCATAAGGCCAATCATCTATGGACTGAAACTCTCTTAAGCTTCAAACAGCCTGTCATCTGTATAAGCTCTCTTCTCACAGCAACAGAAGTCTCCTTGCACACTGGGACAGTGGCTTCTCTGTTCTTTCACTGACTTGACTTGTGAGGAATCACCTGGCCCTGATGTGCCACATTGACATTTCTGCTGGTGTAAAAATACCACCTGCTAGTTTGAAATGCTGTACCACAAGAGCTAACAACATTTTCTTAAACTTCAGTGTTTAGGAAATGTCATAAGCTAAAAACACTCTTAAGACCTTGGATGCCTTAGTAAATAATACAGCTATAAATTCAACAATGACAGTAAAAGATCTTGGTTTTCTTCTCTATTTTGTGGATGACAAGTAGGTACAACTGTGTTTTTAAACACACCTGTCAAGAAAACAGGATGAAATGAATAAAAGACAGTGTTCTTGGTATTTCCACCACTTAATGCCTTCTTTTAAGCTGGGTATGATGGCACACACCAGTAGTCCCCACGCTTGGGAGGTAGAGACAAGAATACTAAGAGTTCAGAACCATCCATGGCCACATAGATAGTAAGACAGGCTAAGAAGTACATTTTGAGCAACTTAATTCAGTTGAGGATCTTGATGAGCAGATCTGCAGCAACAACTGGCCTCTCATTGAAGAGGTCAGGAGCACTGGGTGCTCCACAGAACAGGAAGAGGGAAGAGAGGGCTGTGGTATCAAACAGTAACAATGTTATATGTATTGTTATTGTTTAAGTATTAGTATAAGATTTATCTCACTGAAGAAGTCAAGACACTGGGTACTCCACAGAACAGAAAGAGGAAAGAAGAGGCTGTGATATCAAACAGTAATAATGTTACTTGTATTGTTACTGTTTAAGTATTAGCATAGGAACTTCCTTACTAATCATAGGAACTTCCTTATTAATCCTTAACGTTAGTTCACAATTTGCGTAGTGGGACATGTAACGAACGCATGACCAGGAGCACCGGAGGGTCTGTGGTACAGTGAAAGGAGCTGAAATTAGATGATGTAAATATCAGATAAAGAGAGAAAGCTGCGCACAGACTGCCCGCCATCTCCCTCCATCTAGTCTCATTACTTCTTTCACATCTCTTTCCTTCTTGCCCTCTGATGCAGTAATTCCTCCCATTATCCCATCAACACGACGAGGGAGAACAGCAGCTACTGTTGTGTAAAAAGGGTACATCAAACCTCGTGATGATATAAAAGCAACAGACACAATGGTGCAGAAAGATAATTCCCTAGCAATAAATAACAGAAAATTACCTTTACAGAGCAGCCCAGTAACAAGGCTGTTAGAGGAAGATTATTATCAGATGGACAGAGATTCTGAGTAACCACTGAAAACAGACAAAATGAGCCTGAGCAAGGAGACCGTAGTCCCCCAACTCCCCAAGGAGTGTGGCACAGGGCACTCACTCTTGTGGGGATGCTCCAGGCTCAAGGAGCGATGGGAATGTGGGCAATACATCTGGAAAAGTACAGAGTACCCTGTCCGCCTGGCCCTTTGCCCAGCTCTGGCCAAGCAGACAAAGCAAATAGCTTTGCTCTCTGGAGTGATGCCTGGGGTGCCCATGGTGTACAGATGTCACAGTGACCCTAAGCAGGAACAAGGAGGATCAGTCCAAGGAGACGAGCCACTTCACCGCCTGACTTCAGAGGTAGTCCTTCTCTCCCTCCCACCCTGGAGGGAAGGGCAACACAGATGGGGAACAATAGCTAAGCCACAGGAAGAGGAACTCCCACGCTGTGATGAATCTGCACAGGATCTAGAAGCATCAGGCACCGAGGCAAAAGCACAATGAGATGGATGTGCCATGCTCAAAAAGTGAGGAACTTAGGTAGAACAAACAGAAAATCACATGCCTGTGCAGTATCCTGATAGTGTGCTTAAGCAGCAGGTGAATATGAGAAAGGCTACATGTCACAGTTGGCTAGGTCCACTATCCTTACCTCTCTTCTTGTGTCCTGAAAGTTCATGGGGTTATTCATTGTCCGGAAACTTCGGAAAACAAACCCTTTAACTATCAAAAAAAAAAAAAAGGCCTGAAAACGTTGTCAAAGACTAAGCTTTTGGGATCTTTCTTTACTTTTCCTGTGGTTGTCAGTCTGTACAAGTTTTCTACATAGCTTTAAACCAACTTGGGGACACTTTTATAATCCTATGAATTATCTAAATTTTCAAATGGAAATCATTGAAATTAATTTGTAATTAGAAAAAATCATGTTAGCGATTGCAAAGTCCCAAAAGTGAAGAGAGAAGCGTGGAGCACTCTGCCCTTCGGGGACAGGCCTCCTGGCTGTCAGACTTAGGTTCCCAGAATAGGCAGAGTTCTGGCTTGTGTCACCTCTTTCAGTGTGTAGAACTTCCTTGCAGTTTTTAATAAAGGCATTCTGACCACAGCAAATACCCTTGGGCATCGTTTATCTATATATGTCTGTGGTTTTGAATGATAGCTTTGTTGGATATAGGATTGGGGGTTGGCAGCTCATCTTGGTCTCCTTTGGGGCCTTTAAGTACATTATCCTATCTTCTTCTTTGGCTTCCGTTGTCTGAGACGCCAGCTGGCCATTTTGCTGTGACTTCCGTTCAAGAGGTAAGTCCTTTCTCTCTTGCTGCTTTCGGGACCCTCTTCCTGCCTGACCTTCCAGCAGGTTGACTCTGATGTATGTCCTTGTAGGTATCATTACGCGTCGCCTACCTACAGCCCTGCGAGCTGCCTGAATTCCTGTTGATTTTCATCAGTGTGGACGGGTCTCATTCTCTCTCTTCAGGTTCACATGCTGTCCTATCTGTTCTCTGCACTTCTGCTTCTCTTGTCCCATGCATGTTAGAATGATTCATGGAGGCCTCTGTTCTAAGGTTTCTTTCCTTTTCTTCATTGGCTTTCCCTCCATTCTTCAAATTCTCTTTTTCGTCAGTTCAAATCTATGGTTGAGACTCTGTATGAGGGATTCATTTATTCTGCCTTCCACAGGCCGTGTGTGTGTGTGTGTGTGTGTGTGTGTGTGTGTGTGTCTGTCTGTCTGTCTGTCTGTCCCATCTCCTTACTGAACTCTATACTTCATATATGTTGAGTTTGGGCCAGTGCCTCACCTATAGAAGCCACTCTCTCCTCTCATAGTTGCTATTAAAAAAAACGGTTGGGAGCCCTCTACCATGGATGTCTGAGACTCTGTAATTCTTACCTCTTCAGAGGAAATTCTTGCAGTTAAAATTCAAAAGCTTCCCTCACCAACTCCAGTGTTTGAACCCTTAGTTCCCAACAGGTGACACTATTTGGGGATGTTATGGAACCGTTATGAAGTTGAACCTGGATGGAGGAAATGTCACTGGGGGTGGGCCTTGAGGGTTTATAGCCTGGTGCCATTTCCTGTCCTCTCTCTGCTCCTAGTACAGCTGTGCAGTGTGACTGGCTAGTCTCTGCTCCTACCACCATGCCTCACTGCTATACTGGACTATCTCCCCTTGGAATTGTAGCCCAGAATAAACCTCCCCCCCAACAATGTATTTTTTGTCCTGGTTATTTTATCACAGCAACAAAAAAGTAACAAGGACAGATGTTTGCCAAGCACTTTAAGCTCTCCATGCCTACAGGTGGCACATCTGTATGATGGACACCCATTACAATGGACACAGAGAGAATACTATGGGATACTCACCAACTACAGGGCCTGGGGCCAACCCTTCTCTCTGAAGGCCATAACAGGGAACCCCTGCTTAGACCCAGTGGCCATCTTTCCATGGCATTAACTTTTCTGATAAATCCCTACCAAAAGACTTGCCTTCATGACCTTCTCAAAACCCAGAGACCTTGAAATGTCGTTTCTTCTTTCAGATCGGTAGTCACAGTTCATATTAGGACTTAAACACATTTTAAATGACTATTTGGAAATCTTTTCTTGGAAAATCCGACATGAAATCATGATCATGGCTGATTCTTTCTGTCTACTTTCCTGTTTCCTTGAATCTGTCATGTATTGCTGTTGTTTTGTGTGTGTGTGTGTGTGTGTGTGTGTGTGTGTGTGTGTGTGTGTGTTAGAAACTGCTCATTGCATGCTATGCTCACTGCGAGGTATAGTGACGGCTGCTATCCCTCCCTATACTGTGGGGTTTTTATTGTAATTCATTTAGTGACTGCCTGAATTATTTTTGTGAGGTTGATTCTACAGAGGCCAGGCTGGGTTTGTTCATGGTCTTCTTAGGATCATGGCGACTTTGGGCAGAGCTCTCTTCCTTTTCTTTACTATAGCCAGCTGTTACACTTCACTAATTGCCAGTTGGTTTCTCTATTGGATTCATCAATGCCTAGTGCACAGATTGCTTCATGGACTGTTCCAATCAATTTTAGGAATCTTCAGAAACACATTTCTTTCAGCCTAATTTTCTTTCAAACTAATTTTTGAAATTAGTTCTGTCTTATTCTGTTCTGTGTCTCTGTGAAAAGTGCTGATCCACAGCTGACCTGAATATGTAATAAATGTGTCTGCCTCTCTCAAGTACCTTTGGCCAAAACTTGCATCAACAGCTGCAATTTTACTCTGTTGCCCACGACGTCAGTCTTTCCAGAAGCCTTTGCATCTTCCCATCATATATATATATATATATATATATATATATATATATATATATATACATACACACTATATATATATACATATACCCATATATATATATACACATATGTATGTGTGTATGTGTGTATATATGTAAGATGTATATATAATACATGAATGAGTAGGAGATATGTGTGCATGTATGTATATATACATATGTATGAATGAGCAGGATATATATGTGTATAAATATTAAATATGAATGAACAAGATATTATGTATTATATATTTATATGTATTATATGTTTATATGTATTATATGTATGCATACATTATATATGCATATATTCATATGTATGCTTTCTAGTCCTCGTTCCAGTTTTCGTAGGTGCTGTTTCTATTTGAGTTGACTTCTCCAGTGCATAAGCATGATTGTTTTGGAAAAGAGAGGTTTAGCTGTTCCTCATTCTGTGTGCGCTCCTTGCCATGGAACCCAGAGGTTACCATGGTAACCCATTCCCGCACAGCGACTGCTCTAGCCCCATGAAAAAGGACTCAGCCTTCAGATCTCATTGTTTGTCTTATATTTGAGGAACATTGATTTCAAAGAAGCCAGAGGAAGAAAGAACATTTCACAGTGCAGTGACCTAGCTCGCATTGAGCTGAGATACCACAGTGGTCTCTCGGCATCATTTCACAGCAAGGTGATGTGACATAGCTCGTGGGCGAGCTGAGATACTGCATCATTTCCCACTGAGCCCAACAGACTCCCCAGGAACACAAGGGACATATAGAAGCTTCTACGAGCTTCTATAGACTCTGAGCTTGTACTCTTCCTAAAACGCAATCTATTCCTGCCATTAGCCATGGCGTAACTCACTCACCCTTTCCCTAAATATATCACAATGCTGCTTCTCATTGTGACTCTGATTCATGATGACCATGATAAGCTTTCCTTTTATCTGAAATCGGAGAAAATACTGCTTGTCTATTTCAGATTCCATTTTCTTCCCCCCTCCTCACGTCTTCTTCCTCCCCCTCCTTTTCCTTTTCCCCCCTCCCGATCCTCCTCCTCCTTTCTCCATGAGCTACCCTTTACTTGACTTCTCAATGCTTGTTACTTTTTGTCCTGAAAACCTCTCCCTTGACATTTTCTGAAGTGATGAATTTAGGAAAGAAAAAATAATTTAGAAATATAGGAAAAGAGAGGCTCTGTGGTTAAGAGCAGTTGCTGTGTTGCTCCCAGAGGGCCTGAGTTAAGTTCTCAGCACCCAGATCAGGCAGCATCACCTGTAACTCCAGTTCCAGGGAATCTGATAACCTCTTCTGGCTTCCACAGACACTCAGTTACCTGTAGCATATACTTGCAGAGACACACTCACATATGCATAAATAGAAATAAGAACAAATACTTTTTTTTTTTGGTTTTCGGAGACAGGGTTTCTCTGTATAGCCCTGGCTGTCCTGGAACTCACTCTGTAGACCAGGTTAGCTTTGAACTCAGAAATCCACCTGCCTCTGCCTCCCAAGTGCTGGGACTAAAGGCGTGCGCCACCATCGCCTGGCCACCACCGCCCGGCTACAAATACTTTTAAATAGTTAAAAATAACATCATAAAGGAGAACAAACGTGCCAGCCAACATGTGTGCATAGATAAGTATATTGTTTGCAAGGCATGTCATGAAACCTTTTCTCGGTCTTCCACGTGGCTGGATGGCTTCATTGATTTTTTTTCCCACCCACTTGCTTAGCCATTGTCTCTTTGCAGATCTTCATTGTCCTGTACGTTTTACAATCCAGCATGAGAAGTTCTTGTTTTTCACAGCCTCATTGACACAGGTCCTGATCCTCCCTGGATCACACTTCTGGGTTGTGGGCTGCTGGGCTGAATAGCCATTTGGCTTAACCAGTCGGTGTATAAAATCTGATACCTGAAAGGTTATTTTTTTTTTTTTCTTCAATGCAATTTGGCCTTGATTTTTCTCTTGTGGTCCTCCCTCCCTGCCAGTTTGCTCCTCACACTGGAAATAGAAATTGCCTGTTGATTTCATATACCTGATGCTGTTTCCTTTTCTTTGTGTGATGCACACAACCTGCTATGTGCTATGTGCATCGGGGTATCAGGATTTCCTGACTTCTGTGTGTGTGCACAGTGGTAAGGGTTGAGCCAAGGACTTTGCACATGCTAGGCAGGTACTCCTGCTGCACCACAGCCCCACCCATCCTCCGTACCTTCTAAATAGGCAGATCCATTGTAGGATCAACTGTAAGGGAGGTATCTAGGCCTTGCTGGGTTAAATGAAAGAAGGGTCTGTAGATGAAACAAATGTGCATAAAGGATATAAACACAGTGGAGAGATTTGGGCAGCCTTGTGCCTTTCAGAATTGATAATAAGGGGATTTTCACTTTTACCTTACATCTTTTTGGTCAATGCAAGAGTTGAGATGAGTTTTCAGGCTTGGACCCATGCATCAGGGCACCACTGAAAGGCCCATGAGGGCTTCTATCTGGAAGAGGAAGTTGTATTGCAATGGAGAGGCAGTTTTATCCTCTAGCCTTCTCATTCCCAGGAGCTCATGTGTCCTTCATCCCCTCTTGTGGCTGAGTGGCTGAAGCCCCACCCTGCCAGAGACTGTACATCACCTTCATTACGAAATGAAGTGACTGGACTCCACATGGACTCCATGACTTAGGGATCAGCCAAGATAGAGGCTATGCAGGCGTCCTGGCTAATTCTTAGAAGGTTCCCTTGAGATACATTTTATGAGCTTTGCTTTATCAAAGATTGTACTTTTAAAGCTTTGAAACTGTCATGTGTTCAGTAAGGTAGAACCAGGATTTTTTTTTTTTTTTTTTTTTTTTTTTTTTTTTTTTTTTTTTTTTTTTACTTTTGATTACCCTTTATTTGTTCCTAGGATGATGCATCTGTGAAAGTAGACTTTTAGATTGTCAGTTCAGACTGCTAGGGCCAGCATGTTCCGAGGACAGCAGTTTTCAGTTCTACCTTTTGAATTCTACTTGTGTGTACACCTCGGTGATATCATTGTACCTGCCTTCAGGGGCCTGGTGGTGTGTAATGTGGCCCTTCTTTCTCAAAGGGGAATAGGTTGGTGTCCCGCTTTATGGCCTCGGCATAGAACTCTGTAGATTCAAGTTTCACCTCTTCTAGGGCTTCCTGTTGGGCTTCCAGCATGACTCTGATGGTGTCCCTCTGCAGCTCATGATCCTGCTGCTTATACAGTGCCCACCTCTTCAGCAGAAGAGCTCTCCGTTCACTCTCCTAGGACAAATGCTCCTCCTGAGGTCGCTGTCTTGATTTATCCAAGAACCTCACAGGGTTAATAAAATCTTCACTAGGAATCAGTTCTTGAGTGGCTTTTTTCAGTTTTCGGATCCTTTTTTTCAAGTGATCCTTTGCTGCTTGATCCTTTCTGGGGTCTATCTTCTTCTTTCGTAGAGGTTCTGCTCTCATGGGGATGAGCTCCTAGAAGGACAGTAAGGAAGCTCTCTGGTGGGTGTGTCTGACCTGTGCCTGGCAGGTTCCAGGGATCCAGCTCCGAGGCCTCAGAGCCCGTGCAGCACACAGCATCACAGAGGTAGCCAGCTTTTCACCCCACCCTCAGGCGGGCAGCTTCCAGGAGCGCGCCCCTGGGCGGTCCGACCTGAGGTACTGGATAGGGTCTGACCCAAACCTGGGACTTCTAACTCTTTATCTCTGGCTCTCTCTGGACCGCATTTTCTGGTCCTGTCGTCTGTCTGTCTTCTTCAGTCTTGCAAACTCTTTACCATGAAGTACACAACCACCGTTTTCTTTATCTTACTTTGGCCCCAGAGTGTTAGCTTTGCTTCTTGTTTTGGGTTTTGCTATAAATCCTTGGGGTTCCTAACGACTTGTCCACTTTGGCCTGGCTCAGTGTGTTTGGATGAGTGTTGTTATTTGAACACAGAAACTGAACCACTGAGTGTATACAAATAAGTGGTGTTTACGAATAAGGCTCAGTGGACTGTAGAAATGGAGTAGCACCCCATGGAAATGCAAACTGCCTGTGGCTCAGGTTCAAATGCATATTCCCATTCAACTGTTCAAAAGCAGGACCCGAGACAGGAGATAAGGCCTCCCTAAGCAGCACTAGCTAATACCTGTGCTGCTAGTTGCTGGATCCCCTTTGAGCAGTGAAATATAAGGTACTCTCCTTCCTGGACCTGCTGGACCCTACAGCACAGGCTCTACTAGATGAACACAGGTGACCAAGAAGGTCACCTAAAAGGTAACCAATATGATTGAGACCAAAACAAAGTCCTGGGCTAGAGAGATGGCTCAGCGGAGGCTATTCTTCTTTTGGAGGACCTGAGTTTGGATCCCAGTACCTACACACTGGGTGGTTCTCAACAGCCTATAACTCCAATTCAAGGGGATCCAACATAAGGCCTCTGAGGGTACATATACACCTATGTGCATACACACATATATACGTGTAACTAAAATAAATCCTAAAAATAACAACAACCAAACACAAGCAGAAACTAAACTAAAACCACAGTTCTGATGCCCCAGGCACCAGCTGCTGTGTCTGGGATGTTCCCTTCTGAAATATGCTGGTGCTTGATTTAGTACTGTTGTAACGGTATCAAAAATTGGGACCTTTAAAGGCGAACAGGCTATTAGGGCTTCACCCTCAGGATATATCAAGATCCATATCATGGTGGTGAGAGTCCTTCCTTCCTTTGTTCTCTGTCACACAAATGCAAGCTTGTCCTTCTGCTAGAGCTGTGATCCTGGACTCCTCAGCCTCCAGAACTGTATTTTGGTTTTTTTTGTATTTTTTTTTGTTTTGTTTTTTGTTTTTTTATAAATTACCCATTTTTAGGCGATTAATTATAGCAGTAGAGAATGGACTAAGACATAAATTAACCATGACAGGTACAAAAGGAGCCTGAAAAGAGGTTCCTAATTGGGTTGATAATTAGGCAGAAGTTAATTACAATGGATTCCTAAGTGTCCCAGTACAAAAAAAGAAAGCCAGCTGCCTGGGTGGGCAGTCAATGAATGAGTCTTCTCAAAGAGCAAAGAAGAGAAGATGAAAGGGGGGTCTGAAACTGGGCCAGCCTAGGCTGCTCCAGGAGGGGCTGGAGCTGGCCCTGAGTCTACAAATGGCACCTCTCAGTCCTGCAGACACTCGAAGTAGTTAACCCACCACTTATGACCTTCAACACAGCCCAGGGGTAACAAGTAGAATACATTGAAGGGGCTTAGGGGATCCCATCACGACAAGAATAGGGATTGTGCAAACTCGCTTCCAAGTGCTCACCCACAACTCTACCCTATTGTGTGTAAATTTAAAATCATGCTACCTCGTTTGCCCAGGACCTCGGCCCTCGCTCCTGGCTTGGCTCCAAGATTGACTGCTGCTGGCCCCACTCCAGTAGCTGTGACCCTGTTGCTGCTGCCTAAGCTCTGGCCTGACTTCCTCTTGTTCCTCTCAGATAGCTTCATCAAACTGCCAGTTATGACCCTGGCTTTTCTCTCTCTCTCTTCCTCTCTCTCTCTCTCTCTCTCTCTCTCTCTCTCTCTCTCTCTCTCTCTCTCTCTCTCTCTCTCTCTCTCTCTCTCTCTCTCTCTCTCTCTCCTTTCTCTTCTCCCTTTCCCTCTGTCTCTCTGTCTCTGCCTCTGTCTCTCTCTCTGCCCATCTTTGTTCCAAGGATGAAAAACATTTAGACAGCTTTATTATTTTAGAAATTGCCAGATAACACTATTGCTGGGTGCAGAATCTTCTGCCCTAACTTTATCAGCCAGCCTCCGCCGGTGTCAACCACCCGTTGTAGCTACCCCAAAATCTTACATGACTGCTGCTTTCTTCTTGTTGCAAAGCCTGGCCAAAAAGGGCCCTTCTCTTTCCTCCAGTCTCTTTTTCCTCCTGGGTCCTGGAAGTCCCACCTTTACCCTTTGCCCAACAATTGGCTCCTGTCTTCTTTATTGACAAAATCAAGAACCAATAAGGGAGCCAGACTTTACTATCAGCACCTCCCCCTACATCTCTACCCCAATGCTACAAAGGGAGCTGCCAGTCTGGTGACCCCTGCCACATTTATGAGGTACAATCAGGTGTGCTGCCTACCCTACATCTGGCCAAGCATGGCATCATCTTGGCCACCTTAAGAATGGCGCCCCTTCTATCTCGCCCTTTATACTTTAGAGAAGATCTTGTGCTTTCCTGTTTCTATTGATTCTGGAGACTGGGTGGAGTATTGTTATGGCCCTTCTGTTGGCGTAGCTACTCATACAGTAACAGGCACAACCATGACTAGACCTACCACTTCTGCTGCTGACTAACACTGCAGGAAAACGGGTTTGATTTTTATGTCAATTAAAGAAGAGACAGGAAAGAAGGGTTACTGGAAATTCCCAGGAGTCCCAACCGAGCTACCATGACACTCAGGAACTTTGGATCTACTCTTGAGGTTCTTAGTTCTGATAACCAAAGAATTTAAGGATATATACAGAAGTTCGAGGACAGAGAACAGACTCGTACAACACCTAAGCACGGTTCATTGGAATCTAGAAGGAAATTTCAGAAGGACTTCAGGAGCTTAGCACCATTGACTTGGAACTGTTTTCCCAAATCAACTAAGCAGCACTTATAGCATATTTATTGTACTTTCAAAATCAATCTTTAGCTGCCTGATTGGATTTTTTTGTCACTCAAGACAAGCTGGGATCATTGGGAAGAGATGATCAGTTCAGAAAATGTCTCCAACAGACTGGCTTGTGTGTAAGTCCATGGAGGCATGCTCCCAATTAATGATTTGTGCAGTGCCACCCCTGGGCTGATGGTCCTATGTGCTATAAGGACGCAAACTGAGGACACCATGGAAAGCAAGCCAGCAAGCAACACCACTCTATGACCTGTGCGTAACCCCCTGCCTCCAGGTTAATCCTGCTTTAGTCCCTGCCTGACGTCCCTTCATGATGACCCTTCATGATGACGGGCTGTAAGCTGTAAGTTGAAATAAACCCTTTCCTCCCCATTTACCTTTCAGTCATGATGTCTATCACAGCATTAGAAAGCAGACTGAGACATTGGTCTGTATCTACAGGCAGTTTTAATAATTGGCTCTGAAAAGGTATAATTACATTTACATTGCCTTTTCATGAAAGAAAACATTTCTGACCTGAGAATTTCTAGTGAGAAGTTCTTCCGCTAAGGACTTAAATTCGGGGCTGAGAGTGTGAAGCACTTGCCTAGAATGTGCCAAGCTCTAGGTTCCATCCCCAGGCCTACAAAGAAAACAAAAGGCCTGGAAAGACATCTAGCATGTAAGAGCACTTATTCTGTAATCATGAGGACCTAAGGTCCAATCTCCAGCACCCATATAAGGAGCTGGGTGAGGTGAGTGTGACCGTAAGCCCAGAAATGGGTTGTAGAGATAGGTGGGTCCTGAGAGCTTGCTGGCTGAGAAATGGTAAGCTTTCAGTTCAGCAAGAGACCCTGTTTCAAGACAACAAAGCAAAGAGTGATAGATGAAGACATCTGACATCCTCTGGCCTCCATGTGGTACACACTGACATGATTGCCTACATATTCATAGCCATACATCCACACACACACAGGCACACACACATGCATACATATACACACATGCACATCACACACACATGTACACACACATGTACACATACATGCACACCAACGTGCACACATGTGCACACCCATGTATATATAATATACATACATGTGCATGTGCACATACACACATACATATTCATACACACCTTCAAGCACACAAGCATGCATGCACACACACATACACACATGCACATGCACACACTCACACACATGTACATGTACACATACATACACACACATGCACATCCATGTATCCATAATGCACATATACATACATGTGAATGTACACATAAACACACACACATACGCACACATACAGACATTCAAGCACACAAGCATGCATGAATGCACACACACATACACATATGCACATCCACACACCACAATGATGACTTTTCATAAGTGTTTGAAGTCACGACCATTCCTGGATAATTGCAGTTAACTTTCAGAAAAGTTCATCCTCTGCAGAGATTCCTGCTTCACTCCTTACCTGAAACTGAAAACCTTTTGTTTCTTCCCTCATCAAGATCACTAAATATACCAAGATGCCAGACAAGTAGGCAAGGATGATAGTGCAGTCTGCATATTTAACAGCTGAGGTCAGCTTGTGTACTACTCTGAAGATCCCCATGCCCCAGTGCCCAACATTCCCCCAAATGCTCACCTTGGTTTATCAACAGCCAGCCCTCCTGGTTCTCTGTGATCTACTATCATAGTTTCACATAATAAAGAGACAGATCTCCAATGGAACCTTTGGGTTAGCTGACTCTCGGCATCCAGTCTTTCCTCGTGAGAGCCTAGGTTCCTTATTTAGCAACTCCAGGTCATTTCCTGCCCTTACACCTCTACTGGGAGTTTCCACAGCTACACAGACTTTGTAACATTGTAACCTTGTTACATTGCAACCTTTCCTAGGCTAAACGCTAGCCTTTAAGAGCTTTTAAGAGCTGCACATTTGTGGGTCTATGTTGTAGGATGTTCTCAAATTGCCTTCATGTGCCGATTAGACTGAGATCCGCCATGCTAACACCATCTAAAATTCCATCAGGTTGCAAGGCACAAGGCTCTGTTGACATTACTTCCTCTTTGATGCCTAATACTGGCAGGACCTAGTATCATTAGGAGAAAAGCCTGGGCATTTTTCTGTAAGGAATTACCGAGAATTAGGCTCACTGAGGTGAGACTTGTAATTATGGGCTGTCCCATTCTCGGGGCTGGGATTCTGGACTGACTAGAAAGAGTGGGTGAGTTGAGCACTGGCGTCTATCACTCTCTGCTTCTGGACTAAGGACACAATATGACTAGCTGTCCCTCGTGCTTTCATGTTCATGTGCCATGTTCCTCAACCACAATGGAGTGTTGTTTAGGAATAGGTTGGCCTTTCGTTTTCCCCCAGTCCCTGATGTATGAAGAAAACACATAGCTCCTTTTCAAAACTAGGAACAGGCTTGGCAGAGCCAGTGATGGCCTGGGGACAGGGCCTGGAAGGAGCAGTGGCTTTGGATTCTAATTACCTAACTCTTGCTACTGTACAAGACTATGGTTGTCAGTCTCAGGGTCACCATGTGCTATATTTGTAATGCTTTGCGTAACAGTGCTTGATTAGCCTCTTGCAGGCTTTGTCCCATTGGAGGATAGCTTCTGCTGACTTTGTTCCATTTCTTCGCTGGAAATAGTATATAACGTGCTGCACTTCTTAAGTGTACTTGGCAGAAGACAAAGTTCGTGTAAGACCTCCCAACCCCAGCCTGTATCCCTTCCATCTCTCTCACCCCCTGGTCTACTCTCTCTCAGGAACCTGAGAGAAGAACAGTGAAGTCAGTGAAGAACAACCAGTTGGGCCAGGTCACACTGTGTCCTGGATCTGTGAGCCAGAAGAAACCTTTCTTCTACGACTTCCATTTGGATATTTTATCACAGCAAGTGGAAAAAGTAACTAAGATGCCAAATACTGGCCTGATCCTGATTCTTTGTGCTACCTGTCTCTGGAAGCAGCACCTGAAGGAAGAGGTAACTTTTCTTGTCTAGATTCACTCATCCCATCAACAAACATCTTTGATACTGTTTTCTTCCACTAACTACAGTGTGTGCGTGTGTGTATTTCTCTATGTGTTTATGTTCATATGTGTGTGTGTGTATGTGTGTGTGTTTCTGTGTCTATACATCTCTGTTTGTATGAGAGTGTATGAATGCGTGTCTGTGTGGGAGAGTGTGTGTGTGTTTATGTGTGTCTGTGTGTGAGTCTACGTGTGTGCATCTCTGTGTGTCTATATGTGTGTTTCTCTGTGTGTGTCTGAATCTGTGGTCTATCTCTGTGTGGGTCTACATGTGTGCATCTTTCTGTATCTGTTTGTGTGCATGTGTGTCTCTCTGTGTGTCTGTGTCTCTGTTTGTCTCTATGTGTGTCTTTGTGTGTGTGTCTGTGTGTCTATGTGTATCTGTGTGTGTGTACATGTTGTGTCTTTGTGTGTGTGTGTGTGTGTGTGTCTGTATATATAATATTTTTTCCAAGTGTTACTTTATAGGCTGTCCTTGAATGACTGATTTCATGGTTGTTCTCAGTGAGATGACAACCGTAGACTTATGAACTAACTAGGTGCTTGAAGATATTAAGAGACTCTGCTTGATTGATGGAAGCATGGCAATTTTTAAAGGAATTCCTCACCCTTTTGGAGTCATACCCCAAGTTTTACCAGATGAATAATGCAGTCTGCCTGTTGAAAAGTTTAGGGAGGCAGAGAAGTAGGAGAAGCCATGAGTTACTGAAGCTGCAGATAGACCAATGAGACTTCATTATCCATGTCCTCTCTGCTCTAGTATTGTGGTGGGGTTCCTTCAGGCTTTACAGCGGGCAAAGAAGATGATCGAGGTGAGGGAAGAGTGAAAGATGATCGAGGTGAGGGAAGAGTGAAAGATGATCGAGGTGAGGGAAGGGTGGAAGATGATCGAGGTGAGGGAAGGGTGGAAGATGATCGAGGTGAGGGAAGGGTGAAACCCAGCTCAGCCCCTTTTTTTTCTTTTTCTTTCTTTTTTTTTTTTTTTTTTTTTTTTTTGGTATCCACTTCCCTTTCTTGGTCGGGATGATCGAATCCCCTGCAATAACACAAATCAGACACTTCTGAGGTAGAAGACCTAGTCCTAGACCTGAATGCTTTTTGGCTTTACCAGACAAACTCAGATTCTACAATCCGGATCCCACCCACTAGGAGTCTGTTTCCTTCTGGGCTTTGAGTAATTCACCTGCTTTTGCTTTCAAGTGAACCTGGCTGGGCCTGAGATCGCTCGATTTCCCTGCCTTTTTTATTTTATTTTATTTAAATCCACAGAGACAATAAAGTTCTTGCTACCCCAGTGGACCTCATCACGACAACATTGCTTTCATTTTTCGAAGTTTTAACTTAAAGGCTTTCTTACTATCCCTTTGTGCACTCACTTGTGTGCCAGGAAAGTCCCCGTGCTTTGGTTTTTGTTAAATGATGATAAACTATTTGCTGCTTCGAGTATTTAACTACAAAGGGGCTTCCCAACCCTCAGGAATCAGGGTTGCAGTTTCCTTGGTTACCTTGTCTGTCTCTTGACCTGCCTGATATCAAGACCATCACCACAATAAAGATATATCACCCCTAAGGATTTCCTCATGTAACACTGTATGCATGTCCTTTCTTCCAGCTCGACATGACCTCCAATCTGCTTATTATTGTAGTTTCATTTGTATTTCAAAACATTTAATGTAAACTGGATAATTTATATGTACGTATGTAAAAAATTCTTCATTGTCTGGATTCTTGTGTTTCTGAAGAGTGCTGGGTCTCTTTTGTAGGATCTTATTCACTTAGGGATGATCAAAGGGGCTTGGAAACTTTGCTTTCTTTGCCTTCTAGAAGCCGGGGAGTCGTCTACGCAGCGTGGCCTTGCAGAACCAGCAGGTACCAAAATGCCTGCATTTTGAGAGCTGGGTGGAGGGTCACGAGGACTCTGAGATGCTCGGCTCCAGCCTGCGCAACAACTCCGCAGCGACGGGAAGAGCATGCGCACGCACACGCGCGGTGCCGCCTGCGGGGAGCAGAAAAAAAAAAAGGTTCAGTCAGGACGCCGGCGCTGTAAGGTGGTCGCCACGCTCCCACGGTCCCTTGGCTGACGTGAGCCACTGGGGCGCGCACTGGGACGCGCACGGCGCCTCGCACGAGCCAGGGCTGGGCCGCGTGCGTTGCGCTGCGCTTCCTCCGGACCCGTCGCGCGTGGTCCCCGCGGCTCGCAGCACCCGGTCCGCTGACGCTCGTGGCTTACGGCGAAGAGGGCAGAGGCCGCGCTTCGGCTGCCAAGCAACCCCCTCATCTCCGCGCCATGAGCCCCGAGCCCGCGCCCGCTGAGCCGCAGGGCGTGCGCCGCAACCTCGAGGAGCCCCCGGAGGAGCCCCCGGAGGAGCCCCAGGGCTCCTCGGCCTTCCTCGCGGGCGACTACGAGGTGGCGGCCGAGCTCTTCCGCTCGCTGCTGGCCGGCCTGGCGCAGCCGGAGCGCGGCCTGTGCTTGCAGCTGGGGGAAGCGCTGGCCCGCGCAGGCCGCCTGCCCGAGGCCATCGGCGCGTTCCGCGGCGCCGCGCTGCTCGGCCCGCTGCAGCCGGGAGAGCTCTCAGAGCTGGCGAGCGGCCTGGCGCGCGCCCTGGGCCTGCGCGAGAAACGGCCGCCTGTGGCGGCGAGGCCCAGCGGCTGCGCGTCCGGGGCCCCGGGGCCTGTGGCGCCGCGCGACCTGCTGGGCTGTCCGCGCTGCGGGCGGCTGCTCTACAAGCCGGTGACGTTATCCAGCGGGCTCACGGTGTGCAAGCGCTGTGTGGAGCAGGTGCCGGTGAGGGCGCAGGCCCGGCGCGTGAACGTGATGCTGAGCGGGCTGCTGGAGAGGTGCTTCCCTGCCGAGTGTCGCCTGCGCAGGCTGGCGTGCCAGGCGCGGGGGCTGCATCGCCAGCAGCAGCCCGAGGCCGCGCTGCTCAGGTGCCAGCAGGCCCTGGACATGGGTGAGTCAGCCTCGAGGGTGACCACGGGGCTGGGCGGTGGCCGGTGGCATTTTAATTTCAGCTCTAGAAAGGTGCACAGCCTCACCCTGCAGGGTGGTCAGCGTCATACAACAGGTGCATCGCGCTGTGGCTTTCCCCAGGCTGCAGTGCGTGCTGCAAAGCAGTGTTCGCCAAAAAGCTGTAGTGTAAGCCGTGTAGTATAATAAACCTTATGATAGATATGTTGAGTAGAGTGACTAGAAGCCAATGATATTTTGTTTTAACAATGGTTTCCACTCTGTATCCAGAATATTACTTAAGTATCTTAAGTATTTAAAGGATCAATCTTTTACTTTATTTATTTATTTATTTATTTATTCATTCATTTTTGGTGTATTGTGTTTTGTTGTTGTTTTGTTTTTGTTTTGCATTCACTGCACTCCCTAGATCAGACAGAACTTTTTCATTTGAAGACCTTCGACTGTGTTTACATGTTGGCAAAGATGAGAGCGGTCTCATGCAAAACATCTTCCTGAAAAATTGTTTGGTAGTGTCCATGTATT
Organism: Mastomys coucha; assembly: GCF_008632895.1. Classification (NCBI taxonomy): domain Eukaryota; kingdom Metazoa; phylum Chordata; class Mammalia; order Rodentia; family Muridae; genus Mastomys; species Mastomys coucha. The sequence continues at coordinate 66,683,992 of NW_022196896.1, read as the reverse complement.
AAATGACTGGTTTCTAACAGTTTCAAAGAGGTACATATACGTGGGTACCAAATGATTATATAGAGTGTATACATACCATCATTAAAGTTACTTCCAGGGCTGAAGAGATGGCTCACTGGTTAAGACCACCTTTTGCTCTCAACCCCCAGGGTTGGTTCTCAGCATTCACCTGTGGGAATTAAAGAATTCAAGGGGGGGATCTGGCGCCCTCTTCTGACTGCCTCGGAAACTAGCCAGGCTCAAAGTGCAAATAGATACACGTAGCAAAGCATTCACACACCCAAATGAAAATCTAAAGTGGAAAACAAGTATCCAGTAAGAGCAGAATGGGTGAGTATATTCTAATGCCTTAGTGAGGAGAAAAGAAACAAAGAAGGTGCAGAACACACCATTGAGCGAACCCCACAAACACATTGCAGGAGAGAGCAACTAGTCTGCCAGGCCTATTAGAACAACTTCAATCCCAGCAACCAGAAGCTTGAGGTAGAAGAATGGCAAGTTTATCTGCCTGGGCTATAGGGTGGGTCAAAGCATTGTCTTAACAATGAAAAAAATTGGTAGTGGCTGTCTTAGTTAGGGTTTTACTGCTGTGAACAGACACCATTGCTCTTATAAGAACAACAGTTAATTGGGCTGGCTTACAGGTTCAGAGGTTCAATCCATTATCATCAAGGCAGGAACATGGCAGCATCCAGGCAGATATGGTGCAGGAGGAGCTGAGAGTTCTACATCTTCATCTGAAGGCTGCTAGTGGAAGACTCAATTCCAGGCAGCTAGGATGAGGGTCTTAAAGCCTATACCCACAGTGACACACCTACTTCAACAGGGCCACACCTTCTAATAATGTCACTTCCTGGGCCAAGCATATACAAACCATCACATTCCACTCCCTGACCCCCATACGCTTGTTCAAATGTAAGAGTCTATGGGGGCCATACCTAAACATAGCATAATAAAAAATACATTTAGTCCAACATCCAAAGCCCCCATAGTCTATAGCAGTCTCAACAGTATTAAAAGTTGAAACCTCAAGGTCTCTTCTGAGATTCATCAAATAACTTAACTGTAATCCACAAAGCAAGACAGGAAACCAGCTGGACAAAGTCCAAATCCTGCATCTCCATGTCTGATGTCAAAGTGGTCTTCAGATCTCCAACTCCCTTTTCATCTTTGTTGACTGCAATAAACCGTGAGCTACTCTGGTTCCAGTCCCTGTTAGCAGCTTTCCTTCCTTAGGAGGTAGCCCATGACTCTGGCATCTTGAACATCTTGGGGTCTCCAAGGCAATGTCAGGGATACAGCTTCTTGTTTCAATGTCTAGGCTCCACACATGGTCTTCTGGGTGCCTCCAAAGGGCTGGTGTCACTTCTCCAGCTCTGTCCTCTGTAGCACTCTAAGCTTAGGTTGACCACTCTACTGCTGCTGCTATTCTTGGTGATCATCCCATGGTACTAGCATCTCCAGTACACTGGAGTCTTCTGATGCAACTAGGCTTCACCAATAGCCTCTCATAGGCTCTCTTCATGGTGCCAGGCCTCAACTCCTTTGCATGACCCCTTCAGTCCTGGGCTGTCAACTACAAATGGGGCTGCACTTTCACCAATGGCCTTCCATATCCTCTCACAGTGCCAAGCTTCAGCTGTTCTCCATGACCCCTTCATGCCTTCAAAACCAATACCACTTGGGTGACTCTTACACATTACCAAGTACAGCTGCAGCATGAGGTGCAACCTTGGTTATCTCTGGAACACAGCTTCTTTGTGCTCTCAGAAAACTCTTCCCAGAAGATTTCACTTCAGTAATGCCAGTCCTTTCTTAATCACCACTAATTTCTTAGCTCAAGATAGCCAGCATCTATTATCCCAGTAGTCCCTTCTATTTCTCACTCTAAAGCCAGAGCCAAATGGTTGAAGCTGCCATGTTCTGCTGCTTTCTGGGGTTGGAACATGGCCCCCCTTATTCTATTACAGCTTTCTGTTTTCAGACTCCTGCTCTGCCTAAGCTTGGCTTTCCTGGAACTTGTTCTGTATATTGACCTTGAACTCAGAGATCTGCAGGCCTGTCTCCTAAACACTGGGATTAAAGGTGTGGTTCACTAAGCCTGGATTTAAATTCTTCTTCACTTAGAGCCTGCTCTGTCCCAGGCTGGCATTGAACTCAGAGATCTGCTTGGCTTTATCTCCTTGGATTAAAGGTGTGTACCACCAAGCCTGGATCTAAATTTAGCTGGGTAGGATCTTGCCCCTAAAGTGCCACTCCCTTAATCTGCTGTCTCCCAGAACACAGAATTCTGCTCCATTTCACTTCCTGGTGCCCTTTTAATATTTGAACTATATATTCTATATTTTTCCTTTCTAAGCTTGCTAGGCATGTTCAAGATGCTCTTCATGAGACTTAACCAAGAACAAAGTCTATGATGGGCGTTTCTGACACTTCCTTTGTCAATGCAGTTAATCGGAGTCTCTTCATCTTAGCCTCAGGCAGCCTCATCAGACAGGGCAAAAAATAGCCACATTCTTCACCAAAATACTACAAAAACTGTCTGTAGGCCACATACTGGAATTCTTCACTGAAACCTCTTGGAATAGGTCTACACGGTTCAAATCACTCTCAGTAACAAAGTCTTTCATATTCCTTCTAAGATAGCCCATTAAGCCCCATTTAAAGCATTCCATGACTTTCCAAATCCAAAGTCCCCAAATCCACATTTTCCCAAACAAAAACATGCTCAGGCCTATCACAGCAATACCCAGTCTCTGGTACCAAGTTCTGTCTTAGTTAAGGTTTTACTGCTGTAAACAGATACCATGACCAAGGCAACTGCTATAAGAACAGTATTTAATTGGGGCTGCTTACACGTTCAGAGGTTCAGTCCATTATCATCAAGGTAGGAATATGTAAGCATCCAGGCAGACATGGTACAGGAGGAGCTGAGATCTTCATCTAGAGGCTGCTAGCAGAATATTGACTTCCAGGCAGCTAGGATGAGGGTCTTAAAGCCCACACCCACAGTGACACATCTACTCCAACAAGGCCACACCTACTCCAACTGGGCTTTACCTTCTAATAGTACTACTCCCTGGGCCAACCATATACAAACCAAAACAGGGGCTATAACTCAGTGGCTAGGATGTCTGCTTATCGAGTGTTGGATTCAATATTCTATACCACACTTCTCCTCCCCCCCAAAAAAAATTGAAAAGGAAGAGAAGAAACAACTACCAGACACAAAAGCATTTTTACTGTGATTCCAATTGTTTGAGGATGATCACTACAGGGTGTAAGAGGTAAGAGTGGTGGTTATTTTAGGTAAGGAAAGTATTGAATATGAGAAAGCATGTGGGGACCTATGGGCAGTGATGCAGTTGGGGATGGAGATTACATGCATGTTAACTCTCTGATAGTTTCATAAACCATATAACTATGTCTTAAGCTTTTTTGTATGCATGTGTATATGCATGTATTTTAGAACTCAGTTTACAAGTTTAAAACCTTGACAATTTCAATCCATTAGTATGACAACTTATATTGAATATGTTCCATGTTAATGTTCTATTTAAAAAGTAGAAAATAAAGTCAGGTCTTCTGGTTTCAACATTCATAAGTAAAAAAGGAGACTCAGTGGTAGTGTGAATGCTTATTATTTATGAGACCATGAGTTCCATTCCCAGCACTGCACAAAGAAACATGCGCGCACGCATACACACAGACACACACACACACACACACACACACACACACACACTATTAAATTTTGTGGTGCATTAGCTCAAATTAGAGGTTTTGGTACAATAAGAAAGACCACAAATATTCGGAATTAGAGAGTTTGTGTTTGTAGCAATCATTATCACTCTGTCCCAAATACTTCTTTCTTGATTTCTTTCACAGACAAGGTAACATTCACCCACGTTACATAGAGGCTTTATGACTAATCTTTACCAATAAGTTGTGAATGTAAATAAATACATATGCTAAAGATATATATGAAAAGATAATGAGTTCAGTAGATAACTGGCTACACATACATACACACACATACATATACATACATACACATATACACATACAGAGACACACACATACATATACATAATACATACCCCCACACATATACATACATACACATATACATACACATCCACCACACATACATACATACACACATACATATATATAATATTTACCCACACACATACATACTTATACATATACACATACATACACACACAGAAACACACACATATATATAATACATACCCACACACATACATACACATGTATACACACATACACATACATATATGCACACATACACACTCACACACATAATACACATGCATACATGCACATACATACATACACATACATGCACACATGTGTACACACATACACATGTATACACACATACCTATACACACATACACATACATATATGCACACATACACACTCACACATACATACACATGCATACATGCACATACATACACATACATGCACACATATGTACACACATATGTATGTGAGTATGTATATGCTCACATATATATGCAAACATATACATGCTCACATTTATACATAAACACATACACACTCACAGCATACATACACACACACACACAAAGACTGGATAATCTAGGATAGTGTCTGATATTAGAAGTTAATTAGATGGGTTAAAAAACAAACAAACCAGACTGCACAGTTTGTATGCACAGTTTGGATGAAAATCCCTGACTTGAGTTGTGTTGGTTGGGTTTCTCTCAACTTAATGTAAGCTGGAGTTGCCTGAGAAGAGGGGGATATCTATTAAGAAAATTAGCCCATCTAATTGGTCCATAGACAAGCCCATGGAACATATTTTTAATGGATGATCATTTTGGAAGGGGTAAGCTCACTGTGGGCAGTGCTAGCCCTGGGAAGGTGTGTGAGCCAGAGAAGAGCAAGCCAGTAACCAATATCCCTCCATGGTTCAGCTTCTGCCTTGAGTTCCTACCTCGACTTCCCTCAATGGACTGTAACCTGGGATATAAAAGCCAAATAAACCCTTTCTTCCTAAAGCTGCTTTAGGTCATGGTCTTTATTATAGCAATACAAAGGAAACCAAGATACAAATAAACAGAATGTGTCCTTACTGGATCACAGTGAGACCAAGGGGGTGTGCTGGACACAAAGGGTTTGAGGTCTATGAAGCTGAAACCCTGGATGAAGAGTGAAGAGTGAAGAGAAAGGCCAGGAGGATACTTAGAGAATAAGAAAAGCCAAGATTTTCCCATAGTTGATGAAAAACTGTGACTCACCAAATCGTAAGGAAAAGTTTGAAAGCAGAGAAGACTGGCAGCCGACTTCCACACAAACCTAATGAAGCTGGAAGGTGGTGGAATGGTATCTTTAGATTACTCAAAGAATAAGCAAGTAGAGAATTTAAAAGCTTATCCAGAAGTTGTCTTCCAACCAGAAATGCCCTTCACAAATGGAAAGGAGGTTGGGATGCTGTAGGCCAAAGCTATGGGCAACACTGAAGGACACGATCAGTGTCAGAATTGGATCCTGTAGGATCCTGAGGGGAAGGCTTCACTGAAGAAAAGGGTCCCAAGTGAAAGGACTAAGGATGGCATGAAGATGAGAAATGTAACCCTATGAATGAAAAAAATGATGTACTGTGGCATTTATAACTCACTTCAAGGCAAAACATGGAGGGAGTGCAGAGCCAGGATGAGTGATACATACTGTGCAATAAATGTGCTGTCTTGGGTGTGATAACAGTACTAGATATCTACTGATCACTTTGTATATTGTATTCAATTGAACAACCTGCAAAAGGATAAAATGTTGCAATTTAAAAGCTCTAGTTGAAACAACAAATATCTAATCCATCTAAAAGGAAGGGAAATAAAGAGGCCACTGAGATGGCTCAGCTAGAGGGTAAAGACACCAGCCTAGGGAATCTGATTCTGCCCTCAGAGACCACATGATTGTAAAGGGAATGGGCTGCACTTAGTCAGTGAGCTGCACAGCAAGACAATGCCCTTCCCAGTCATATACATAAAATTATTATTTTTTTAAAGAACACGGTGGGAGGGAGTAAATGAGACACTTGGAAAAGCAAGGATTTACTTTACACTGTAACTGTAAAATATTGGACTGGACTAGATGGAGCCTGGCTATATAGTGCTTATCTATCAGACAGCTTTTGATAAAAAGACAAGAAGGTTCAGACTGATAATGAATGCATATAAAGACAGAAAGAGCTGTGATGTGACAAAGTCAGCATCAGGTACATTAAAGGTGAAGTGTGTTAAGAGGGCTGGAGGTGTTTAGGATTTCATTCAACAATGAAATGGCAGTGTTCCGTGTGTACCTGACACGTGTGACACACACACCAGGTGACAAAAGCAAAGGGAGATAATTGGTGAGACAGGGAAAGGAAAGAAGATAAAAGTATATGTTGGAGTAGACACTTTGGTGTTTCTATCTCATAGATGTTATTTCATAGAGAACCTGCAGAATATGGTACCTGTTCAAACTCTCAGGACCAGGGGCCTGTTGCTGCATAGGCCTACTCCTGTAAGATAAACTCAACGGATATTATACATTGAAATTAAGCAGGTTGAGTTATCTGAACCCTAAACTTAAAGGAAAAATTAAGCGACAGATGAGCACACTGTCTTCAAACGTTTGGAAATGAGGAAGTGTGTAACAGCACTTCTCTTACTCTTGATTTTGGATGCCATGACAAAATACCACAAAGTAGCCAATTTGTGGAAGAAAGACATTGGATTGGTTTCACATCATGGTGAAGACTAAGAAATCCACAGTACCAAAGTGCTACCTAGTATCTGCTGAGGCACTTGCTCGGTTGTAGCAGAGGCATTCCATGGGGAGGCGTAGCAGGGAGCACAGAGCTTGCTAAGATGGTAACTAACTTGCCCTGTAATGACCTCATTAGCCTGTTTATCAAAGCAAAGCCCTCCTGGCCTGATCTCTTCAGTAGGCCTTACCTCTTAACACTCCTTAACAATACTGCAGAATATCAATGTAAGTGTAGGGACTTCCAACCATACTGTTAGAAGTGGGTCAGATAAGAAATCATGATTAAAATAAGGAAAACTTTGGCTTGGATGGTAATGAAGGCATTCTATTGAGCTGGTGAGATGAATCAATGGATCAATCATTTGTGCCAAGGCCTGGCAATCTCACGTGGGCCCTCAGTTCTTACAGGGCTTCAGGAGAGAACAAGTTCCCAAGAGTTGTTTTCCAGCATCCACATGTGCATGGTGATGAGTGCATATCCAAATTCTCTAATCAATAGTTAGAAAAACATAAACATTGAAAACAAGATACCACTGTTATACCAAGGTTGGCTGCAAGTCTGAACTCCTGGCTCCTGTTCTGATGCTGGAAAAGGAAAAGTAAATTGAATTCAAAGAATGTGGGAAGAAGGGGGGAAAGAGTTAACAGCAGAAATTAATGGTAAAATCAAACCAACCAACCAACCAAACAAACAAAACACATCATCAAGTGCTTCTAAACAAGCAGAGCTGCCAAAAAATATCCCCACGCTGAACTGAACGGTAACCCTGGAGGTCAGCACATCCCAGGGAGAGGTTAAGCTTTGTAGACCAACTCGCATATACACTTATGGGGAAGAAAGGGGGTGCAGAGAATATTGTGGTGCATCTTTAAAACACCACAGAAAATGATGAGTAAAAAGAAAAACTTCTAAAATTTGTTTAGGAATGCCCACCAAGTCTGCGAAGCTGTAACAGGCTTGATATAAAAACCAAGTCTCCCTATGCTGACAAACTGAATCTTCCTGAAGAAGGGACAGAGGTGCTCAGTGTCATGTCTGCTACCTAGCATCAAACCTAAGGTGCTAGCCAGTGCCCCAAGGGGAAAATAAAAAAGGTGTTAGACTGGAAAAATTAAAACTCTCACCTGCAAGTGCCTTATCGGCACACCACAGCAGAACTACCAGAAATTCCAAGAGAATTATCAAGATTGTTGAATATAAAAGGTCAGTATAGGAAGATCAATGATGATTATGTCTGTGATGAAGAACAAATAGAAAACAAAAATTAACTGCAACAAATTCCTCAGAAGTCTGAAATGACCGGAAAGTGTTTGCATCATCTGCTAGTGGAGTCACAATGGTGGTCACTCTTACAGGGATCTGCCAAGTGAGAGCACGCACAAGAAATGAGGAACTTGTCCTGAGAATGGCCTGGGTGGTGATCTCAGGGTTACTCGAGTAAAAGTTCAAAATCCATATTTAAGATGTGTACTTAGTCCTACATCACCCTGAGTAGGCACCTGAGAGTGCTGCCACTCACCATTGCTGTTCCCAGGGACTCAACCCAAGTTCTACAGCTTTAGATGTCAGTTAATTGAACCTATTTTAAATACTGTGGTTCTCTACTCTGCTTGTCTCACACATTCAACAGCCTTTACAGCGGAACAGTGACTCCAATCTGCCTGTGCTTGTCACCAGGCAGGCTTACTCTGAGCAGCTGGAGGATGGCCAATTAAACTCAAAATACAGAATACACATTCTTCTGGTTGTCCACAGGCAGTGTCTCAGGAGGCCTCCTGACACCTTCTTATAGTGGAGTTAACTGATGACCCTTCTGAAATTTGGGTCAGTGACTTGCCAGGTGTGCACGTAAGATTTCTAACATACGTCCCCTCCACACAAAAGAATTAAATGTGGCTCTTCCTCTTCCATTGATTTTTGAGTGACAGTTTCCCTTGGCTTCATCAGTTCCAGTCTCCCTGATTAGAAGATGGTTTGATTCATTTGATATCTGTGTGAGAAGTGAGTCTCACTAGTTTTGGACTCCAAGAGAAGCAGCCTTTGGAATGGGAAGAGTAAACCTTAATGCTTTGTTAGAAAAGAGAGATCTGAAAGAGCAGAAAATTATCCTTAACCCAGTCAACCTCAGGATGACGCTAGCCTATAGCTAGTGTAAGCAGAGGGATGGTGGATTTCAAATCCAGGTCTTGCATCTTGAGGGCTGTGTAACTTGTTACAAACTGGCCCAGGAAGAAGCACAAGGGTAATCTGAAAGAAGCTGTAATGTTGCTGAGGGGTTGTCATCTTCCAGCAAGGCATGAAGACTTTCAGAGCTTGATTCCTTTATATCCCAGACCATAGAAAACCACAGGAATATTTACATCTCCTTTATTGAGATAAGATGTGTGAACCAATCTTATGCATGTGCATAAATGATAAATCCTGAGTGAATGTCTTAGTACCTGAGTCAAGCAGCCTACTCTAAGAAGACGAGGATAATTCGACATCAGACAAGTCACTTAGCATAATCCACTGAAATAGGTCGAGGAAGACACAGTACTTCCATCTCTCAGATTCTGCAACTGCCTCCTGGAACATAGCACCCCATGCTAGGAATCTAGGATTCAAGGTAGCCTGGCTAATTTTATCAGTGATTGGATGTAATCTTTAATGTTAAGATTTTATATGTATGGATGTTTTATAGGTATGTGGAATGATCCGTGTGAGGGGTTAGTGAAGAACACTAATTAAACCAATTAGAAGCATATGAATTCCTTTTTATGCTAGTGACCAAGAGCCAGCTCATTTATCAGAGTCTCTTGGTGCAAAAGCTTGAGGGTACAGCATTTTTTAAAGACAGAACACACAATTACATCAGTTTTTTTTAAGGGTAGGAACAGCATCTGTATTTTTACAGAGCTTAATGGTATTTTTCCAGGTATATTTCCATGGCAATTATCTCTAATTAACACTTATACTTCTTTATTTCAGTTTTATGTTTTAGCTGGCACAGACATCAGTTGTTCTGGTTAATACATCTGGACATGGTCAGGGCATGGACAGTCCCACTAAAAGCACTGCCGTGGTGACTGTGGCTACTGGGATTGAAGACCGAGAAATGTCTCCAAATAAAATCAGGACAAAATGGCACCACCTTAGCTCTTTCCCGCATATGAGTATGTTGTGCCATTGGATGCCAGAAGAGGGTATGGCCTCTCCAGGAACTGGAGTTAGAGATGGTTGTGAGCCACCATGTGGGTTCTGAGAATTGAACCCAGATCCTCTGGAAGAGCGTCCTGTGTTCTTAACTACTGAGCCATCTCTCCAGCTCTAGACTTACATAGTCTTTTAAACTTAAGAATGGGTAGCATGAGGCTCTGGATTAAATCTCTGAGGGAGGGGTGAGGGTCATCTCAGTACTTTATAGCATGCAACTGAAGGAAATGGGTTGGAAATAGTACAGTAGAAGAAAGTAAATTGTCCGCACACAATATGGCTATGTGAAAAACCCAAGAGAACCAGCTGGAACCAGCTGTCAGACTGTCAGGATCTAAGAGAAATGAACACAATGGGCACAAGGCACAGGACCCATGAATTTGTCTCTGAAGCTCAGCTTGTAGTTCCAGCAGAGGGTGTAGGACCCAAGGATTTGTCTCTGAAGCTCAGCTTGTAGTTCCAGTAGCATCTTTTGTTAGATTTCTAAAAACCTCCAAAGGAGAGGTATCAAAATGCATGTAATTGTACAGCTAAGGAACTTTTACCTAATCTTTCAGTGAGAAATTATTAGTCTTCAGTTATATTTCTGGTATAACAGTGTGCTTTAAAAAAAAAAAAAAGGCAGGTCCAATGAGAAGAATTAATAATTGTATGCCTTCTAGGTAGTAACAATTCTCAATTTAAAAATGTATCCTTTTTCTTTCTTTCCTTTTTCTTTTCTTTCTTTTTTCTTCTTTTTTCTTTCTGATAACCCACTAAGCTCAATTAATGTTACTCACATGTACATAGAAGATATTGTAACTGTTACAGCTCTGAGAGCAAAGGCATCCTGGCAGTCAGAAACCAAGGGATACCACAGAGTCAAACCACACAACAAAGCTCATACAAGAGATTTATTGGGAAAGCACAGAGGGTGGCTGCCTCTGAGAAGCAGTAGAGAACAGAGCAGGGAGCAGGCATTATATAGGGTTTCTGCGGGGGGGGGCTTATATGAGGGGAATGGAATTGGTGGAGTTATTGGGGGGAGCTCCCACGGGGGGGGGGAGAATGGAATTGGTGGGGTTATTGTGACCAGATCCTGGGGCAAGCTCAGGAATTGGTGGGTTTTTTGAGCTCAGGGATTGGGGGGTTTTTAGTTTGGGATTGGTGAGATTTTTGAGCTAGAGATTGTTGGGATTGTTGAGCTAGGGATTGGTGGAGTATTTGAGCTCAGAGATTGGTAGGATTTTTGAGCTCAGGGATTAAGGGGATTTTTGATAGGTAGATTTTGGTAGGTTTTCAATCCCAAATGTAGGCTCAGAACTTTTGCCCTGTAGTCCCCTCTGTTTTGTTTATTATTAGTAAACAACCAGGGGTTGAGAAAGCATTATCATTAGACTACTTCCTGCTGACTGGGGGCATCAAAGTCCTTGGATCTAACTTGACCTTCAGTATCAGAATATGATTGGCAGGCACAGGCCTCTGGCTCTGTAGCCAGGGGCTACTAATTCTGTGACAGCAACTGATTAAAATTCTGGTTAGAAATCTTTGGGTCTATTGTTGAAGAAATCTAGACAAGACGTTTATAAGGCAGAATGTGGCTAGTAGGATTAAGGAAGGGGGGAGTCAATTACGGGTAGCATCCAGTTTTACTTTGGACTGCCAGTGATCCACTGGCCACAGGCAACAAGCCCTTTCCTACATTTGTTTTGGAGATCTTCCTGGAACTGTCCAATCTTGTCTTTGACTATATCAGATTGTGTAACACAGAAGCAACATTTCTCCCTGAGGAAGAGATAAAGACAACCTCTCTCTGCTGTTAGTAAATCTAATCCTTGCTGATCTTGCAGCACTAGGGCAGCCAGTGAGTCTGTTTGGCTCTGGAGGGAAAGGATGGTCTGAGCCACTCACTGGGTGACCTCAGGAAAATCTGTAGTAAATAGCTAGGGACCCTGTTAGTCCCACCCACTGCTCAGGTGGTTGTATCCAGGACTGTGAGAAAGGATAGGACCTAAACCACTCATTTCACTTGCAATCTGCTATAAGCTCTGTGATAGGAACTGGCAAGAGTTCTTCACTGGGTACCACCCCTAGTTTTTGTCAAAAGAACAGCAGGGCATAAGACCACCCAGCAGGTAGGCCGTCATAAACTGAGTGCTGCAAAGATCAAGGTATTGTGAACATTCAGACGTAAATGGCAGGGTTATAGAGAGTCTAGTAGTCCATTGGGTGAGGCTACAGATTGTCTGACCTAGGAGGGACACACAACCAGAATTCCAAAGCAGCCAGTAAGTGTCCTGTTACGTAGCTGATATGTAGATGTTAAAGTCTGAAATGAGAGATGAAATGACCATGAGGGCAAAGAAGAGGGATCAGTATCATCTAGGAGGGATAAGGTTAGGGACGTAAGGAAGAGGGATCAGTATCATCTAGGAGGGATAAGGTTAGGGATGTAAGGATCTTTGAGGAGTGTTAGAGCACATCTTCTATCCTGTCTACACCCAGGAGTTAAGAGAATGGGGTGTATACTCTGTATTTTGATCATGCTTGATGGACGGCTATGATAAATGCATTCCTGTAACTCCCATCTCCCAGAGAGAGAGAGAGAGAGAGAGAGAGAGAGAGAGAGAGAGAGAGAGAGAGAGAGAGAGAGAGAGAGAGAGAGAGAGAGAGAGAGAGAGAGAGAGAGAGAGAGAGAGAGAGATAGATCTCCCCAGGAAAAGTCTTCCCATATAACACTCACCTGCTCACTCTTGTTTCTGATAATACAGATCTATTGTATAAGATCTAATACAGATCTATTTGGTATAGAGAGAATATTTCTCTTAAGGTTCAAAGCTCTTCCAACACCAAATCAAGTGAAAATGTTTATGTTAGTTATGATCCACAATGAGACCTTATATGTTCCATCTTTGACAATGTATATATACAGACTGAGAAGTGCTCACTGACAGAACCCATAGGCAAGTGTTGTTTAAAGCTTTTTGTTTATGTGTATGGCTGATTTTCCTTCATGTAAATCTGTGTACCACATGCATGTCTGGAGCCCTCTGTGGCCAGAAAGGGCATCAAATATCTTGAAACTAGAGTTATAGATAGCTGCTATGTGGGCTCTGGAAATCGAACCTAGGACCTCTGTAAGCATATCCAGTGCTCTTAACCTCTGAGCCATCTCTCCAGCCCCAAGTGTATTTTTTTAAAACATTTTCTCTATTCTTGAGAATCTGTACATGAATACAGTAGACTATGATCATATCCACTGCCATCTCCCTATTCCAACTTCATTAATATCCTTCCCAAGTTCATGGCATCTACAGGCTGCAGTGACATTTTTCCTCCCCATACCCTCTCATTCCCCCTTAGGATACCTTTTAGAAAACCTCCAGCCTCTACACCTGGTATCCAACATGAAGGACTCTAGACTTGTTCACTTTTGCATTCAAACTTGGCCTCAAGACCCCTTAGATAACTGATCCAAATGGCCACCTAATGGCACCTAGATCTCAATATTATCTGAGACTTTTACAAATGCTGCAGCCATAGGGGAAATGGAAGGAGATCCCATTGATCCAAGTTATCTCTTACCTCCACTCCAAACCATCCTTCCTGTTCCCTGACAAAGCTCCTCAGACTTCATAGCTAGAAGATAGCCCATGACAGACCAAAGGACAGACACTGACAAAATCCACATTGTTGAACCAGCAAGTTTTATTGTGATTACTTACAGGAGTGGAAATTACTCAAAGACAGGTCCTGACAGTTTACTTTTCTGTTGAATTTTCTTGGTGTGTGGCATGTGTGTATACAAAAGAACCAGTGTCTGCCCAAGACACCCTAAGACCAAATTCACAGCACAAGGAGATCTATCTGCTTCAAAGGGCAGGGACAAAGGGGACAAAGATGGGACCTAGAAGAAGAGGAAGAAGAGGAAAGTGGCAAGGGAGAGGAGGAGGAAACCAAGGACCACTTCTGGATAGAGATGAGACAGACATGGCCCATAGGCAAATGACAGTTTATAAAGGTACAAGGAGAAACCCCGGGTGTTTAATTTTAATTGGGCATGTTAATTAGGTGAGCCTAAGGGTGCTTCTGATTGCCAGCATTCAGTAATTTGACAGCTGGGCCTTGGTTGTCAGTCTCAGGAAGAGGAAATGGCCGAATAAGGAAATGGATATTAGGGGGCTAGCTTTAGAAATGTAACCTAACAGTTTTAAGCAAGGCAGAGGGAATGAGAGAAGAGCCACACTCACTATGCTCGGGTCTAGTGGAGCCCTTCCTTAGGTATATGCCCATGTGTGTGTACAGTGTAGGTGCATGTGAATGTGGAGGCCAAACATTGGTGTCAGCTGTTTTTCTCACATGCTCACCACTTTATTTTGAGGCGCAGTCTCTTCCTGAATCCAGGTGTCCATGACTGAGGACCAACAAGCTCTGCTTTACCTCCCAGTGCTGTGACTGCAAGCGTGTTCCAGTGCACCTGCCCTTTTCTTTTTTTAACTTCAGTGCTGGGATCCAAGCTGAGGTCTTTATGCTTGTGTGGCAAGCACCTCACTGACAGAGCCGTCTCACTGCCCCCTCTGTTATTTTTTTAAAGCATGGATTTCTTAGCATGCTTCCCATGAAATGTATTTAAGGTGTCCCTTTAAAAATACCTAATTATGCAGCACAGCTTTCTCTGGTACAAAACAGTTGAGTCTAGAAGTGTTTCATATTTTCAATGCTCTCTTTTCTCTTTTTAAGTTGAGTGTCTTCCACCTCTAATTTAAAAATCCAAAGTCTGCAATACCCTCCAGCCTGAAGCTCAGATTCGAATGCATTTTAGATATGGTTAAGGAAGTCCTTGATTTATTATTGGACATTGCGCTAGTGTGCTTAAAGGAACCGTCCATATTAGTTTTTCTTGATGCATTTTGAAGTCTAATTAAATTTGTTTCTGTTTTCCTGAAAGAAACTGTGTAACTTATACCCATTTAACAAGTGAACTCTACATATGAGCACTGGGAGGAGTTGCTTCAGATTTGTCTCTGTGCTTATTTTCTAACAATATTTTTAATGGCTGGAAGCAATGTATTTTAAAATGTAGTCATTTATATTTGTCCTGTCTACCAGCCCCTGATGACAACTCACTATTGCTGCTGCGAGCTGAGTTATACTTAACCATGAAGAACTATGAGCAAGCCCTGCAGGATGCTGAAGCAGTTTGTCAGAGAGAACCTCTCCTGACCAAGGTGACTTATGCTTGCCAATTGGCCTTGGTGAAGATATGTCTGATTAAGGTTATGGGGTGTATGTGTGTATGTGTCTGTCTGCCTGTCTGTCTGTGCATACATGTGAGTGCATGCACGTGTGTGCGAGTATGTGTATGTGAGTATGTGTGTATATGTGGGATAGTGTATGTGAGTGTATGTGCACTGTGTGAGTATGCATGTATGTACATGTATGTGTGTGTGGCTTTACATGCATGTGAATGTGTGTGTATTTGAATATGTATGTGTACAGATGGGATTGTATGTGTGTGTGAGTGTGTGTGCATTGTGTGTGCATGTGTGAGTATGCATGTATGTATGTATATGTGTGTGGCTGTGCATGCATGTAAGTGTACACATGTGTGTGTGTTTGAATATGTATTTGTGAATATGTGTGTGCATGTGGGATTGTGTGTGCACTGTGTGTGCATATGTAAGTATGTGTGTACATGTATGTGTATATTTTTGTATGTGCATGTGTGTGTTTATGTGTGTATGTGTGTGTATAGTGTATATGTGCATGTGTACCATCATACTCACCTGTGCAGGTACAGGTCGAGGTCAGAGACACTGAGATGGCTGCCTCATTGCTTCTCCACCTTCTGTTTTGATTCAGGGTCTCACTGAGCCTCAAGCTCACTCATTAGATAGGCTGGCTGGTAAGCAACCCCCTGGGGTCCTCCTGCCCCCCTCACAGGATGCCTCACTCCCAGCTGTTTTCACATGGATTTTTAGGATCAGAACTCAAGTCCTCACACTTGTACAGCGAGCACTTTGCACACTAAGACATCATCGCTGCCCTAGGTCATGGTATTTTACTCATAAGTTAGCATGATTGTGATGAGGCACCTGAAGATAGTGCATATCTTATCTATGTGATGGCCTATTTGATAGTCTCTATGTTATAGTGGTCTGAATTGAGCAGTTATTTCATACTAACTCTAGTCTACTAGACCAGGTTTATTATCCCTGGATTCAGACAATGCTTAATCAGTAGTGTGCTCTTCTCTTGCTCTGACTTGCGAGTGTGCTTTACTCTGTGTACTGTTTAGCTCAATAGTGTGCACTCAACACAGTCTCGGAATTGTTATTCCAAATGCCTGGGAGCAGATGAACTTGGGGATTTTGAATACTTTCATATTTTGAGGATAAGTTCCATATATAATGATACACCCAAGGTGAAGAAAATTATAAGCATTGCTTGATGCTTTATATACAGCTTGCAAAAGTAATTAAGACTTTTATATGGCTTCATACAGTATTTTAAAAACTTTGTGCATGAAGCAAAGCTTTATGTCTTGGGACTTTCTGCTGGTGACATTAAGCCCGTGCTGAAGATGCTTTGCATTTTGGGACATTTCCAGTTTCACAGTTTGGAGTTAGAAATGTCTGCCCTGTATAGATAAATTCAAAAGTTACATGAAATTAAAGAATTGGAGAAAAATATGATACCTTTTGAATAACAAGAAACCCAACAGGGAAACTGACCTCAAAATGACAGTTGAAAGTTACAAGTTGGTAAATAAATGAATAGCACATTGTACTCAGAAGGTGATATACATGGTAGTCACAGAGAAAATGAAAACCCAATCTAAGTAACAGAATAGAAAGAAAAGTACATTAGTTCTGTGGGCAGTCAACATGGGAACAGCAAGGTGGATGGTTGAGGTTTTATGAGGAATCACGAAGGCCTGCTGACAGGGGAACAGCAAGGTGGATGGGTGATGTCTCATGAGGAATCACGAAGGCCAGTCAACATGAGAACAACATATTCAAAGTAGAAAGGAAAAATATCAGTGTGCCTGCAAAGCAACACCCACGAAATGGAATCTACTAGAAATGCACACCAAATGTGAAGACATGGGAAGATTTAAATGGCTTATAAATGTAGTTTGAAAACACAGAGTGTGCAAAAATTAAATGGCCATATGATCTCAGAGCATATCAGAAGACACTAAAGGAATATTTGAGACACACCGGGAGATGTCATCTCAACCTAATTGGCAGTTGTAAAACAATGCCTTTATATAGCATACGTATCCTTTAATGCCTGTTGGATCCAATGTGCACAAAACAGTATTATGATTCAAAATATTGAAATCGTCAAATGAAGGTTCTCTCAAAACAACTAAGATTATAAGTTAACAAGAGCAATAAAAAGCTAGGAATCTCTATGTGTCTGCAACTTGTTTCTTAAACAGTCCTTTGGACAGAGACAGAATCAAAAGGAACTAGCCAACATTTAAATTAATGATAAAATACATTATACATTTAGCCTCTTAGATGTAATTAAAGCCGTTCTTAGAGGAAATTTATATTATTGTCATCTCCTATTAAAGGAGAAAGGTCTCAAATCTAGTCTCTTAACTTATGAAACTAGATCAAAAGGAGCAAATTAAAACCAAGGTGAGGGACTGGAGGTGTCCTGGTGGGTAAGAATGCATGCCGCTTTTCCAGGAAACTTGAGTTTGGCCACAGTGGGTGGTTCACAACTGCCTTCCATTGTAGCTCAGGGCATCCAACAACAACAATCTCCAGTATCTTCAGAAACCTGCACACGTATGGCATATAAACATAGACAGTCACATGCAGACACATAAATAAAAATAAATCTTATTAAACCAAGGTGAACAAAAGGAAATACATGTAAGACTGACAGTCAACAAGTGGAACCAGAAAACACTCATTATAAAAACAAGAATTTGGTGAGTAGGTCTTCAAACTTTTGAAACTCCTGATCTTCAGAAGATATTGGTGCAGAGAAGAAAGAGTAAGCACACATTAGGGGCATAAGAGGTGATCCTACCAATTCAGGAATAATTCCCACAACTGGTTAAATGGCTAAGGAATTTGAGCAGGCATTTACTGAAAAAGATGTGAGAATATCAAATAAATGCCAAAAAGATGCATCACTCTTAGTCCCATGCCACTCATTGGCCTCTGAGCAACTACGTCTGAGCATATACACATGAATACATCTAAAAATTGGTAAATGTTAGGATATATAAACATAAATGTTTTCTTTATTATAGTTTATATTTGGCATAAATGTAAAATGATATTCTGTTCAAGATTGCTTTAGCTATTCAAGAGTTTTTATAAATTAAAATGAATGTATAAATATCATAATAAAATTAAGTTGACAGATTCTTTTTCTTTCTTAGCATGTCCTTTAGAACTTCTTTGGGCACATATATCAGTTACAGACAGGCATCCCTGCATTCTGGTTATAGATGTTTTTATTAAACAGTGAATCTTGCCAGTTAACAAGACAGGAAGATACAGGATAGACACATCTATCTAATCAAATTCTTCTAACATACTTTCCAAGGCCGTTGTAACCAGATGTATATAATCTTGCAGTGTTTTAAAATGTATTTCTTTGTCTTTGGGTAAATCCAGGGGCACCATATAAAAGCGCAGATTCTTTCTGGATTGGGAAGAAATAGAGAGGTGTTAAAAGAATTTATCTACTGCCTTGCTTTAAATCCTGAGTGCAACTCGGCGAAGAAAGAAACGCAGAAGGTATGCATTGTCATAAGCAACTTCCCCCTTGGGTATCACATGTGACATGTGGCTTTGTGCCATACGGGGAGCCCTTGCCTGTAAGAGCAGCAAACGTGATTTCAAATGCCTGTGACGGTATAATAAACAGCACAGTGATAATACGCTCCACATTTGATAACTTCTAATTGAGTATGCAGCAGTGTGTCTGATGAGGCAGTGCACACACACCCTAGTTGTGATGAGAGATTGGCAGGAGAACCACAATGCAGTACAAGGCTGTGGAGATGGAGCATTAATCCTAGCTAGGGCTTTTGAAGGGCCCTGTAAGAGGCACTGTGACACTTGTACAGTTTACCCAGCAGACTCACCTGTGAGTCTGTGCAGTAAGGCTTTATCAGCATGGTGCACACATATACCATTGCATCCTGCTTAGATAGGACGCCATCCTTGCCAAAAGGCTAGATGGTATTCATGGCCTTTACATAGCATTTCCAGTGACTGGGGGCTTTTGCCAGTGTTTCCTGTGCTAGCATGGTTTCACTTAAGCAGCTACCCATACGTCTACATTTTAATACCTGCTGACTAATACATTTTCTTTTGTGGTGCTTTAAAACACAAGTCAGTTTTCCCCTCCACACGTGTGAGAAACCACCTTAGATTTTGGTTTTTTGAGACAGGGTTTCTCTGTGTAGCTCTGGCTGTCCTGGAACTCACTCTGTAGACCAGGCTGGCCTCAAACTCAGAAATCCGCCTGCCTCTGCCTTCCAAGTGCTGATATTAAAGGCGTGCGCCACCACTGCCTGGCCTGCCTTAGATTCTTAAGAACAGCTCTTTCTTTGGTATGTTTTCTCACAGAAGAGGGTTTCTGCGGTCTCCTCCCTGTGAGCTTTCTCTCTCGTTTATCCTCTGGCTTCATCATCTACATCTGGCAGCCACACGCTGAAGTTTTCCGTCCCTGTGTTCACGTTGGGAAATTCACTTGCATCTTACCCATAAGACCACACCATCTGATCTCTTTAGAAATGTAGTCAGCTGAAATAAATAGGCATGATTTGTCTAAAGCAGAACTTCCAGGGAAGACACAGTTCCTTCTTGTGCTGTTGGCTGGTGTCTGCTGCTGACAGGTGTCTGGCCTCTGTGGCAACTTGTGGCCAATAGAGTCAGGGTTGAGCTCCTCCATCATGCTCACCGGACCCACAGAGCTCTTCCTCTGAAAGTGTGTCTCTCCTAGCTGACCCTCGCCCCACTGCTGTGAGAGTCAGAGCAAACTCAAAAGGAGCATGAACGCGCAGGTCCCAGGATTTTGTAGATTCTTGTCTACCTGGTACTGCTTAACATGTGAAGTTTCTCCCCTCCAGCATTCTCTGGCTGATGGACAGGCGTTATCACAGAATTAACATTAGTCCCCTGATAAGCCTGAAATGCAGTCCTGGTCCCCACGGCTATGCTGCAGCCACAGCAGAGCCATGCTGTGACTGACATCCCCTGAGGCTTCACTGCTTGCAATTACGGAGGCTATTTGCCACCACACCAGCAATGCAATGGTGAAGAGCAGAGAAAGAGATTTAAAAAACAAAGCTTGTCTATGCTTTTTCCGGTGCTGTTCACTTCTCATTTGCATTAATCCCTTGGATTCAGCTGAGTCTGCGATGCTTGGCAGCCAGAATGCCTAATTGGCCTCACTTCCCCAGTTGGTTATGGCGCATAAATCTTGAGCCAGAATTCTGGCCTGTTACCAGATGCTCCCTGGCCCATACACAGAGCAGCACTCTAGAAATTCCCAGTCCTGTGGGTGATAACATCTTGGATTTAATCTGAGATCCCTACAGACTCTGTAGCCTTCAACTGTGACACTTTGGGGTTTGGTGTAGCTCATAGGAACCAGATAGAAGACAGACTGCTCATATTTGATAGGACAGATGGAAAGGGATTGGAATACATAGTTAGTAATACATTGTCTGTCTGTGGTTTCAAAATGTTTAAAATTTGAAAGATTGGCAGGTGGGGTATGGGAATTCTGCTTTTTCAGTTTGCAGGGGAGGGGGATGTCTGTTTGGCTTCTGTTGACTCTGAACCATTAAAATGTGTTAGAGACTTTTTCTTCCAGGGCATTTGACTATGTGTTTTCTGTTTTTGAAATTTTTATAGGTAATATGTGAGGTGTTCTTTTCGGCTTCAGAAAATGAGCATCAAAACTCAACATCTTCCACTGAAACTGGACCAAAGGCCCTTTGTGATGGCCAGGCGAATCCCCAGTATCCTCTGGAAGAGGCAGGCGGTCAGGCTAATGCAGACAGTCCTAAGGTGTGGAGTGCATGTATTTGCCACTGGGTTGCCTACTATGTTGGTGGTTCCTTGTGTGTCATGGCATCCCATGGGCTAGATGTGACTAGGTAAAACTTGTAAGTGAAGTCATTGGAACTAATGGGACAGTGATGGAAATTCTGGAGCCCCTCCAAACGTCTCCATACATTTTGGAACATCTCCAGAACATCAGAAGACTTGATACTATTTCATCTTAGAGAAAAGAAAGCAGTGATTGGTCTGAATGTATGATGTATAATTTATACATCGATACATATGCTACCGATGTGAAGATTGCTCTTCCCAGAAAGAAGTTATCTTGTGTTTTACCATGAAAGGTGTAAAGCATTTCTGATTAGCCAATAGAAAAAGCCAATCTTGTGAAGAGCACAGTCCCTCTTTTCTTCCTCAGAGATCTGTTTTGTGCATGTAGAGACTAGGGATAAACACTGGGTGTCATCTTCTGTTGTTTGCACTTCTTTTTGGAGACAGGATTTCTTACTGATCCTAGATTATGGGTAGTGTTCCCTGGCCTGGCTGTCTCCCTGGCACTAAGGTTACAAAACCAGATGCTGAGGATCCACCCAAGGCCTCACATTTGCCCAGCAAGCACTCTACCCACTGCTGAGCCATCTACACAGTCCCTTTCCAAAGATTTCTAAGAAGGCTAATGCATGGTTTAGTTTGGTTTCCTTGTGTCTCATGGTTCTTGAATACTCAGGACTCTCTTTTTCTACTTAAACAGACTCCATCTGAGAAGTCAGAGGTACCCCCGGATATCAATTCTTCAGTTTTATATTTTATTCTGGGCCTCCACTGTGAAGAGGATAAAAAGGCACTGGAAGGCATTATCCCAGTGGCACCGAGTGGTACCTTGAAGAGGCAGCTTCCCAGTGATGCTGAAGATGATGAGCTCAATGCGAATACCCCTGAGAAGATTCCCAAGAAAGGTCAGCAGGCTGCTTCTGGATGTTGTGTTCTGAAGTCAAAGGGATAGAGTATTAGTACCCAACTGATCTTAAAAGAATCTCCACATAAGTAAAGTCCATAAGGAAATGAATATACCAGTTTATTTTCTAATTTTTTAGGGACTTTATATGGAAAAAGAAAACACTTAGATGAAATTTTAACTGTCCTGAATGTGTACCAACTTGATCAATTCTTCTTTTATATTTGCTGGACTATGAATATATATGATATTATATGTATGTATATATATATGTACATATACATATAAATCAGTATCATTTGCTAACACTGTTGTTGACACTTTTTATCCTGAAGAAATAAATTCATTGTATAGTGTCTCTCAGAAGTTCAGATGTCAGTTATAACGTTTGAAACTTTTTCAGATGCAGATGCCGCACCTCAGAGGAATGCGAACCCTCTAGAGGAAGAGCCAGAGTTCACAATTGATGCGACTGACTTTGAGTGTGCACTGTGCATGAGGTAGGCTGGTACAGAATGTGTGCAGCTCTTTAAAAATAGTAAGCCTTTCTGAATTCTATGACTGTGTGCAAGGAATTACTAGTGAACACACACAAGTATATCCCCTAAAACGTGTGTGTTTATTTCTTAATTTGAGTTACTATTGCTATGGTAAAACACAATGCCAATAATCAAGTTGGGGAGGACAGGGTTTTTGAGCTTACACTACCAGATCCTAGTCCATCACTGGGGGAAGTGAGGACAGGAACTCAAGCAGGGCAGGAACCTGGAGGCAGGAGCTGCTGCAGAGGCCATGGAGGGGTGCTGCTTTCTAGCTTGCTTTCCATGCTTGCTCAGCCTGCTTTTTATAGACCCCAAGGATGGTTCTGCCCACAATGGCTGACCCCTGCCATATCAAGAAAATGCTCTTGTTTACAATCTTAATTGAGGCATCTTCTCAATCAGGGTTTCTTTTTCTCAAATGACTCTAGTTGTGTCAAATTTAACATAAAATTAGCACAATATGTATCAGCAGTTATTGATTTATTTTCTAAGAATACAATGAAGACATAAAGGAGAGTGGACATGAGTGACTCCTGGGCTTGTATGGAAGCTGTGTGAGGCATCCTTTTAAAACAGCTTGCTTCAAAGTGTGTTCTGGACATGTCTTTCTGAAATCTCATGATCTTCCCAGGCTGCTCTTTGAACCTGTCACTACACCCTGTGGACATACATTTTGCCTCAAATGCCTTGAGCGCTGCCTGGACCATGCCCCTCACTGTCCGCTGTGCAAAGACAAGCTTTCAGAGGTGAGTGGCTCCCGGGATGAAACCTCTTCCTGTGCTTTGGCGGGTGCATCATGCTTTCCTTCCACCGCCTGCTGTTAAAGTCAGATGTATTTGATCGAAGATGGGCCCTTTCCATGTCGTTCATAAATCAAAACACATAAAGAAGCATTAGATGCAGAAGTAGCTAAGTATTAAAGTAATTTCCAAGTATAAATCATCAAGTTAGATTGAAAACAGCTAGGAGAATATATATGTGGAGTATACATCCACTCCAGACGGTGCGATACATTACAGTGCATTGAGTGTGTGTCTGGGTTATTTCCTACTGCTACCAAGTCTCTTTTATGCCCTTTCCAGTTAGTTGTTACTGTGTTTGGTCTGAAACCAAATTCAGTAAAATGTAGGGTATATAGGAAGCTATTTGTTGCTATTTATCCAAAATGTAATCTCTTGAGTCCGTTTGTATTGAACATGCAGATAAGATAGAGGGCATTGCAGAGCTGTGTGCTGTGTGCTGGCTCTGTTGTTCTCATTCACTGTCCATGGTGTAAATTCTTTAGCCTCTTGGAAGGGTAAGGACTTCTTTTACACCCTCAAGTGAGACTGGCAATCTTTGTTTTAATTATATTCCAGGCATATGCAACCTGCAATCGCTAGAGTAATGTGTTTCCCCCCCTTTCTCTCCCTCTAACACTAAACACACACGGTAAGACACACTCATATGCCTAAATTAACTTTTTAAAAAAATCTGACATGGTAAGAGAGGGTGTTAAAGTGAGGAAAAACTTAAAGTGATTGTAAATTTTTAATTCATTCCCAAAACATGTTCAAATAAATCATCACCATGAAGACCTGTCTAAATGAGTACATGCTTATGTTACTAAGCTGCAGCATACATGCTTCTGTTAGGAAGTTGCCATGTACATGTTTGTGTTACCAAGTTGCATGACATATTATTCAATCACATACACACTGCCCCTTCTGAACTTTTCAGAGGTCACAGGATGGTTATCAGTGTTGGACTATGTACATATGTGATGATCTTAGGCAAATTCTGAGCATGTGTGGTGGTTCATTAGGGAGTGTCTCTATGGTCTTCCCCAAGCTTTTATCATCCCTTGCTGACAGGCACATCTGCCCTTATGCATGCCTGTTCCTGGGGTCCAGGGGCCTGGAGATGGCTCCTTTATGCCTATGAAAACAAAAAGCTTGCCCCAAGACCATTCATAACACAGGCATTTTACTACTTTTTCCACTATCTCAGGAGAAGGTGTGCAAAGAAGGAAAGCCTGGCACATACACGGTGAATGTGGATGGAAACATCACAGTAGTAGCCATGGCTCTGTGGGCTAACCAGAATGGTGGTGGTTGTTTTTGTTGTTGAGATAGGTTCCTCTGTGTAGCCCTGGCTGTCCTAGGACTCACTCTATAGACCAGGCTGACCCTCACACTCAGAAATCCACCTGCCTCTGCCTTCCAGGTTCAGGAATTAAAGGTGTGCACCAGTACCACTAGGCACAGTAAAGTTTTTCAAAGAGAAAAAAAGAAACATCCTGTAGGTTTGGTAACTGCAAGCCCCTTAAGGACAAAGATGTCCAGACTCCGGTTTTTATTGGATAACCAGAGAGTGCTAGTGACCCAAACAGCAAATGCCAGGCAACCCTTTCTCTCATGTACAAATCCTGCAGGCCACACGCAGGGCTAAGCTTTGTCCTTCAGGATGAATTAACATTTACCATCATTTAACATACCTTTTCTGTTATAGTTGTTGGCAACCAGAAATTTTAATGTAACTGTTCTGACTGAAGAACTGATATTCCGATACTTATCTGATGAGTTAACTGACAGAAAGAGGGTCTATGATGAGGAGATGTCAGAGCTGTCCAAGTAAGTGCTTGCATCACATGAGCTTGGTCCTTGGTGCAGAATAATAAGGAAAATCTTTGTGAATATGAGCCAAGCCTTAGATTTTGTTTTGCTTTTTTTCCTAACAGAATTTTTTGGTCTTTGAATGGAAAAAAAGTTAGTTGTAAAATATATGTGGAAATTTAATTGTAAGTAATTGTAAGAAACATTTCAAAATATATTTTTGGAAAGTTATATATTTGTTTTCTGTATCTAAATAACTTTCTGAATGGAAAGATGAAAGTCTGAATAGCAAACAGGATTGTGACTCATGATTTCCTGTCTGTAGCCGGTTAACGTTTGGTGTTTCAGTACAGACCTGGCCAATCATTCATTCTTGCTTGTGTCTGTTATGTGGCTTTTGCTTTGTGAAGTATTTTTATGGATGATTCAACTATAACCTTTACAAGTACAGTAGTAACTCAGGATGCTGTCTCTCATCAAATTAAATATGGCAGACTTGGCTAAAATCTGGCTGAGCAGAGACCTATCTCATGCCAGGATCCTTGGCAGTCCCTGCTCGCTCAGCCCTGTGTCAGGCTCAGATTTTATTTGGTTGGCAGGTTTGGGTATTGTAGCAGCTTCTTGCTTCTGCTCTGAACAGCTTACATGTCTAAGTCAACATTTCCTCTCACTCTGCAGTCTGACCAGAGACGTGCCCATCTTTGTGTGTGCTATGGCCTTCCCTACGGTTCCCTGCCCTCTCCATGTGTTCGAGCCCCGCTACCGGCTCATGATAAGGAGATGCATGGAAACTGGCACCAAGCGATTTGGCATGTGTTTGTCTGCGGAGAATGCAGGGTAAGGAACAGCATCTTGAAGATCCTAATGAAGTCCTTGTCTCCTTCTTTTCTTGAAGAACAACTATGCTTGGAGACCCCCCTTTTTTTTTTACCAATTACTTCCACAATGTATAAGCTCAAGGCTAGCCAAAATACCACCCCACCTTTTCTAGTGTCATCTCTGCCCTTTCTGTTTACCCTTTTGTCACAGTCACAAGTCTACCTCCGTGTTATCCTCCCCCCCCCACCTTCTGCCTGCAATTCTCTCCTTGCTCCTCTATGCACAGAGCTCTAGTCTAGAAGAAAAAATGCTTACACCATCACTGAAGGTTTGCTCAGTCTCCAAAGCTCTAACGTTTTCGATCTCATGCAAACTGTGCCAGGTGATGTCACCTCTTGTTGCACCACATCAGTTGCCTGGAGAGGATGCTACAAGGCAGCAGGCAGCTGGAACTTGCCTTGGAGTCTTGAGTCCTGTCCTGTCTTAAAAGAGGCCTTATCAGTGCTGTGTGGGCATGGCCATGATGAGGTTACACATCCAAGTGCCAGCTGGTGGTGCATCTACTTTTAGAGGACTCTGGAGGGGAAAAAGCCACCTCCTTTATGCTGACACCTGCTGCAAGGGAAGCTGGGAAGTGTAGCCTGTCCATGTGCCCAGGAAGAAGAGGAGAATATATTATAAATGCCACTCAATGATTTCTACCATGAATACTCAGGGACAAATAGTTTTTAAGAGAATATACATATATGAAGAAAATCCTAAGACTACTTGAAGCTGTGCCTGAAAGACCATAGAGGCTAACACTTGGACCCATAGAAAGGCCATTTCTATCCAACTAACTCATTGCATAGACATCCCAAGAGGATTTTGTTTGCCCATTTCAGAATCAATGTGACAGGGAAAAGACTGAGACCAGATAGTTTTGAATAAATCAAATGACCAGAAGGAAGGACCCTCCTATAATATCAGAATCATAAGCCATAGTCAACAGACCTGTGAAACAGAACATGGGGGTCAGAACATAGCTGCTCAAATATGAACTCCAAATGTGTATATAATTGCTTGAAAGAGAGAGACTATTAAGGAGTAAGGTATAGTCTAAATAGGACAACAAAGTTCTCTTCCCTGTAGTATGTATGTTTTTAACAGATCATTGCTATGAAAACCAAAAACATTAGAAAATGTTTTTAAAAATTAAGAGAAAGTATAAGAGATAATTTTCAGAATTAGGAACAAGCCAAGTTTTTTTTATATAAGACACTGAGTGTGCACAGTAGCAGGTAGGGGATTAGTGAATCAGTGTATGTTACAGTTTGTCTTATCAAAAGTCAGTGGAAGTGGGGTGACAGAGCTCTGTCAGCTACACTGAGAGAGTGAACACTGGGGAGTAAGAAGAAGCCCCCAGATACATGATGAACTGTGGTCCTCAAACACGTCAGAGAGCAGAGGGCACTCAGGTCCCTCTAGAAAAGGATGAGAAGGGAGCTAGGGAGATCAGAGTGTGTGTTCCACTAGTGTTTAAAGGCACATTGATGGCCTTTTGTGGATCAGCATGAGACCACACATCTGCTGGGAGCTGCAGGCAAGAGAAATTTGCATCACTCATGGGTTCTTGTCTGCAGACAGGATAGGATGTTCATGGATGGGACAGGCTCTGCAGCTGAGGCAGACACAGGAGAGCTGACATTCAGAGGTTGTTTGTGGATAGCTAGGAAACATCTTCAGGGTGCCCCCACATCTACTGCAGGCAGGAATGACATAGCTCTGTGGGGTGACCAAAAAGAGAACAATTTTATTAGATATAAAATTGGTTTGTGATGTGAGAATCCAGATACATCTTTAGTTTGGAGATACATAGTGCAGTTGGTCATGAGAAGAATATAGGAAGCAGGCATCTTAGGGTCCATATCTTGACTCTAAATCTTACTGTAATCTTAATAAGCCTCCATGTTCTGTGAGCTTGAGCAAGTACATGCTATATAATGCTGTGTGTACCACCATGAAACACTGTGCAGTGTACATCAGAATGGTATATGTACTATCAACAAATCACTGATAAGAGTTTTAATAACGAGCGTGGGTAAGCACTCTAGAGAAGGCGTTGCAGTGAGAGTAGATGCAGCTATGGATGACATCCTGCGTAGCCCAGTGTGTGATAGAAGCAGGCAGGACAATGTGGAGGATCCGAGGGGGCAGAGAGCACAAAAGAGCAGTAGAAGATGTTAGGTCAGTGGCACAGAGTGTGCTCACTGGTTACGGCCACCTGGAACCTATCTGTGGTTTCTAGTGGGATCATGTGTGAGTTTCTGGTGAGGTAGAAAAGGGAAGAAGAGAGACCAAGGCAGTGACTATAGACTGCCTGCCTTAGGACTTGGCTTGGGACAATGTAGGTGAATGTGGGGGATGCTCTGGGGGCAGGAAACGTCAGCACCTGAGTGGCACCAAATTCTGTGTGTACTAGTGCCGCTCAGATACTCTCTGCCAACAGGGCCTGGCCAAGCTGCTAAAGTACCACATTTAAGATTTGGTCTCATCTCATAGCCTCCATCCCCAATGCAGGCAGTACTCAACAGAAGGACACATTATCTCTTGGGAGAATGATCTTGCTGATCTGGTGCAGAGACCCCCATTTGTTCACACCGACTTTACACCCATCTAAAAGCAAGACTTCAGAGGAAAATGGAAGCATCTGAATTTTAAAGACCATTGTCTGTTCCCTAACTCTCTTTCAGGATTTCAGAGTATGGCTGCATGTTGGAGATAAAGGACGTCAGGACTTTCCCTGACGGGAGCTCTGTCGTGGATGCAATTGGGATTAGCCGCTTCAGAGTCCTAAGCCACCGCCACCGAGATGGCTACAACACAGCGGACATTGAGTACCTGGAGGATGAGAAGGTGAGGATCATCAGCATCCCTCATCCTGTGCTTGTCTCCGCTGTGGAAAACATCACTGGGTTTCTGCTTACAGGGTTATGTCCTCCTTAACCCAGCACTTGACCTGTTACTCTCTGTGCATTCTTACCTGAGTTAGATCCGGTAGAGAAGTCTCCTAAAATACAGTACTGCCTTTAGGGAACATGAGCCCATTCTCTATGTTTGATATTCTACCTTGGGGACTTGCCTATAAAGGCCAGATGTTGGGCTCTGGGCAGTGGGGAAATAAAGGGATGGGGAGAGACCGGTGTCTAGCCAGAGCTCGTAGATACTGGACAGGCAGACAAGGGAGACTGCCACACCCATGCTCTCCACGCTAGCCCAGCGTCTGACTGTGGGAAGCCACAGGACCCCAGTCCACAGGTGTGGGACGGAGCACTCGGGGGTTCCTGGGCCTCATGGAGGCCAAGGACAACAGGTTCTAGCTCTTGGGTATTGCAGGACTTGGAGGAAGAGCTGAGAAGGGGATTGGGGGGGGGCAGTGGCCCCGGGCCGAAAGGAAAAAAGGGGGCCGGGTGGGGAGAAGGCACTGGGTGGTTCTGGTCCAGGTAAGAGTCCTTGATCCAGTCTGGCAGCTGGAAATGCTGGGAGGCCTTCCTGAGGGTATATTAGATGTGACTCTTTAGGGGAAGGCCTATTCCATTGTTCCAGCACTGTGAGTCTAGATGAAAGGAGGCAGTCTATGGTTTTAGAGCTTTATTGTAGAAAAGAGAGACAGAGACAGAGAGACAGAGAGAGAGAGAAAGAAAGAAACAAAGAGAGAGAGAAAGAAAGAGAGAGACACAGAGAGAGAAAGAGAGGAGGTAGAAAAGTAGAAAGAGAAAGAGAGGAGGCCAGCCATGGCCACGTGGAGAGAGGGGAAAGTAACGGGGAGAGAGGAAGCAAGAGGTGAGAGTAAAGACAAGAAAGAGAGCAAGAGCTTAAGAGAGAGAGGAGGAGCCTAGCAGTCCCTTTTATAGTGGTCTGGGCTACCTTGCTGTTCCCAGGTAACTGTGGGGCGGAGCACACCTGGTTGTAGTCAGGTGACTGTCTGGGTGGAGTCCAGCCAGAATACCAGGAGCTTGGGGCATTGCCTACTTGACTGATCTATAAGATAATGGAGTTGAGGGCTTGTACACCTAATGTCTAGGGGCATAGCTCACTGTTCTGTCCCTTGTAGAATTTTCTACTGGGTCTCTGGAGTAAGCCTTGCTCAACCAGAGCACAGACTGCCTTTCACAGCCCAACAGCCAGATACTTCCCAGCTGACATTCTGTCTCTGATTCCTTCATCCATAGAGTCTGTCGATGGTGCACAGAAATCATTGCAAAATAAATTATGCCTCTAGAGAAAATGTGTAGGCATGTTTGCCTTTTCACTATTCCTTAAACCACATGGCTTAGCTGTGTGTAGCACACATCTGTAGCCCAGGAGTCTCTAGATTGCTGAGGAAGGAATGGCTGAGCCCATGTTTGAGGCCAGCCTGGGCAACTTATCTTGACACTATTTCAAAAACCAAACAGTAGATCGTAGAAACTTTCTATTCAGTCAAGTAATCTATAGATGACTCAAGATGTAAGATGCATGGACATGTGTTTACTATATGCAAATAGTACATCATTTCGTATGGAGTTGGGCATGTGCCTACAGGAGATACCCCCTGAAACTCAACTCCCATAGAAACTGAGGGATGATTGTGCTTTAGGCCCTGAAAGTCACATGGTCTCTCCTACAACTAGTAGTCTCTGTTCTTAAGATTAAAAGGCAGCAGTGGACCATACAGAAATGAGTCTGCTAGACTACTTTTCAATACAAGGTTACTTATAAAAACATGGTGGGAGTTGCTAGAGAGATGGATCCATGGTTAAGAGCACTGGCTTTTCTTCCAGAGGACCCAAATTCTGTCCATATGGTTACTCATAATGTCTTGTCTTTTAGGCTCCAAGAAATCTTAGGAATCCTCAAAAATGTACTACATGCTTGTGGTGGACAGACATGCATGTAGGCAAAACACCTACATAAAATAAAGCATTGGGAAAAAAAAATACTTAAAACCATGGTCAGCATTCGAGTCCCAAGTAGTGAATCTTTGTGTGGCTCAGAGGGAGACATATCATAAAATGTAGTGCTTTAAAGTGACTTCTAAAGATACTATAAAAATCTCCCACCCCTTGAGAATTAGTTTTATCTAATAGAATCAACAGCATGCATCTTTTGACAAAATAAGCAAGGTAAACAGATCCTTATAAAGATGTACAGAGATGTGCACACTGTCTCATTAGTATCCAATGTGGAAATGGTTTAGACAGATGGATATCCTCAGACAGATGGATAAGCTAGTCCAGTTCCACATACAGTGGAGACTTGCCACCAACAACACATAATGAACTGGTGCTCTAATATCATGAATCTCACAGACATAATGAAAGAGAGCCAGGCATATGAGCATACAGATTGCATATTTACTATACACAGACAGCAGGCCAAGTGTCATCTCTTGTACACTTCCAGGAACAGGAAAAGCATGGGCTGGAAACAGATTATATAGGGTGGACTTTGTAACTGACTGGGACAGTGCCTTAGTGAGGGTTTTACTGCTGTGAACAGATACCATGACCACGGCAACTCTTGTAAGGACAACATTTAATTAGGGCTGGCTTACAGGTTCAGAGGTTCAGCCCATTATCATAGAGGTGGGAGCATGGCAGTGGCCAGGCAGGCATGGTGCAAAGCTGAGAGTTCTACATCTCTATCCAAAGGCAGACAGGAGAAGACTGGCTTCCAGGGAGCCAAGATTTTTTTGTTTGTTTTTTGTTTTTTTTGTTTTTTTCCAAGACAGGGTTTCTCTGTATAGCCCTGGCTGTCCTGGAACTCACTCTGTAGACCAGGCTGGCCTCAAACTCAGAAATCCGCCTGCCTCTGCCTCCCAAGTGCTGGGATTAAAGGCGTGGGCCATCACTGCCCGGCTAGGATGAGGATTTTAAAGCCCACCCTGACAATGATGTGTTTTCTCCAGAAAGACCACACCTAATCCAACAAAGCCACACCTCCTAATAGTGCCACTCCCTTGAGTTAAGCATATTCAAACCACTGCAGACAGGATTTAGGAGTCTTTCTTGATCTGGTTTAATGTGGTAGCATAATGGTTGCCCTGCCTTGTACAGTGGACAAAATTCCTTGAGCCTGACAAGATCTGTGGGGAGGGGGACTTTTGTATATAACTTATGTAGTTAAAAATAATTAGTAGGAGGAAATACATTGAGTTATTATATCCTTCTTTTAAATTTTTGGTGGAAATCTGAAACCTGGATGTAAACGCGTGTTCACACTAGACGCCACACAAGAGATGTGGACACGTGTTCATTTAAAAGGAATCACATCCAGAATGCAGGCTCTGTCACTCCATCTGCTGCTTCTGGTGCCTGTGGCCCTGAGAGCCTCAAATATCAAGGGACCTCAGGGAGCCCAACTCCAGGCCCTCCGGACCATGGGGCTGGCTGCAGACATGTGGAAGTTCTTATGCTCGTTCTACAGGCAGATCTGACAAAGCATTATTCATATTGCTTTAGATGATGCCTTATTTTTAACAGTGTATGAATTTACTTTAAAATGGGCTTTAAAAGCTGCTTGTGAAGTAATTTTTAAAGGAAACCCCTGTTGCATATAAATGTTATTCTACATAAGGCAAACCAATGACAGTTCATTCTGTTTGTTACAATTCCTGTGGGTTTTGTAGCTACAAGAATGTTCTATCCAGAATAGACCTGGATGGTTTATTCCCCTTTACGAGGCTATGATCTTGGCTGACATGCACATATGAGAGCCAGCAATGAAGAAGCCAAAATAAGAAGCCAACTGCCCGTCCTGTGTTCCTCCTGCTCTGCTCTGATGTCCTAAGCAGGACTGGGGAACAGCTAAGTGATCAGGTGGACGGTGAGGAGAACCAGAAGCCAGGTGTGCACTCAGCAGAGTGGCTGGGGGTAGCTGGTGTGGGGGCTGTAGTTTTGTTCCAAGCACATCTTCTGGAGTGTGATTTGCTGATAGGAAAAGGGTTTGTAAAATGCCAGACTCAGACTTCTTGTTCTGCTCTTGGGAAACTATCCAGAGAATATAATTCCTGACAAAACACTCTCTTGTCCACATTTATTTACTTGTTATTTCATGTGTGGATGTGCACACACATGCCACAACACCACAGTGTGCATGAGGAGGTCAGAGCACAGCTTGCAAGAGTCTGGGCTTTCACTGTAGGTTCTGAGGCTGTTGGGTTACTGTGGGTTCTGAGGCTGTTGGGTTACTGTGGGTTCTGAGGCTGTTGGGTCACTGTGGGTTCTGAGGCTGTTGGGTCACTGTGGGTTCTGAGGCTGTTGGGTTACTGTTTCGCATTTTTATGGAGTCATTTTGCTGGTTCCTTTGCATACATATTTATATTACTGACATTTTGAAAATAAATTGTCAGGATATTAAAATGCATCTTATTTATATGACTAAACACTTGTGATATATCAAATATGCAATTTGCACCCATTGAAAATTATTTATAACATTGGATATGTGCTTATGTTAGTCTTAAAAGAAATATCAAGATGCCATCAGTAGATCCTCAGGTATGTTAAAAAGCACAAAGTTTTTATATGAATTGTGTCATTCTGTGCAGCAGTAGTGGATTAGTGAAGGAATAAATGTCACAAGTCCACTTAGCTGTCAGAGGTCACCGACATGTGGAGACTGTGTTTGAATGAATTGCTAAAATGCTTATCTCTCTTCTCTGGCCAGGTGGAAGGTGCAGAGTTTGAAGAACTCACTGCCCTCCATGAGTCTGTTTACCAGCAGTCTGTTTCCTGGTTTGCTTCACTCCAGGATCACATGAAGAAACAAATTCTAAGCCATTTTGGCTCGATGCCAGACAGGGAACCAGAGCCACAGGTAGACTTTCATTCCTTCTCTCTTGATGTGGCTACTTCCCACAGTCATGTGACAAGGCTCATCATTCTGACAGAGAATTCAGCTCTATTGAATTCTCTACTCCGTCCTGAGGATGAGCTGGCTCGTATAACTGCTGCTCAAAGAAGACCTAGCATGGCAGCCTGGGCCTTGTGCAGCACAATAAATAGATGTTTTCTAGCCATGCATGAAGATCAGAACAGAACTCAAAACAGATCAGAAAAGGGCTCACCTGCAGTGGGTTGGGTCCAGCTTCATCAATTAACAACCAAGGCAGTCCTTTGTAGACATGGCCAGTCTGAATTAGGTAATCCCTCAATTGAGACTCCTACAGATGAGTGTAGGCCATGTCACTGTGACAGCTGGAGCTAACCAGGATAGTTGCATTTCATTTTTAAAACAATCAGTAAGTAAATGTTGGCCTTGAATTAGAGCAGGATTTCCAGCATCTTCTGAAATGGCCTTAAACACCCTGTATTTATATGAAAGTGGCATTCTCAACATTGATTGTTATATAAATTCAGAATGTCATTTGGTTCTGAAAAAACACTGAAGATGCTCTGTGTCCTGCAGTATTACCCACTCAGCCAAGATTTATTCTCTTTTGTAAAAATAAACAATCACGTCTATCTAATTAATGTTTATTTACTTTCATCTTTAGTAACTGATACAACTATACATGTATAAAAGACTTGTTTAAGAATCCATGTGCTCAAGATTTATTATTAGTAAATGTTTGATCTGTATTGGTAGATGCAAGGTACCTCTGTGCCCAGACCTGTAAAAAATTCTTAGTTTAAAAATGTCATGAATGTAAGACTTTTAGGAGTCCTGCTTTAGACTCCAAAATCATGTCCAGGTCCTCTCCTTCCCTACCACTCCCTTCTGCTACCGTATCGTGCCTCAGTTTCAAAAGGATGGCAATAAGACCAGTCGATTAAATTAATCTCTAATTGGTGGATGGACTGTTTCCTAATACTGCTGCAACACATTGCCACTAACACGGTGGCTTCATCAATACTGGTATATTATCTTAAAGTGGTACTGTCAGAAGCCAGGCAGGTGTCTCATAGCATAGCAATGGCATCACCCTCTGCTGGTTGTAGGAGACTCGGCTCCTGGCATTGTCCACCTCTGAGAATGCTGGCCTTGGCGTTGTTCACCCACAGTGCTCCAGTTCTAGCCTTTCTTCTCTGTCACATCCCCCACTGGCCACAGCCCCAGAAGGACCACATGACTACATTGGTCCACTAGGATAATCCCCC
The DNA here is from genome assembly GCF_008632895.1 of Mastomys coucha. Taxonomy (NCBI): domain Eukaryota; kingdom Metazoa; phylum Chordata; class Mammalia; order Rodentia; family Muridae; genus Mastomys; species Mastomys coucha. The sequence goes on along the minus strand of NW_022196896.1, from coordinate 66,648,926 downwards.
TGTTGTAAATACATGTTCACATCTTCAAAGTCCCTCATTACTACATATAGTGGCATAGTCACAGGACTGAGGAGTCAGACACTGAGATCCTTGGAGACTGTTATTCTGCCGATTAGAAGGATTTGATTAGGATGCTATTCCCCCTATCTTCTAGGATAAGGGAAGAGGAGAGTTTGAGTTCTGTCATGTTTCTTCAGTATCCGGGTTACAGGTAACACCTGAGGGGCAACCCAGAACCTTCTTGGTAGTGACTTGAGATGCCCCTTTGAGCTTTGGCTAATGGGTTATTTCTGGCCTCCAGTGAAATTATCCAACTTGTTAAAGCCACTGAGTCCATTCTTCCTACCTCCTGGTTGGCACCTCTTTATAGGGACTAAAGGAAAATCCAGACCTTATAAGCAGACAGGCTTGGTTGTCTTCGTTCCAGAACGAGGATGAGCAGAAGCAGGTGGAGAACCGCTGTTTGCCTACAGCTCAATCCAGAATGCTTTTGTGATGATGTGAAATAAGGGCAAACATGTATACATACTGCACCCAAACACAACTTACACACATCATCTGTACGTGTATAAACTCATGATAGTTACCACATACAGTAATGTGTGCATATGTGTATTATGCACACTTTGCCACATTAGCTTTAAGATCTACTTTCTCGTGGCACTCAAACTCATCCAGATACATTTGACCTTGATAACATTACCTGTTAGCTAACCCATGTAGAACTTAAAACGCAATAGCATACATTGTTACCTGGAAGTAACATGTATCATCCTTCTTTCTGGTGGGTGTCCATCATTATCTGGAGACTTGGGAGAGCAGAGGAAGCTAATTCATTGGAGTTTCCCTGAACAAGTTCTTCCTTTGCGTCCTTACCTTGCACCTTTAAGTGTGTGACTCATATTCAACAGAAACTCTGCATTTTGAGGGCCTGATGAATGGCGACCTAGCCTTATAGCAGAAGGTGGGGATCTTGCCCGTATTTGTTGGTCAAACAAAGACTGAATTAGGGGATGGCCTGTGTTGTAGGCATTAATTTATTTCTCCCCTCGTGTCTTTCACAGAGCAATTCTAGTGGCCCTGCCTGGTCCTGGTGGATTCTGGCCGTGTTGCCCTTGGAACGCAAGGCTCAGTTGGCCATTCTTGGCATGGCCTCCCTGAAAGAGCGTCTCCTTGCCATTCGGCGCATATTAGTCATCATTACACGTAAGCTGAATAGCCGCCAAGAGATGGCTAACAACGCTCAGAGAGATAATTGATTTTCCTCCAGATTAAGGTTGCCGGAAGCCCCTGTGTTTTTGAGTTCCAGACACTGACAAATACCTGTCTTCTTTGGCGCGCTTTGTAAAATCTTGTCAATGTGGTGGTAAGTGGGACATTTGCCGAATACTGATTTTCTCACATATAAAAGTCTCTCTGCTGGACACTGACACTGTGCAGGATTCGCCTGAAGTTCAAGTGGAAGGTACAGGTGAGAAATCCTTGAGAATCTCTTCAGAGCAGATGCTTCAAGACTGTAGCTCACTAACAGCATGGGACGCACACATGGTTGGCATGTGACCTTGGTGTCAAAGGTGATTATAGTCCTAGCCAGTCTTGACATGATAGGTGGAAAATGTGTGTGCCAGTGGTTAAACAGTGAGTGGGGACAGACATGTTAAGATATAAGCAAGCCCAAACTGGACTTGGGTTCTGTGTGTTGCCGTGAACTTGTTTGCAAAATTAGTGAACTGAATCACTGTCCAGTCCGTACTGAAGAATTAAGTTATTACCAGGCAGAGCCGTGTTTGTGTTTCGTGTCCTGCTGTAACCCAGGTGTTGTAAATTGCATGTTGTAATTAAATGAATGTAAAACTACAAGAAGATGTATCTTACATATAGAAAAGTCTGAGGATTGCCAGTATTTTGCGAGTATATATTCATAAACACTCCAGAAGAGTAGTCAAAAGTGAGTTAGAGATGTATGTCCATTGGGATGTCAAACATACAGCCAAACGCATTGTAAACAAAGTTTTATCTTTATTCAACTGGGAAATTTCCATCAGATTATGATAGGTGTAACTCCTGACCTCCAGTGCATGTTGGGAATATCACCTGGAATAACCCAGACATTCCTGCTCCCTGAGCAGCTGCTGCAGACAGCCTGATGCTTAGTCTGTAAAATGCGCATCCTGACTGACAAGACCCTGCTGAGCAGATCTCAGTGGCACCTCCTGCTTTCTTCATTCAAGGTGTAGGCTTAATTTAAATGTATATTTTATGACACAATATGTTGACGGCTTATGGACCCATCAGGTGTTTTATTAGAAAGCCGTACGATCACAGCGAAGCTGATTTTTTGTTCTTCTCAGTAACTGAAACTCAGCCTCACCTTGGGACTTAGAATAAAAACACCCATCTCATTGACTATGAATCTTTGACTTCACCCTTGGGAGGGGCTAAAAGCCCTTTTGATCAAGCCATTCCATGCATTAAGAGTTCAACTCTATTTGGCATTTGTGACATCATCTGGCCACTTAAAACTATAACTCTTGTGACAGAAATCCTTGACTATAATCTGCTCATGGCAATTAACGGGTTTTGAATTATTTTTCTTTTTTCAGAGGGGGAAAAAGTAGGAATTGTTACTGTTTCTGTTTGGAAGTGTCTATCCAGTGTGACTGTAGCTTCTCCAGGACTCTTCTGGAAGTTCTGCCTCTGTGCTGAGTTAGTGTGAGAAGCTGCTTCTTCTACCTGCTGATGTGTTAGCTTTTATAACTTACTGAGTTCAGAACCATCATGCTGTTCTTCCTGGTTCTGCCCACCTCTTTATTCCTCTCATCCTCAGTGTTCTTATGGAAAAGCCCCCATGACGGTGATGCAAGGGAGAACAACAGAAGTTTTGGGGATTCAGTGCCAAAGAGAATGGTGGCACGATTGTCACATTCTCTGTTACACATTGCACTGTTTGCAGCAGACCAATAGTCACTAGGTACTTTTAGGGGAATCTTGGTTATTGGACGATTTCAGTAGCACAAAAGTTAAAGTACCACCATTGGCCCCAACCAAGGTAGGGACATCCTCTCCAAACTGTACCTGGGTGTAGATTTATAAATGATAGTGAACAACAGATACCATTGAGAGAGAAGTTTACTGTTCCCAACAAAGGAGAAGCTTATCACCTAGGCTCTGTGAGAAGCAGTTATTTCAGGATAGGAGTGCAGGTGATTCTCAGGCTCCACGGTGCAGGCTTCAGTTTTAACAATGACAGATTGTAATAGCATCAGGCAGCAGAAGAGACCTCCACTACCCACCAAGCCCTTTCTTGATGGAGATCATACTAGATGTGCAAAACCCTGTTTTCCAGAATTACAGACAACTCCAGAGCTCCTGTGCTAGCTGCGGAGCTGTGTAAGAAGCCTTCCAATTCATCGTTATTCCTAAAACAAACTGGAGCAAGCCCTTTGGTCTGAGCCAACTAAGAATTTAGAGTTTCTTTCTCTGTGGCTCTCACTGGGTTGCAGCAGCTCCTTCTGAACAAGAGGTAGGCACTCCAGGAACAAGGAAACTGTAAGTCAGCAGACCCCATGCTGGGCTTAAGCAGTAACACCTCCACCTTCCCTGTGATGGTTGTAAGTAGCAGGATTTAATACAGGATTTAGTAGTTTGTATGGCGATTAAAAGGAGACAGGATTTGCAAAGATGCTGTGTTTGGCTGGAATGCAGCAGACGGGTTTCCACAGTCTGTAAAGCATACAAGAGAAGCCCATTCCCTAAACCTAATGCACAAGAGGTCCCTACCAGTTTGACAGTAACCTCTATGGCTGCTCCTGCTTCTAATGACATCCTATAACTACCTACCTATCAAGGCCAAGGGCACAGTGCACAGTGGTCTTCTGCTGTCCACTCACTCACTCACTGCCTAACAGCTTCTGTTTCTGGATGGTTGTGCCTAGTGTAATTTGGAAGTTGAATAGCTGGGGTTGACTACAAAGTTAGCTTCATCTGACCCAAAGCTGTTCACACCTGCTTTCAAGGCCAAGGTTCATAGTGAGTTCCTACAAGAGTGAGGATTTTAAAGGACTTGAACCTGTCATATCCCAAGAAATCCAAAAGGACGCTTATCTTTTGTTATAGGCCAGAGAAAACTCAGATAGTTTTTAATTCTCTCTGGTGAGACAGGAATACCGTCAGCCATCACACGGCCCCTTATAGGTGTTTTTTTCTGTTTGTTTGTTTTTTGTTTTTTGTTTTTCCTTTTCCCCTTCAACCCTGATGCTTTTCCATTGAGACCTATTGGCACTCTGTAAATCACACCGTGTGGTAATCTGAGTCATTTTCAGACCCCTCTTTCGAGGAGAGCATAGCAACAGCCCAGGTGCACACTGGAAGCACAGAGCAGCCAGACCACACTGCAGTGCCTGAGAAGACAAGATGCAGCTGTAGTAGACCTCCATACCGTGACCCAGGTGTGCTGGTGGCTTTTCCAAGTAAATGCAAAGGATAATGACTTTCTCTGTGTGGATGTTAAATGAGAAATGTATACACACACACATACACATGCACACTCATTCGTGAGCACACACACACAGGCTCTAGTATCTGAACACTTGATCTGCACTTGTGCCACTATTTGGCTGGCATTATGGAGCCTTTAGCAGGTGCAGCCTTGCTGGAGGATGCATGTCCCTGGGGGTGGACTTTTGAGAGATTATAGCTTTGCCCAATTTGTAACAACTTCCTGCTCTGACTACTTGTTGCCATGACTCCCATACCTTATTCCCCCCCTCTCTCTGTCTCTGTCTCTCTCTGTCTTTGTCTCTCTCTCTCTCTCTCTCTCTCTCTCTGCCTCTGTCTCTCTCTGTCTCTCTCTCTCTCTCTGCCTCTGTCTCTCTCTGTCTCTCTCTCTCTCTGTCTCTCTCTCTCTCTGTCTCTCTCTCTCTGTCTCTCTCTCTCTGTCTTTGTCTCTCTCTCTCTCTGTCTCTCTCTCTCTCTCTCTCTCTCTCTCTCTCTCTCTCTCTCTCTCTCTCTCTCTCTCTCTCCTCCCCACTCTCCCTCCCTCCCACCCTTTCTCTCTCTCTGGAACCATAAGTTTAAATAAACCCTTTCTCTTGCAAGCTGCCTTGCCCATGGTGTTTATCAGAGCCAAAGGAAACCACACAGTGCACCCTCACAACTGGAATATGAAGGAAAGCTGGACAAAGGTTGAGTACTGTGAACCGTTTGAAACCCTTGGTACTTTCAACAATAGGACCTTAGGGTTTGAAACTACAGGAAAGGTAACTACCATGGTACTCTTAATTAATATCCACAGGTCCCCATTTGGTTCTCTACTGGCTGGGCATGAATGTCATGGGGACTGTTACACACAATTGGAAGTCACTCTCATGACTTCTGAAATGGAGTCCCTTACTTTCCCTGGGAATTCAGTCTGTTTGGACTTCTGTAGACTGTCACTCTCTTATGGACCTCTTAAGCCTGAGAACACAATAGTCAGGTACTAGAGACACGAGCCCCACCTATACCAACTTCTGCCTGTAGATACACACAGTTCTGGTTCTGGAGAGTCAGATAATGCTGATTATTTCACCTTCTGAATAAAAACTCCTGTGACCCTTTAGTTTGAAGAGTACCTCTTGCCCTCATAAAAACTGCTAGTTTGAAGCCTGTCGTGGTGTCAGCCTGCCTCAGTCCACTCATTATAACTTGGATTCTCTACCCTAAAAGTGACCTTTGTTACTCCAGGGACCTACTGACTCATTGATTTAGAGTTGTGTTGAATTTAATGGCTCTAGTACCCACCAACATGGAATAGAGTATGCTGACAAGTTTTATGTCAACTTGACACAAGCTGGAGTTATCTGAAATGAGAGAACCTCAGTTGAGAAAATGCCTCCATGAGATCTAGCTATAGAGCATTTCTTAATTAGTGATTGGTGGGGGAGGGCCCACCCCACCCCACCCCACCCCACCCCACCCCACTCCATTGTGAGTGAGGCCATTTCTACGTGGTGGTCCTGGGTTCTATAAGAAAGCAGGCTGAGCAAGCCATTGAGCAGCACCCTTCCATAGCATCTGCATCAGATTCCTGTCCAGACTTCATTTGATGATGCATAGTATAAGCCAAATAAACCCTTTTCTCTCCACTTTGCTTTAGGTCATGGTGTTTAATCTTGGCAATATGAGACTAAGACACAACCTCATATATTTTCCTCCTGTTTACTCAAGTATTAAAACTTATGCTTGAGAATCTCAGAGAGCCCCATTAATGTTGATCATTGTTCCATGTGGGTCTCGAGTAGGGAGAAAACATTCCTGTGTTTTCTTGCACTTGGGAGGCAAAGGCAGTTGATCTCTGTGAGTTTGAGGCCAGCCTAGTCTATAGAGTGTGTTCTAGGACAGCCAGGGCTGTTGTTACACAGAGAGAACCTGTCTCAAAAACAATACAAGCAACAAAAAATCAGGAAAGTCAGTCTGGCTTGGAACTGGCCCTGTCATTGTAGCTGAGAAAATGTAGGCTTGAGTCCACCCTCTGAAGGAACTATCTCCAAGTTCAGCCTTCTGGCTGCTGATTCAGGACCAGGGCCATTTGTAAGTAAAGCAGTTGATGCCCTTTCAGGTCCTGCAAGAAAACTGATTCATTTCTACTTCAGAATGTTCCAGTGTGTTTGACTGAGTGTGTAGTCTGAGACCGACTCCTTCCTTCTTTGCCTACAAGCTGTGTAATGGATTAGCCAGTTCAGGGGTAAGTTTAAAGGACATTTGGTGATTTCCCCAGTCCTCATGACCCTCCCCTTAGAGAGGTTTTGATGGAATGATTTTTTAATGTTCTTGAAATCTTCTTCGTTTCTGTCATCCATACTCAAGCATTGTAAGTTCGCAGAGTCAGAATATGAAGCTTGCAGCTCGCTCGGTATCTTGAGTCTTTGCTTTTTGTCTGCATCTGCTGGGGTTCCCATTGCAGACGACACTGTTTTAGCAATAGAGCTTCTACCCTTTAAAGCTTTTCCCTTGACCTGACCAGCTTTCCTTCCAGACAGCTTACACCAGGACATACTTTTGTCCACTGAGCTTTGGAAAAAGTGGCTAATAGGTTGCAAAGCTGCATATTCCCGCCTCACTCACTTATGATACTTACTCCCTGGTGTTAGCAACTGATTTAGTACTCGTGAAGTGATTGTTACCACTTGAGCATTGTGAATATTTTTTATTTATTTAGAACAGGTTTGAACAAGTTAAGTCTCTATCAATTAACATTATGTGTCTTGCCTCTTTTGAGATCAGTAGTGATGTGGAATATTCCCCAGCTTCGCTAGCCTGGGGGCAAAGATGCAGGTAGCAGCATTTAGCATTTCTTGTTTCTTACACAAGACTGGTGTTTAAATGTTGCAAATGTTTACTTCATTGTATCCTTTCCCTGTTCATTTCAGCTCATTGAAATTGTGTATCTAATATGTGATATTTGGATTAGATAAAACGTACAGTGTTGTAAATGTTTTCAAATAAATAATCACTCCCAGGTAACAAGGTATAAATGACTGGTTATGTGGTCAAGTCATCGTGTAAGATATTAAAATACCTTTTTTTTGGTGTGGTTCTAATGAACAGCCATAGACTTATGGCTGAAAACACTAGAAAAATATCACTCCACAATCCTAGAAGTTGGAAGTCGAAAGGCCAGGTGGTGGTACAGCCATACTTCCTGTGAACCTCAGGGAGACTTTCCCTTGTATCTTCTAGCTGACCCTCATGATTGTTGGCTCTTAGGTGAAGGTCTCAAATCTCCTGTTCATTAGTATATGGCCTTCTGCTCTCTGTGTGCTCAATGGACTTCTTTGAATACATCATTTCTCGATTGCACCTAAAAGCAGTATTTTCACATAAAACCATTGTGGGGTGTGTGTGTGTGTGTGTGTGTGTGTGTGTGTGTGTGTGTGTGTGTGTTGTAAACTTGACACAAGGTAGAGTCATCTGAGAGGATGGGCCCTCATTTAAGAAAATGGCTATATCAGAATGCCCATTGGGTAAGCAAATTGATGATTCTGCTTGCATCAGGGAGTTAGATAAGGTGGGAGTCCAGTTTCTGTCAGATGCAGCTACAGCCTTAGCTGAACTCACATGGCTCAGCACTAACTGGGCCCTCCACAGCATCCTAGATGTGTCTGAGGTGATCTTTATGCTGTCACTGAGATCAATCAAATTCGAGCTTTCTGAGAAATGCAGTGGCTTAGGTGAGGTAGCCCTAAGAAAGGCTCATGACAGCTAAAAGCCATTGGCAAACAAGAACGCCCAGTAGCCAGGACAAATAGTCCCCATCTGTGGTAGTCTGGGCCCTCCATCACACATGCCTTCCTTTTTCTTTCTCTCAGATATTTTCTTTATTTATATTTCAAATGTTTCCCCTTTCCAGGTCTCCTCTTCAGAACCCCCCTATCCCATCCCCTTTCTCCATGCCTCTATGAGGGTGTTTCCCTACCCACCCATTCCCATCCTCCCTCCCTGGCATTCTCCTACACTGGGGCATTGAACACCCTCAGGCCCGAGGGCCTCTCCTCCCACTGATGTCCAACAAGGCCATCCTTTGTCACATATGCGGCCAGCATCATGGGTCCCTTCATGTGTATTCTTTGGTTGGTAGTCCAGTCCCCAGGAGCTCTGGGAGGGCCTGGCCTATTGACATTTTTGCTCCTTCCATTGGGGCTACAATCTACCTCAGCAACTTCAGTCCTTTCTCCAACTCCTCCATCGGAGACTCCCGAGCAAAATCCAATGGTTGGCTGCGAGCTTCCTCCTCTGTATTTGTCAGACTCTGGCAGAGACTCTCAGGAGACAGCCATATCAGGATGCCTTCTTAAGGCAAAGCTGGTACCTACAAAGCTGGTACCATGGGGTAAGATGCTATATGGAATTCACACCAAACATCACAGAATCACTGCATGAAGTATCCATGAAGCCACAGCCTCCCAGAATGAGCCAGGTCCTGACAGACCCACCAAGTCATACATACAGGACAGCAAGAATCCATCCGAAGATGGAGGAGGACCATCCACAGTTGTACACAGATAGGACCAACTGACCCAGCCACCACAGGAACAAGTAACACAGGCCTTCTTGGGCCAGTACCACTTCATACCCATGCTACGTTAGGGATTGCATAATACCAGAGAATAAGAGGAAAATGGCCAAGCTTAGTTTATGTTCAATAGGTTTTGGTGTGTGTAAATAATGGCAGCCCATACAGCCTCCGATCAAGGGGCGTCTTGAAAGAATTGTGCAGGACAAGCCTCATAGTGGGCAGAGTTGAGAGCCGTGCACCTGCTTGTCTACTTTGTCAGAGGAAGGAAACAGACCAAGTCAGAATACAGATAGAGCCATAGACAACACCAAATAGCTTGTCTGTCATTAGGAGCTTGGAAGGACAAGGATTTGAAAGTTTGATCTGATGCAAAGGCATGTCAGGACATCTGAAGGCGATAGACAGAGAATAATGGCTGTCATATTTCATGTTAAGTTTCCTAGAGGCCATCCACCACAGAGGATGTGCCTCATGACCTAATAGGATGACTCAGCCAACCTATGCCATTGCCCCAGGGCCAGCCCAACAGTGGGAGATGTGGGGGCTGTGAGTGGGTCTGACAGTACAGACATTCATTTGCCAGAATTGACATATACTGCTCTACAAATCTCCAGTCTGCCATAACAGACTGTCTCGGTCTGAGCTTGGAACAAACTGACCACACAGGATCCCTTTTACCCTATAAAGATCAGTAACTCATTCTAATAGAAATAGATACCCTTACCTGTTCTGACCACAGACCTCTTCAGAAGTGCCACCAGGATGCTCCTAGCATGCTTATCTATTTAGCATTGGGTATCTGTGCCATTGTCAAAGGCCTGGAGATCTTCCTTACATAATAAAGATATGAGAACTGGCTGGAACCAGGGGACAACATCCCATGAACCATCCTGGCTAACAGTCAGTGTGGTCTGTTAAGGGCACAGGGCCAACTCAAAGATGCAAGGTCAGAATGCCACTCTCTGAGATGCAGGAAGCTCTTAGAGTTGATGAACTTTACACAGTACTCTGTCCCCATTCAGGAGAACCAAGGAGCGGTACCTCAAACTCCCAGGAACTTCTTGGAACATTTCTGCTTCCTGTTGCCCGGGGTGCATGCTTTCAAGATGAAAGTGCCTGGTTCTCAAGGGAGACTTCTGTCTGAAAGCATGACAAGAGACCAGTTGAATCACACATTGCTATTTCAATATGGGCACTTAAGGATGACCAGGAACAGTTGTCCTCCTGATGGGAAAGGTGGTGTCTAGTCAGTAAGGGGAAGGGGGTGCAAGCGGCCAGCCATCACACAACACAATGAGGAAGAGAGGAGGTGTTGAACAGAGAGGACTCCTGAGATATGTCTTGTTTGGGGTGGATGGTCATGGCTAAATGTAGTCACCCTAGCTGGAGGATGAGGGGCTCACCCCTCTCAGGAAAGCCATTGGGAAAATCTGAGTCATAGCCGAGGACAAGAGCAGACCGGACAACATAGATGCAAACTGTGTGACACAAATGATAGCCCTGGGTCTATACAGCAACACAGCCAAAGATGTTGTCATTCAACTTCCTTTCTACCATTTTCTTTTTCTAAGCACCCAGAAATTGGATACAGGAATTCCCTCTTGACTAGGCAACTGTTCTGCTGCTGAACCATGTACATCCTCCCCATCCTCCTTAAATTTCCCCTGAGAAGACAAGTCAACAGGGATCTTGCAAGAGATGCTTCCAGAATCCACCCTGGGAAACAAACCAGAGGGGCTTAGGTTGAACTGTAACTAGCACACAGATGCACCTTCCTGGCTCTTATAATTAAGCACTGCTTGATGGCTGCTGCCCATGCTGCCTGCAAACAGGCCCCTGCTCTCTGCTCCTTTTAGAGCTGGCTGAGCAATAGAGAGCTGCCTCCCCTGTGGTCATTCTGCTCTCTGAACAGCTCACATCTGTGCCTAATCAATATGGGTCTATAAAGGCTGAGCTCTGCCTGACACAAGCCATCACGGACGGATCATTCTGGCGATTGAGCTTATTGATGGTCTGGCATTGTGACTTGCCTGCTCCCTTGACCCCCACCGCCTCCCTTTCCCTTCCATCAATGTCAATTCCAGGGGCTCGCTTTAATAACCATTCTGCACACCAGAGTCCATCTGGTGCGTTCCAGCTGCAACATCCTTCCCAGCTGCAGAATGTGCAGGCTACAGCCCACGGTTGAAAACAAAAGCTAGTATCAACTGAAGGAATGCCTACTGGCCGCATCAAAAATGGAGGGGTATTGGCAACTAAGGACCAACCAGGGGCACAACCAAAAGCTGTGTGAACTTCCCTTAGTCAACGTTATTGCCTCTGCACCCAGGGGACTATCTAAGACAAACAGGGAAGCCCTCCCTTGCTTTTGTCTTTCTCGCGGCTTGAAATAAAAGAGATCTGTGCATGGTCAACATGTAGAAGAGCCTATTAAACAAGTAGGTGACGCCTGCTGACAAACTGTCCATGTCCTAGGACCTATTTGCATGAATCTCTTTTGACTGAATAAAGGTTCCCCCAAATCCACATGTCGACAGCCTACCTCCTAGTGACTTAGAAGATAACTGTAGAGAAATGGGACTTTAAATGTGCTTGAGAAAATTGAGGTTAAGTGGGGTCATGAGTGTAGGTTCTAATCCCTAACCACTTGGGTCCTTACAAGAAGAGGGCCACCAGGGATACACAATCAGAGGAAAGGCCATGTGAGGTGGCCATCTACCAACCAAGGAGGAACCTCAAGAGCAGCCAACCATGGCTATGCACTTCCAGCCTGTTAAAAGGGAGCATCTCTTGTTTAAGCCACTCAGTTTAAGGTATTTTCTTACAGAACCCTAAGCAGCCTTATGAAAAAGACTTTTCTTTAAGGATCCTGGTGATGGGATGATCCTGGATATGTTACAGAAGCATCAGAGGCTAGTAGAGGAGAAATGAGAGGGCAGAAATGGCCTGTGTGGTGTGGTTGCTGGCTTCAGAGATGGAGGAAGGTACTGGGAGCATGGAGGAATACGCTCTCTGGAGATGGAATGGTAAGAAAGTGGATTCATGCCCTTCGGAAGAATATCAGCCAAGATGACACCTTGGCTTTAGCCCAGTTAGATCTCTATTAGCCTTCTGACCCTAAGTGTAAGATAATAAATGTGCGTTCTATTCAAGCTCAATGTTGATGGTCATTTGTTAAGAGAAGCGATGGGAGAAATGGAGAGCTGTTCATCCAGGAGCTTCCAGGACCACTGACCTCACCCCCACCCATTCATGATTTGAATATGAACTGTCTTTATCGGCTCCTGTTTTGAATGTTTGGTTTCCAGATCATGGCAGAGTTTGAGGAGGTTGTAGAAACCTTGAGAGATGGGGCCATAGAGCTCCCTCCTACCATCAGATCCAGAAGTAGGGCTCTGCCTGCCTAGCATTGTGTATATTATTGCTCCATTTAGGGGAGAGGAGTTCGGGACTGCCACAGTTCAGTTGGGAAAGAACATGTACAATGTCTTTCACTGTGTCATCACCAGGGAGAGGGAAGGACGAGGTAATTCGAGGGATTCTGAGAGACTTGGTGGTCTTGGGCAGTAGTTAGCCACAGTGTGGTCCTAGCCATAGCCAGCATCTTAGACCTCAAAGATCAGGTCGTCTTTTGTGGCCCAAGTCCTTGCCCAGACACGGGGCGGGGAGTACCATCAAACCCATGTTTAAAGTTACAAGGGTGTTATGGCAGGTCATTGTGATGCAATACTCACCAATCTGGAAATACAGTATAGAGACTGGCCTGAGACATCTGCATCTCACTAGAATTAAGGAGAGGTTAAGGAAGAGAGGCGGGAGGGGAAGAAGGATGTAGGAAGGGTTGAGTTCTAGAAATAATCTTAGTGTATTTTTTTTAACACTAACACAATACTCAAATCTCGTCTTCCAAAGAAAAGAAGTTTATTTATTTCTCAGATTCAGAAGCTGCAAGTCCAAGTTGTACAGCTCCATTTGCTTTGCCTTTGGTGAGAGATCCCCTGGTCAAGGGACATCGTAGCAGAGAAACAAAAAGAGAATCACTTACATGCAGGTAGAAGAGGCTGTACGGCAAGAAGAGAAACTAGAGACCAAGGAAAGGCCAGTCTTATTCTCTCATAACAACCCACTCTTGACAACCATCAATCCATTCCATGCCCAGCAATCTAATCACACCTCCAAAAGGTCCTATTATCTCTCATATCAGTGCACTAGGGACCAAGCTTCCAGAGCATTGACCTTGGGGCAGGAGGGTGCCCTCAAATCATATCCAAACCTCAGAAGCTCTTCTCTAATTTAGTAGCTATGCATCACAACATTATAGCAACTGTGCGATCCCAATGTCGCCCAAGGTCTAGCCAGCCAATAAATACCTTAAGGGAACTTTGGGAGGCGCTGACCTGTGTACACAAAGATGTCCCCTGAGAACCTTAACCCCTCTGCTGCTGTTAGCTTTAGATGTCAATTTGACACACTTGGGAAGAGAGAATCTCAATCAAGGAATTATCTCAATCAGATTTGCTTGTGGGAGTGTCCTTGGGACACTTTCTTAATTGCTAATTGGTGGAGGAGAACCCCACCCACTGTGGGCAGTGCAGTCTCTAGGCAGGTGGGGCTGGGCTGTATAAGAAAGGTAACTGAGTGAATCGGGAGGAGGGGAGGGGGAAGCAAGGCAGTAAACAGTGTTCCTGGATTGCCTCTGCAGTTCCTGTCTCCTGATTCCTGCCTTTGAGCTCCTGCCTAGGGTTTCCTTGAGGATGTAAGGTAAAATAAACCCTTTCCTTCCCAAGTTAGTTTTGGTCAGTATTTAAATACAGCAACAGAAAAGCAAACCAAATATATCCTCCCTCTACTGTTTGTCAAAGTCTGGAGTCCACATGGGTGCCCAGTCTTTACATACTCACCTCTGCTGGAGATTCATACAGGGACCTCAAGGAGAAAAAGGCCAGACAGCTTTTCTAGACTGTCTGAGGGATATCTGAGGGCTTCTGAGGGGTGTCTAAGGGAAACAGTCTAGTCCGTTTTGACTGCTGTTTGCCTGTTGGGATTAGGGATTGGAGGTCGTCTGGCGTAGTCACAAAGGAGACTCAGCATCTAGGTGTCCCTGGTACAAGGTGAATTTTGAAAAGTGAAGGCAGTTCCAGGTGTAACTGACAAGAGCCAGTGGCCACCCAGAAGGGCTCATTGTGGCATTTCTCGCCTGCCCCATGATCTTTAAAGGTAGCATTTGCTCTTTACATGTGGTCCCCTTTGAGTTCATCCTCACAAATCAACAGAAAGTCTGAGTGCTGGTTTGTTTGTTTGGGAGGTTTTTTTGTTGTTTGTTTTTCTCTTTTTGGTCAAAGAGAAAGCTGAGAGACAGGGGAGGAAAAGGGAGAGGAACAGGAGGAAGTGAGCATCTTTTCAACTAGGTTCCAGTGGAGGCACGAGTAGAGAGAGGTGTGGCTTGTGCAGTCTACTGGGAAGTCTGAGGTACTGCAAGAAACCAGTGTATTAGCTGCAGGCAAGACTTGGATTCATCAATGTAGATGACAAGTTGAGCTAAGATTCTACAACAAAAGGCTTCACAGTGCTCTCCCAGACCTCCCCAAGACACTTCTCTTCCTTGGAACACCTGGGAAGAATTACACTTCTACTGGAAGAGGCCAGTTGAAAAATCTGGTCATAAAGACAACTCCACTTTCCCAGTGGACTACATTGTGACGTGCCACAATTTCTGGCTAGTCTCCAATTAACAGTATGTCCTAGTGAGTTCTCTGTTCTACAGTCTCTTTGTCAGTCAGTTAACACTGGGGGTACAGGAGATCTCAAGTTTTAAGAGCTCTTGGGTGAGTCTTCTTGGGAAGCTAATGATATGCATACCTTAAATCATATCCCCCCTCTCTCTCTACACACACACAGACACACACACACACACACACACATGTTCATTCGCCTCAAGTGATTTTCTTTTTAAAAAATTGGACACAGCTATACAAACAAACAATGGCAGACTGCTCATTATTAATCAACGCTGTCTAGATTCATAGTTACAAATCTGCCACAGGAGAGCTTCTCTTTGAGATGAAAAGAGCAGCAGTTGAGCAAAGAAAAGGAAGGTTTGGGTGGGAAAATAGCCCTTGCTCTTTAATGCCCTGCCATTCTCATGTAAGGTGGTACCTGCACCATCCTCTTCAAAAGGAATGTTTCAGAGGCATTAGAGGCCAGTCTTAAGGTACCCTTAAGAGCCCACACGTATGGCTCTTACAGGACACATCACAGCAGTCTAGTCTGGCGGGATCTTGCCATTTCAGAACTGAGTCTGACAGACACAAGGAGAAGTGGTTCAGGGTTCACCGCCCCTTGTCTCAGGCAGGTTTTTTTTTTTTTTTTTTTTTTTTAATAGCCAGAGAAAGGGAAGTGAGGGACAGAAAACAGAAGGTGTGAAAGGATCCCACTGAACCACCCACCTATGTTCAGGAGACTTAATAGTATGTGGGGAAGAAATGAAAACAGAGCCTTTCTAAGCCGCGCCAAGCTCGGCAAGTGTCTGCAGCAGCCACATGCAATTCCTCCCTGTTTCCATGCACATCATCTGGGCGGAGTTAGGAGAGGCTTCCTTAATGCCTCTGGTCCACTTGTACTTATGAATGGGGGTATAGCTTTAAACAATAGGTGTAGACCCTCAAATTCTGTGTAAAGGTCCCCCATCTCCACCTCCCTCATCTACAGGTCACACAACAGTTCCCTCAGCCTCATCTGTCTCTAAATTGCAGGGAGGGGGTGAGAAGGGGTGAGGGTGAGAGCCTACAGGGCAAAAAAAAGACTTGAAGGTCAGCCACCCGGAACACAATGTTCACACCCCCTCCAGCGGGGCCTGAAAGGATGTGCTCAGAACACACTGGGGCTCTCAGTTGCATGCCAGGGAGATACTGTCCTATAGGCTCAACACAGCCTGGTGGGCGAGCTTGGTGGGGGAAGAAAGAGCTGTCACACCCTGTAAGTTGCTGTGCCTGGCAGTAGCCACATGGGGTCACTGTACTCTCAGAAAAGAAGGAAGGACAGCTAAGATGCCTGTCTGTACTTGTTTCAGATTGGGAACCAACTAACTGGCTATGGAAGGGATGAGACCTTCCCTGTCCTGCAAAGCTGAGCTTCTACGGTCAAGTCCACCTCTGCTGTTAGAAGGGGAGGGTCTCAACATGGTGCTCTTTGAACCAGGAGGCAACCCTCTGAAATGTTACTCTGATTATTGTCATCTATTCTAATGTCTAAAAAAATTCCTGTACCTTCTGCATTGGCTCACAGCTCCGGGAAAGCTACCGAGCCTCTCCCTGGAAGGAAATGACTATCCAGTGAATCAAGGTCAAACAAAGCCAAGGAGTCTGGAGTTTCTCAGTTTCTCACTTGATCTGCTGAGGATGGTGTCAAAGAACCATCCTTCAAGCTGAGCAACCTCGGTGAGCTGCCTGGAATCCTGGGTCCCTGCTTGTCTTTCCGTACTAGGGATTGTAAGGTACACCTTGGTTTGGAGTTGATGCATACGATACTTAGGTGAGCTGTGGGCACAGGAATAAAGCCCAGGGGGAGTCAGAGAGGCCCTCATTTTCACAATCTGGGGCCCCCAGTGGCTCACTGAAGAACAGCCTTGAATGCTGTGTGGTGCTGCTATTCTATTCTTTGAGGACACATCCCATGAGGTCTGGAATTACCGTTCTTTGGTGCTTAGCCCAAAGA
Source organism: Mastomys coucha (assembly GCF_008632895.1). Taxonomy (NCBI): domain Eukaryota; kingdom Metazoa; phylum Chordata; class Mammalia; order Rodentia; family Muridae; genus Mastomys; species Mastomys coucha. Next base: position 66,632,158 of record NW_022196896.1, on the reverse strand, counting down.
GAATTTTCCTTTGGCTTGGAATCGAGCCTTGGGGGTATCCAGCAGAGCCACCCCCACCCCAACTCTGATGTCATTGCTTCATGCTCATCTCACGAACAGCTCACGTTCGTTGGCTTCACTTTTGCACACCAGTGAATTTGCTTGATGAATTACTGGGCTTGGCACTAAAGCGGTGTCTCTCAAAGCCTGTGCCCCACACCAGCAGCATGGCATCATCTGAGAATTCACTCTGGGCCCCTCTCACAACTTAATCACAAGTTCAGGGATGGAGACCAGCCAGCTAGTGCTGACACAATGCATTTCAGAAGCTGAGACGAACTGGTGTAAAGGGAGGGGTCTACCAAGGTACTGCCAGGGTCACCCTCCTTACAGTGGCCCTTTGATCCTTAGCATCCTCAATGTTGCCTTCCCCACCCCCTTCCACCTAATCCTCTCCGCTCCCCACCGGTATTTAGCCATGGGACAGCATCAGGTTAACCAGGCATAATTCTCACTGGTCCACAGGGAATGAATGTGGCTCTTCTGGGCCTTCTACCTTCAAAGGCATTCTCAGGAACTGCTAAAAACAGAAGAATGAGCACCATAGGCCAGATGAAGATGCCAAGACAGCTCCAGATAATGAAGATGGGAGTGGATAGCTGATAATGGTTGCCATTGATTAAGCCATTATCAGAGGGGCAGTAATAGTGGGGACAGCCAGGACAAGCCACAGTAGCTGGCATGTGTGGCCTGTTCAGAGGCCTGTGGGATTTCCACAGTTATTGTTGCACTTCACAGAGGAAGGTCAGGAAGGAGCCTGGGAGAGTTAGGCAGCCTTGTCAACATTCATACACTGGGGATAGAGGGAGCCAGCCTTTTACCCCACCCCAGGCAACATTGTCCTGGGCCAACATCACCCCAGCTCCCAGGTCTTAGTGTAATACAGTGCTCTAAAGGAAGGGGCTCCCTTAGTTCTTTTAGGCTGAGCAGATAGATATTCACCTCTTAAGTTATCTGGATTCTCGTGTATACTGAGCGAGCATCTTCCCTCAAGTCTGAGATTTATACAGTCTCTGGAGGTGAGTTGAAACCAGGCTTCTTGGCGACACTTGGAAGCCACATTGTGGCATCTTCTTTGCCTCTCTGTGACTTGGGAGAAGAAATGCCCCATTCGTTCTGTGGTTGCTGTGAATTTGAGTGAGATATGGGTGCCTCATAGAGCCCAGGAAGCTGCAAATCCCTTTTTCTGTGGCAGGAGCCGCCACCAGGCTCTATACTCCAGAGGCCTGAGGTAGGGCAGCCCGCATCCTACCCCAGCCTCCAGCCCTCTGTTACTTTGAGGTCTTGGTCTGAGACTATCTTCCTAGAGAAAATGGGCATTTCTTGTCCTGGGGCTTCTGGGAGCAGACTTCTGAGAGCAACCCCTATTCCACAGCACAGCTGGTCTTACCCAAGGTTAGGGGGGATTGGTTGTGGGTGTGGACTGCCCTCTGCCAGACCACAGCCACCCTCGGAGCCTTATGTCATCGGAGCCTGTGGCAGTAGAGCCTAGATGCACATTGAAGGGAGTGCTGTGCTGACTCAGATCAGAGGAGCAAGCCTGGCTGGTATGCATGCCCTAAGAAGGGCAGACTCTGACCTTGGACAGTTATCCCAGGCACTTTCCACCCCTGGGATGACATTTAGTTTCTCCATCAGTTCACTGAGAAAGAGTCGGTAGGAATCTGTGGGGTTTGCAAATTTCTGAGCTCTGAGTTCCAAGCCTCTGATGTGGAACCTCCCTACATGGCCACCCTTGATGACACAGCATGGGGTACCCAGCTGGTCTTAGGCAGGGTTAATGAAGTTGGCAGCTTACTACAGCAAGCCATGTCCCTGCAGCAAGACATATCCCTTCAAGGTCAGCTACTCTGGACTTTTGACCATCTCCTTATTCTTACTTCCTGATAGCACACCCTTCACGGTGAAGCTCAGCGCGCTAGGGTTTGGTACCACACTCTGCCTTTGACAGGCGGTCACATTTTCATTTCATCGGGACACTTGCAGTGTGACAGTGTCTCTTCCTGGGGCACTTATACATGTACTCAACCCAGAAAGGGAGCCCTCGAGAGACCAAAGGAGTAATAGTAACAACGTCCAACTTGGTGAGCTAATGGTCACCTTCAGGACCATTGAAGGGTCCTGAAGTGTCGGGGAGGGGTGACTACAAGTAGCTGACTGAGAAGCAGCAGCCTCTGGGAGAAACCACCCCAACATGGCGGCCATTCGTGAGAACTGGAAGCCTGGAGCTCTGCACCATTCAGTCAGCTAGACAGACAGAGAATGCTCCGCCCTTCAGCTCATGGTCAAAACACCGCCCCTGGCATTGTTTATGTCTTTTTATATAGTCTCCGGGGTTTGGGGGGAGTGGGAGGTGGGGCCTCCTGAGACTTCCAAGTTTTGTTTGACCAGACCTGTTGCATTTGTGTCTGGAGCCTCTCTGCTCCCTCCTGAAGGAAATGTTTCAATTCTGAGGAAACCTCCATACAACAATACCTCATGAGGAAACCTCTGAAACAAGACTGAACCTTGGTCCCGCCTTCCCTGCACTGAAGGAGTCCAGCCAGACGTACCCACACGACTGTGGGTGCCCAGGTACAGGCGGGTGACCAAGTCTGTGCCCATATCAGACATGGTTGGTGGAGCCGTGTTGGCCAGCATTTACCAATGGAATGTTCTAGAACACTTCTTCAGGGATACACCAGAGCTCTGTATCTGTTCTCAGCCTATGGGTTCTCAACCCTTTTGGTAAGCCTCCATCTACAAAAACATTACATTATGATTCGTAACAGTAGCAAAATTACAGTCGCAACAAAAATATTTTTAGGGTCGGGGGAGGTCACCACAGCATGAGGAACCATATAAAAGGGTTGCAGCGCTAGGAAGGTTGAGAACCAGTGCTGCACAGGAAGTGGGGATGGACCTCGCACTGCCAGGAACTCTTAGAACATCTCTAAATGCCAGCAGATGATCACCACAGAACAAACAAATAGATGAATGACATTGAAGAAATACAGCCCACAGTGTCTATTGTATACGATTTCTTACATTAAATATATTCAACATGCATTATATTCATAATGTATTATATAATATATTGCCTGATATGTTAAGTAACTTATACACACATACATACATACACATTTCAAAGGCAACCTCTCTTCTTCTTCTTCCTCTTCTTCTTCTTCCCCTCCCCCTCCCCCTTCCCCCTCCTCCCTCCCCCTCCCCTTCCCCCTTCTTCTTCTTCTTCCTCCTCCTCCTTCTCCTCCTCCTCCTCCTCCTCCTCCTCCTCTTCTTCTTCTTCTTCTTCTTCTTCTTCTTCTTCTTCTTCTTCTTCTTCTTCTTCAGAAATCCTCACTCAGTTTTGGTGTTGAACACACATCTTTCCTCTCCCGATGGAAGCAGTAGGTTTCTGTTTTACCATCTGTGGGATAAACCAAGCACCTCCTAGGAGTGAGGCAAGAACTGAGAAAAGTCAGCAACCCATGATGCTTTCTACCTTCTGAGACTTAAGATGCAGGTGACCGCCACTGTGGTTTCCACCTAGGCCTGGAGGTCCATTTCTCCCTCTCCATCCATCTTCCCTTCCTGAGAGTTCCCAAACCTGGTGTCACAGCAGGGACACGCCCTCCTGAGCAGGACAGACCCAGCTGGAGAGCAGAACTGAAGCCCCTGTGCCGGGCTGTGTGGCCTGTCCTCCTTCAGCAACAGCTCAGTGTAAGGAGCAGGACAAATTGTACGCAGCATAGTCCAGTCAGACGAAGCTGGGCCAGGCGCACATTCTCTCTGCCTGTGGGCTTCGCTATCTCCTACTAGATAAGATGGTGGCTGTGAAATGTCCCAGGAGGCACTAGGCCTAGCCCATTAATTTCTAGGGTTGGGCTCTCTACCCAGACAGTGCTCCTTGAGGACTTATAGCAGATCCTTGATGGGCACCCACTGCCTCCTGAGCCTCTGGGCACCAGCTCTGCAGATAGGTAGCCGTACGCCCAATGCCCCTGAACCAGCACTGATTTCCTTTCGACCCTCCATACTCCCGGAGTAGAAGTAGAAGCCTGAGCTCTTACAGAACTCTCTGAGCCTTGTTTTGACCCCAAACCCTAGAGATCCATCTCACCCCAGCACATAGGAAACAATAACCAGGAGCACCTCAGGCCGGAGATCAACCACCACAGGTGGCAGGCAGGGCTGACCTATCTACAGGTGCCAGCCGTCTCCTAGCAGTCTGAAAAAGGAATCACCGGCTCTTCTACAGAGACATCTGGGCTGGGGACCACACAGCTCCCACCCAAGGAGAAGGCAGCGGGTGTATCACACTGAGAATATTAGGTTCTAACTGCTTACAGGAGGAGCAGCTCTGAGAGTCTTTCCCTCTGACTCCCTAAAGGTTCACTGTAGTCTCCACCGCCAGTCCTGTATGCAGTAGGTGCCTAAGAAATACATATTGAACCAAACCTGTTCATCAACCCAAAGCTACTGGGCTATGGATCCTATAGCCTGATTATTATTATTATTATTATTATTAATTATTATTATATGGATATTTTGTCTGCATGTATGTCTGTGTACTACACATGTGTGCCTGGTGCCCATACAGGCTGAAGAGTCTAAAGATAATATGCAATCCATAGAGTTGGAGCTATGGATGCCATGTGGGTGCTTAGGAATGAATATGGCTCCTCTAGAAGAAGATTCAGTGTTCATAACTACTGAGCCATCTTTCTAGGCCTCCATACCCTGTTCTCGAAGGATTGTTTGTACCTGAATGGCTAGATGCCTCAGTGTAGCTTGAATTCACACGTGCCACAACCCATTAGCCAGAATGCCTGGCTGGAAAGCATCAGTAAGAGAATGAGAGTAGAACTCAGCACCCTGGTTCAAATCCAGGACTGGGCTAGCCCTGGGGCCCAGGAGGTATAGGTTAGGGGATGGCTGAGTCTCATAGGGGAGAATTTCTAGCCTCCTGGGACTCTGGCCCAGAAGTGCACAGTTGTTCGTTCAGGAAAAGATGTGTGGTCTGAAGAGATTTACCCTTAAGAGGCCTCATGTCATAAAGCGTAAAAAAAAAATGTTTCCCTTAATCAGAACCCTCCCTCAAATACCCCACCACCACCACCAGTGATGGCAGTTAGGGAAATAGTGCTTTGCATTTGCTGTCTAGAGGAAGATGTTGACAGAGCCCCACATGAGATGTGGACACAGGCTCAGAGAGAATGCAAACAGCCCGCCCAGGTGTCAGGGATCTATCTTCCTTCTCCCAGGAGCTCCTTCCTAAGCCTTGGATAAACCTGATCAGACCCCGACCCCCGACCCCAACCCCCAACCCCCAACACACACACACACACACACACACACACACACACACACACACACACACACACCCATCAGTGATGGTGGTTAGGGAAAGTTTACCCAAGGCTTCCTTCCTTGCCTGTGAGCAACAGAGATGGGAAACTTTGTATCGCTTGCTCACAGGTCTGGGTGTCTCTGTGAGAGTATTTTGGGATGAGATTACCATATGGACCAGTGGACCAACTAAAGCAGGTCTATCCTGTCATGGGTGCCAGTCAGTCAGAGTAAAGAGGGGAGCCTGGGTGGTGGGAAGCAGCGTTCACCCCAGGATATGAAAGCTTTCTGGGGGAAACTTTCAGCCTTCATCTGAATTAGAACCTTGACACTTCCTGATCCTCCAGCATCTTCCCGCCTTTGAACTCAGACATCGAGTCTGCAGAGTTTAGATTCACGAGCAACAGGATGGCTGCACACTGACTCAAAGCAAAGGTGGGAAACATCATCACATTAGAGAACTGCCAGAGGGAAACAGAGTGATCAGAAAAGGCGGGGTCCAGCAGCGGCTTGCTCCCCCCACCCCCCGCACCCAGAGAGGGCCATCTTTATAGAGGACGCCCCTAGATCCACACACAGGCACAACCCTGCACAAGGCCTGGCCGGGGTCTCCTAGAAAGGAAGCCCGGTGTCAGTGGGCACCTATGGGAAGCGTTTGTAGCCTGCACTGTTCACCTGTGAGGTGGTGAAGGGCGGATGAGTTTGAGCTGGACTTACTGTTGTTTCTTAATTCTCTCTATACAATGTATCTCTTTCTGCCAGGAGGACAACAGCTCCCCCTGCTCTATGCCACTGGGATCCACACCGCTGGGACACTCCTCATCAAGGCAAACTGGTTTGATCACTGGCATCCCCCCTACCCCACCCCCCTTTTTTTTTTAATTTAAAGGTTTTGGAGCCTGCATTCCCTAGTAAATATAGATTTTTTTTAAACAGCTGCAATATAAAGGCAACCACATGTGCAAATCACGTGGTAGGGGGATGGGACATAGTGTTAGGTGCTTGGAATAAGAGCCCTAACCCCTACCCCTACCTCACCCCCGAACCTCCTGACTCTCCCCCTACCCCACCCTAATGTTCTCCACAAGCTAGGCACGTGCTAGGCCTCTGAGCTACAGCCTCCTTGTCTTTGCTCTTCTGTAGGATTTACTCAGCCTCTATCCCCACACTGTCTACCCTGGCCTGGCAGCTCAGCACCTTCCTGCCAGGAGGCAGTGAGAGGAGGGGGAGGGGCAGAACTTCTCTAAAGGTGCAAAGGAAGAATATCTGTAAAGGGAGGCGGCGCCACAGGATGACAGCTGGTTCTGATCACTACTCCATGTCTAAGGACGTATGCCCTGTCCTTTGGGGCTTGTTTTCTGGCTGCCTACCTGGTCACAGATGAGACAGAATGGTCTGGGACTCACAAGTCTGTCTGTCTGTCTGTCTGTCTGCCTGTCTGCCTGCCTGCCTGCCTGCCTGCCTCTGTGTGTGTATTTATCTCTATGTATGTGTCTGTCTGTCTGTCTGTCTGTCTGTCTTGTCTTGCCTCTGTCCCTGCATGCTTCAGAGTCTCTCTCTTGCTGTGCCTCCCCATTTCCAAGTCTGGCTACAGGGGGTGACACTGACTCCCAGTGTCCGTCCCTTCCTCCAGAAAAGAATCCAAAGGACTGTTGTGTCTTGGAGCTCCCATGATAATCCTGTCAAGAGAAACAAGGTCCAGAATGAACTCTTGAACTCCGTTTGCAGGGGTTCCAGAGTCACCTGCTTATTATGACAGGGGAATGGTGACAGGATCTAGGGACAAATTTTGGGATGAAATGCTGTGTAAATGCAGAGGATATAGCATATGCCATTGGCCTCTCTGCCCATGCTAATGAATCTTAATGTTCCTCATTAGGTTCATATTCATTTTTATGAAATGAAAAAATTACACGTGATAGAGAAGTAGAAAAGCTTGTTCCTTTCAGGTGCTGAGACTGATGCGTCTTTTCTCTTTGTGTGTGTACACAATGGGATGAGCCTCACTCCGCTCCTGAGTCCTGCAGCGTAGACATCCGACTCCAGGCAGACCACTGAAGCTGCTGCCCTTGGAAGTCTTAGTTGCTCATTTTCACTCTTAATTGTATACAGCACGAGTGCATGCCTGTGTGTTGCATGAGTGTGTTCATGAGTGGATCCGTGTGTGTGTGTGTGTGTGTGTGTGTGTGTGTGTGTGAGATGCATGTGCATGTGTATATGTGGGTTAGGCATGCATATAGAGATCAGGAGATAGCCTCAGATATTGTTGGTCCTCAATCTCCACCTCTTCTGATGCAGGGTTTCTTTTGCTATGTCTCGTTGCCACTGAGACAATACCTAAGTTGTGCTAGCTAACCCATGAGCTTCTGGGAATTCTGTCTGTGTCCTGCCTCTCATTGATTACAGAGGAGCTTGCTGTCTAACCTGCTGCTGGGTGGGCTCTGGGGACTTGAACTCAGACCATCAGGATCAGCAAGTGCTTTACCCACTGAGCCATTATCTCAACACGGTTGAACCTAATCTTCACTATATCCTTTGCACTGTCTGTCTGTCTGTCTGTCTGTCATCTGTCTGTCCCTCCAAGAACAAGTGAAAGAGACCTGCACACCGCTACCTCACAACCCCAAAACTGTGCTCCTTATACTTATCCTAAATGAACTGAATGGTTTCATTCACACACAATGCTACACATGGCTTTATTTGCAATTGCCAAACCTTAGATGCAGGCATAGTGTCTTATAGTCATGAATGGCTAAATAAATGATTTCATAGCGGACAGTGGAATGTTCTTTAGTGCCCCAAAGGGGGAAAAAAAGAATTACTAAGACCTGAAGACATGGATTCACCCGGGCATGTCAGTAGGATGGTTCACTTCATTAATGTGTATGTCTGAGTGTAAGTCACATGTGTGCAGTACCCTCAGAGACCAGAAGAGGGTGTCAGCTATCATGGAGTTGGAGTTAAAGGCAGTTGTGAGCCAACTGACATGGGTGCTGGGGACCAAACTCTAGCGTTTTGGAAGAGTAAAGTACTCTTCAGTGTTAATCCACTTCTCCAGTCCAAGATGCTCCACTTTGGGTAATTTTCTACCTCAAAAATTTAAAAAAAAAAGAAAAGAAAAGAAAAGAAAAGAAAAAACTGGAATCCAGTCTTGAGATGGTCATGTGCCATACACTCTGAATTCTGGAACATTCAAAACTATGAAGACAGTAGTGAGATGAGTGGTGGCTAAGTCGGGCTCGAAGAGGGAGGGAGGGAGGAAGAAGCAAAGCAAGAAGAGTTAGGGCGGGAAGCCACCGTGCATATTATGGGATGGGCCCGTGTCATTATATGTTAGACCAAACACATAAACTGTCCAACTCCAAAATCAAACGCTAAAGACACAGCAGACCGTGGGTGGGTGGTAAAGGTTGTGTTCCGGGGTCCATCAGTTGTAAGGAATATGTCACTCTGGTAGGGGGGCGTTTGCATTGTGAGGATGTGCCTGTGTAGGGCACGGGCATCCAGCGATCTCTGTACCATCCTCTCCATTTTCCAGGAACTGAGACCTTTCTAAGAAGCAGCAGCTACTAAAAAGAGTGTATGAATGGCAGAGAGCCATCGGGTAGAGAGCTGACTGAACTTTCCCCTGAGAAGGGACTTTCTCGCTTGTGAAAGGAGAACATAACAGGTAGTTGCTGTTTGAGTAACGGCAGTAAGAAAACCCAGAGTCCACTTCAGCCATTGCATCCACTCAGCAAAAATAGCCTCGGGACCGATTTCCTTCTTCTCATCAAATGAGTCTTTGTGGGTTTGTGGCTTTTCCCACGTCAGAGCGTGAGCAGAGCTCTCACTTCTGGCTTCTTGTTTTCACTAGAGAGCTGAGGTGCCCCCAAGAAAGAGGAGTAGCCATCTGTCCCAGGTGCTTGAGAGACACATCTGGGCCTAGGCCCTTCTCTCAAAACCATTATATTAAGGTCTCCTGTGTGAAGTCCTGCCTGTGGGGGTGCGATAGTGACCATGTGTGACCCTGAGCCACTCAAAGAATGTGCAAATTGGCCTTAGAGATAGTGGGTGCCATTACAGTGTCTGGACAACTGGAAGAGCTGGAGATAAGAAGGGCTTCTTTTCTGCTCCCCCCTCCTGGGACCCCAAACCAGGCTGGAACTACCTTGGGCTTATCATGGTGTCAGCAAAAGGCTAGCAGAATGGTTAGTGTGCCCCCAAAGCGCTGGTGTTTTTCAGCTAGAGGAAAAGCAAGCCCAACAGAGAGCAATTTGAGCTACGACAGTGGTAACTGATTCTCACCTCTGTCTCCCAGCCACATCCCAGGTCACCATGCCTGTCTGGTACCCATGGCAATGTGACTGCCACACCGTGTGTGTCTCAGCTTCTGAGTAGGGAGAAGTCTCCTGACAGTGACACTCTGTGAATCTGCGTTGTCTCCAAGGGAATAATTAGCGGGGGTTGTTATGATATCAGGAAACTTTTAATTATTGCAATGAACTAACTCTGCTCTCTGGGAACTTGTGGGGCCAGCATTGGTGGTGACAGGAGAAATATCTGCTGATTTGTGCTGTACCCAGATTTTCAGGAAATGGGGGAGGGAATGGGGCTTGGCAATGTGTGACAGCAGGAGCCCCTGTTCAGGAGATGGCAATCTCATTTTGGGGGTACGATGGCTCTGTCAAGGCACTTGCAAAAGTTCTGTGTGGAATGGAGAAGGAAATGTGTGTTAAAATGGTTATCTGTTCCATTCTAAACTCACACTCCCTCACACTCACACATCCACTCACACATCCTATCCACACACACTAACTCAAATCCACACACACTCACATATCTTATCCACACATATTAACTCACATCACACACACTAACTCACATACTCACACACACACCTACACACCCATCTTATCCACACACACTAACTCACATCCAGATGTTCATATGCTGATTCTCATACACATACCTACCAACATCTTCATGTACACACTCAGTCACATTTATTTACCCACCCTACTTCGCACACACACACAGTTCAAAACAAGTAAGGACTCTCACACTGGTCCCAGAATGAAAATGGTCACCTCAGTGCCTTGATGTATTTATTGGGTTAGATCCTCAGCTGGTCTTGGTACCTAAGAGTAAACCCTCTACTTTCTATATTCTCGAGTGCTAAGAGGACTAAGCTCTGGGGGAAGTTGGCATTAGGGCATCCATTCTGCCAATACTTAAACTATACTAAGCATTGTAATGAACAATACATAGATAGCCATTCAAAACTGGCAACTTTTATTGAATGTATGTGAAAATGTATGTGTGTTTCCTCTCTGTAAGTAGTGCAGGTGGTAGAGTCCTATGCTATGCTGAGCATGGCAAAACCACAAAAAGCTAGCTGTCAATCAAGTTAGCTCTCGTGGGCAACAAGGCCGAGGAGGACTGTGGCTTAACTTTAATTTAACTTTTAATCTTTGTTGTGTATTTAGGATGAAATGTCATGGTGTCTAACCAAGCACCAAAACCTGAGCTCTCATCCCTTGTATCTTTTAAAAAGAGGAATCCAGGGCTTCTTGTAGCAGTGGTTAAGTCTAGAGTTTGGACAAGGGGTAAGCAAGATGAACCTGGAGTGCTGTGTGGTGAAGAAGGATGTATCCAAAGAACATAAAGACGAGGGTGTACCAAAACAACAAAGTTGGCAACTAGATGAGTTCCCAGTGGTGAAAGCTAGGACACTTTGAACATTGTAGCAACCTACTATTGTGTTTATATACTTTATAACCCAGTGTATAAATCTCCATGAGTCCATGCTGATACAAGCAAACAGTTGAATAAAATCAATGGGTAAGAAGAGAAAAAAAAATCCTCATATGCATTCTAGATAATGCACGTAGCTGTTCCTGCTTCACTTACATGTGGGCTCTGTTTAGCAAATTCTTGTGGCGCTTTGGTTGAGGATGCCTCCCATTGACTCAGATGTTTGAGTGTTTGGTCCCTAGCTGGTGGCACTGTTTGGGAAGATTTAAGAGGTGGGGCCTTGATGGAGGAAGCAAGTCATTTGGCGGGGGGGCTGAGATTTCAAACTCACTTGCCATTCCCAGTTTGCTCCTTCTGCTTCCTGCCTGAACTAAAACATGTGGAGTCTCTGCTTCTATGCTTGCTATCATGTCTACTACTTGCTGCTGTAGTTCCCGTCCATAATGGAGCCGTACTCCTCTGGAAACTTAAGCTAAATCGATGCTTCCTTATCCCAGCGACAGAAGAGTAGCTAGTGTTCTTTCGAAGACTAAGTAAGAGAGAGGAAGACTTAACAACTCTCCAATGTGGGAACTTGGGAAAGCTAGCCTCAAGGAATTGGACAAGGCCAAATTATAGACAGTGATGCCATCTGGAGAGTCTGAATCCTTCATTGGTAGCCCTCTCTGGGTCTCCCTTTCACCAGTTCATAACCCCCGTGTAACCATGAGGAAAACACCAAATAAGCCCCAGTTTTGGAGACCAGTCTATAAAACTCCTGACCAGTATCTCTCAAAACTGTCAAGGACAAAAGAAAAAACAATTATGAAGACCATCAAACCCCAGAAAAGTCTGAGAGTGGTTACAGTGTAGGAGAGACTAAGGAGATGCAAGGGCAGAAAAATGATTTGCTAGGAATGAAGGAAATGAGAAAAAAGAATGAGCCTTCGTTCATAATAACACATTAGTGCTGGTTCATCACTTATGACAAAGGACCCACAGTCTGTGATGTATTAGTGATAGAGAGAGGGGGGAGTGTGTGGGGACCTATCACTGCCTTCTCAGCTTCCCCAGGAGTCTGTAGGTGTTCTAGAACAAATGATCATTTTTTAAAGAGTCAGTATGTGGGACAGAATGGGATCCAGATATTTCTGACATGGGTAAATTAGAGAGCCCACAGACATCTTGTACAATTGTGACTGGGGCATCATAGGTTCTTGGGCCCCTCCAGCTACTTGGGTATTCCAGACAAGCAAGAATCACAAAAGGACTCTTCCTCTTTATCACAAAAGGACTCAGAGACCCAGGCTAGGAGGTAGCTGCTGTGTTCTGCATGGCTACATTAGACATGGGATGAACAGCAAGAGATCTTGGAGGGCTCTGATGACAGGCTCTGACAGAGAGGTCTTTCTGTTCTCATACCTCATTGGCCAGATTTAACCACCTGATCTCACAAACTGCAGCACATCTGCAGGAAGTGTGAAGGACAAAGTATCCTCCAGTAGCTCTAATAGCCCCCAGAAGTCAGTAGCCAAGAATCAGCAGCAAGGATAGAAACAAGATGTATGATGCTGTCTGAGCTTCAGCCCTGTCCCCACAGCTTCATGATGGAAAATCGCCATCTCAGTGGCCAGATCAGAATTCCCTTCTAAGAGTCCCTCCCATGGAGCTGCTCTTTTGCTACTTTGTGGGTCTTCTTTCTTCCACCCTTCTCTCCCCCTTTTCTTCTACCCTTTCAAACCTGTTACACTGGACAGGAGAGAAAAAAGGATAGAGGGGAAAAGGGGGAATGTTATAGTTAGACTACTTCCTGCTGATTAGGGGCATCAACTTCCTTAGGGCAAGTTTGATGTTTGATGTCAGAATATCTAATTTCTTCTTATTGTTGTTTCTTTTTTTGGATCATGACTTCTTAACAAACTGTGACCAACAAAGAACCAATAGCAAATCACAAACAACCTGCTGTGCCTCTCAGGGCCCTAGCCTCTATTTACTCTCTGAAAATTCTCCAGAATTCCAAATGTCACACGATCACAGAAACTCTCTGCAGCTGGAAAAATCATGCCCCTGCTAGAGCACGAGGCAAATCATAGTCAGTTCCTGCAGACAGTCCAAAGCAGCCTCACGTTCTCATACCTGGAATTAAAATAAAAGCTCATTCCTAAATTTGTGTTCTTTAAGGAAACAAATTCTTACTGCACTCCCATGCCCCCCTTTCCCAGTAGCAGATTCTGGCCATGTTCCCTAAGGCCCACAGGATGCATTTTCTTGAGGGTCTGCCCTGAATTTCCTGTTCCCCTGTTCCACTTCCAGTTTCCAGGATGTCAGTGAGCACTGTGGAGCCTCCTGACCTTACAGGTGAGTTGAATCTAACACAACTACTGCTATCTCATACCTGGGAGACAGGAGTTCCTTCTAGCAACTGCAGAGGGGCCCTGGACAGGATCTGTCCCATCACTAAACCTCAAGTCCCCCAAGATACCTGGGTCAGCCCACATGGCTAAAAGGCTCCTAAAATATTAAAGCTTTTCTCTTAAGTATCTGTATTTTAAAGATCTTTTAAAGAGTAGTGTTATCATCAAGGTGTCAAATAACAAGGCCAGGAGAGAGTGAGGAAGCCCCAGGAAGATACAACCTATATTATTTCTGACCCTCCTTCTCCAGAAACTGAAACCCAATATTGACTTAGCTCAATGCAGAAGTTGAATAAAGACCAGACACTGGATAACTGTCTGGGAAGTGTTGTTGAGTAAAACACTAAGCACTGTGGCTTGGGGCCAGAGAGGCTCAGAATATTGCTTGCTGTTCTTTTAGAGGATCTGAGTTCAATTCTAAGCATCCCTTTGGTGCAGCTCACAATCACCTGTGACTCCAACTTCTGGGATCTGATGTCTTCTTCTAGACTCCATGGGCACCTGAACACACACACACACACACACACACACACACACAGAGAGAGAGAGAGAGAGAGAGACAGACAGAGACAGAGATAAAGACACAGAGAGAGAGACAGAGCTCTAAACACTCCCTGGGATCTTCAGAACTCTTGCACACCATGAAGCAGATGAAAAGTCTCACTGCCCCAGACACAGTGTCATTAGAAGGCCAAGCCAGCTGGTGGAAAGCAGTGGGGATATCCCGTCCGTTTTTTGCTAATCCTGTTCCCAAGGAGGTGAAGAACCCTTTAGAATGTTCCAGTCCCACCACCATCTACTGTAACTGCAGAGGAGGAGCTGCCCATGGGAGGCTGGCCAATCCATGGGATTATGAAAGAATAACTGTTGGCTACTGCTCCAAACCAGAGTAGAAAGGTTATTTATATAGCCAGGGGACCCTGGAGAAGGGCAGTGCACACGTGATGGCTGTTAAAGGACTTTTAAACACAGCTTCTCACTTCTAGCCACAGTGCTTGGCTCAGGCACAGACAGAGATGAGATTCTTTTCATTATTTCTAACTTTTTTTTTTGATTAAAATATAATTTCATTTTTCCTTCCCCCTTCTCCCTCCAATTTCTGTCCCATGTACTACCTCTGACCTTCTTGCTGCCTCTCAAAATCTTTTTAAAATGTTGTTATTTTGATATGTGAGTATACACACATGTGTGTACATAAGTGTGTATGTATATGTATATACATGTGTATAAACACTTACTTGTATGTCTTATGTGTCTCTGTGTATACATACATATGCATGTATCTGTGTGTCTGCCTAAATATATAAATCTATCCTTCTGAGTCCATTGAGGGTTGCTTGTATGTATATGGTTTCAGGGCTGACCACATGGTATTGGATAATCAATTGGGAGGCATCATCCTCTCCTCAGCATTCCTTGTTTGTCTGCAGGTTTTGGGTTTTTTTTGGGGAGGGGGTTGGTTGGTTTTGTTCGTTTTGGTTTTGTCTAGGGGTGGGCTCCCATGAAGGTTCTCTTGGTCTCATTGCTTGTCCATGTCTTAATTACTCGGTGGTATGCTTCACAGATCCTGGGTGAAGCTTCCCTGACGTTTTTTAGGAGACAAAAAACTCACAGCCACCTTTCTGGTCCCCTGGCTCTTACAAACTTTCTTCTCCTCCCTTCCCCTTCCTCAATAGTCTCTGAGCCTTAGATGCAGGATTTGTCCCTGTATTCATTGTGGGGGACACAGAGATTTTTAATGAACCCCCAAATAATTAACTAGGGGCAGGGGTGGTTGACACCCAGTATGGAATCATATTTGTTACCTCATGCATGAACTTGTTGTACTACTTCTGAGAAGAGGCCCCCAGAGTTAGGAGTCTTTAAGAACCTGTGGTTTCAAAGGGTGTTTTCAAAGCCACTCATAATTACACTAGGCGGTTGTAAGACACACTCCTGGCTTAGGGCAGAGTAGATTCTTCCAAAGAATCAGGGGAAGTGACAGGATTTAAGTCAAGAAGTGTAGCTTTTCTACGTATTCTATGTTGGTACATAAAGGTAGCATTTCCCTCTTAAGTGCTCAGGGTAAAGTTGACAAATCTCTGGTAAGATTAAATGTGAAGAAAATAAAACCTACATTCCAGAGGGAGCTGCCAGAACACTCATTCACCAGCCTCTTCAGTCCAGATGGTTTTGCCAGATGTGAGGTCGGGCCTTCCCTGGCCTACTTCTCGAAAGTAGATGCAGCCTTGCTCATAGGCGTGCTTGCTTCTCTGCACCTAAGCCACCTCTGTCTCCAGAAAGCCAAAAGTCTTCATGCTTTCTTAGGCCACGGTCTCCTACATCCCTGGGCTAACTGTGCCCTGTGATGATGAGGGAAGTCAGTGTGGGCTTTTCCAGAAAGGAGAGAGGAAGCAGGGAGGTCCCCAGCTTCCTTTAGATGAACCTGAAAAGTTCAGGTGAGCCTGGAAAGTTGAGGTTTCTGCTTAAGGTAAAGTAACTCATGCCTTATACTTTCCCAAGCCTAAAGAACTGGGATACATTTGTAAAGCAGACTCAGGCTTGTGCTGCGGCATTTGCTTACCTGTGTGCCCCACACCCTAAAAAGCTCTCTCCAGAACAGAGGACACAGGAGTGGATGCCCAAAGGACTTCCCTTTCTTTCTCTCGCCACCTTGTTCTTTACAAAAGGTCACCGTGCTCTGGTTCCTGAGGAGTTGAGCACATAACCATGCCATCCAAAAGGCTGCGTGGTTCCTTTGTGGCTCTTCGTTTGAAAGAGGAAATAGCTAGGCAGTGTATTTCCCGCAGGGCACTGCCTGGAGAGAGCCAAGCAGACCGTTCCACCCTGTGGGGGATCCCTTTTCAGCTCTGACCCCTTCAGAACACTTTTCTCTACAAAAGGCTGGAACTGAATCTCCTAGTGGGTTTCCCTAGCAGGTCAGCCCCAAGCTCAGAATCAGAGCCAGGTCTCAGGGATGATCAGAGCTGGGCAGCCTGTAGGGGGCGCCACGTTCCAAACAGAGAAAGGTAGTTTCAAGAGCATTGGAAGGAGCTAAGCTCTCTCCATAGTGGGGTCAAAAAAAAAAAAAAAAAAAAAAAAAAAAAAAAAAAAAAAAAAAAAAAAAAAAAAGAAAGAAAGAAAGAAAGAAAGAAAGAAAGTCCATAGTGGGGTCAACAAATTTCTGAAGCTCAACTTTAATTCTAGAAATGACATCTCTATGCAAATTTTCTAGGGTAGGAAAATCTAGAAGAGAGAAAACTGGTCTAGGGGATGATGGGCTTTCTTCTCCCCATGAAGTTAAAGACGATCCAGTGCTTGGTAATGTGGGTAACTAATTACTGTTAGACTGTCTATGATGGGCTTTATTCTCCCCATCAAGTTAAAGATGACCCAGTGCTTGGTAATGTGGGTAACTAATTACTGTTAGAATGTCTCTGTATTGCCTACCAAGCGGGTCCAACTTTCTGACATGATGACAGAATGTTATCTACCATATAGTTAAAAAAAATCATATTGTAGATACACACACGTACATCATATATATATATATATACACACATCTCTCTATATATATCATTTGTAGAGATATATACCATATATATGTGTATACATATATACACATATATACACATGTGTATACACATATATATGGTGTATATATATATATTAACATATTCTTTTTTTCTTTTTCTTTTTTTTCTTTTTGAGACAGGGTTTCTCTGTGTAGCCCTGGCTGTCCTGGAACTCACGCCATAGACCAGGCTGGCCTCGAACTCAGAAATCCATCTGCCTCTGTCTCCCAAGTGCTGGGAGGCATGCACTACCACCCCCCAGCTATCTTACCATATTCCTACATGTAATATATTCATGTATATGGTAAATATATATGTGTATATAATATATATACTATTTTTATATAGTTGCATTTAAGTTACCTAGATGATAAACTACCTTCATTCTAGAACAGCCATCAAAACTCATCCACTGTTTTCATGGAAATATGTATTGGAAAACCTAGAGGTTTGCCACCCATGAGTGTCTAGTTTGGGTGCCCATCAAAGCAGAATGAATGCACAGACAGGCTGGCAGGTTGCTGCTCTGAGACAGCCTCCTTCTAGTTTAGCAGCATTCCGAGCCCAATGCAGGTCAAAGGGTGATGAGGATGTAACTTACTCAGTGATTCGGTGTCCTATAGAACTGGGGGAGGGAATGAAGAACTGGGGATACTGGCTTCATCACCCAGGCAGTCTGAAGTACTCCTTGGACTCTGGGTAGGATTTTTTGGAATGAGGTTTTGGAACCCTTCACCTGAGAATGGGAGAAGGCTCGCTGAGTCCCCTGCTAGTCTCAGGGTGTGACTCTCATGCACATGAAGATGAAAATCTGTGAGGCAGTTGTCATGGGCTGTCCATACTCAACATCGACATAGAAAGGCTTGAGGGAGCCGTGATGTGGGCAACACAGTTAGTTGGCTCACACTCACGCAATGCTGTCTTTACCGAGCAAAGCCCAGGCTTCTGTGGCAGGCCCTAGCTTAGTAGTAAAGCCAGTAAGGACTCAGGGAGTTCACAGAGAGGTCCGAAACCTGCAGGCCTCAGCAGAGAACTGGGAAGTACCCAGATCCCAATGCGCCACATACCGACAGAACACCAGGGATACGTTGCAACTCGCAACATTTTAGACCAGTTGGCAAACAGCTTGATTCCCTGTTCTCTGTGAGTTACTCGGGAGCAGCAGCAAAGCAGGTTTTGTTATGGAGGTCAGCAGAAAAATAATCAAGTTGAGTACAGCAGTATATTCAAAAGTGCATCTCCATCCAATGCTGTGGGTTGGTTTCACTTCGGAAGCCGAGTGAGAGAGGAAAAAAGCCTTACTTAGGAACTTTCCAGAGCTTCGGAAATGGAGGACACCAAAGCAACACTGCTTTCTCCTCCGTGGCGAAAGACAGGCACATGGTTTGCTCACTCTCACATCACCAACACGAAATTTGCATAAAAAAAATTCCTGAGGTTTGTTGTTGGTATGTGGTTTCTAAATGGAAAGGCAAAGGCTGGAAAATGGGTAAGATTTTCCCAGGAAAAACTCAAGTGAGTCGCAAGAAAGCTAAAAAGGGGGAATGTGGAGGGGATGCAGACGGGAGTGTGTGAGGAAGAGGGTCTGTGGCACCCTTAACTAGACCTACAGAACCTTGTCTGCACTTGAAGACAAGGTGAGGTAAGGAGAGAGAAGATGGAGACAAAGTGGTCCTGACCCTTAAAAAAGAAGTCGAGGAAGCAAGTTCTCATTCCCTGCCAGTAGAGAGCACTGTCGAGCAGCGTTTGCCTGCGGCTTGGCAAGGGGTCCTGCAGGGAGCAGGGCTGGGGCAGGAGTGGTGATTGCTCAAGTGGATGGAAGGCGTGTTTCTTAGGGTGCCATTCAGAGTGTCTGAATACCAGGGGCGGATTTGCATTTTTAAAAACGTTATGCTAATATATTAATATCTCATAGCAACAGAGAAAAGCTGTGGGCCTTCCATGGAGTCCCCGATTCTCTCCACAAACCCTTCTGACAGGTAGCGATTTATATAAAATGCTCGGAGGAGGCAGTAAGAGATTGTGATACATATTTCATAATATTTTCTAGCACAGCACTTGATCTCACGGGCAGATTCATGAAAATGCAGTATTTATTATACAATATCCATGTTTTATTAAACCTGGTTACATAGCAAGGGAGACATTTGTGGCAGAAGCCTCAAGGCTAAGCTGGGGCTCAGGGGCCCCACACACACTCCCAAGAGCCCAAGAAAGAACCCAGATGTTGAGTGGTATCCTGGGCCCTCGGCTCTGTCTATAACCTCCCTCCCATACCCCTGGGGAGGCCCTAGCTTCTCCTGATGAAAGGAATGGGCTCACCGCTCTCCCACTGGCCACAGAACTGAGCAGAGTATTAATAACACGTTCAAAGACAGAGGCCCTCTATCTTATCAGAAGTAGAAGGGAGTCTAGCTTGTTATCCAGTCTGCCGCCCCCAACTTATCTTTGGAGCCACATGGCAGAATGCATCCTTCAGTCTCCTCAGCACTATAAGGCTCCCAGCCAACCTGCCCTCCTGGAAACCTTAGAAATCTGAGGAGGGTTTGCTTCACACAGGGCCCTCTGGGCCAGGAATCAATCGGTCTGGCTCCCCTCTGATCTCCCAGGGCTGAGCGCATGCGCACGGCGTCCCAGCAGCTGGAGTAACTCTACTCCCACAACCGTTCCTTTCTTTTCCTGGACAAGATTTATACCGCACAGCACGGTTTAGTCTTACACAGACAGACATTCCCGGGGCTAGGGGGTGGGGGTGGACCACATGAACTCCCATGGCCCACAGCCCTCCTGCTCCCTGCAAGCCAGCTTGAAGATGGAGATTTAGATAAAGCTGGGTTGATACTCAAGGAAACGGGAATTTTTGTATGAGACAAGGACTCACTTTAAATGACTTGATGGATTGTGTTGACCCTTAAGAGCTAGGAAGGGGAGCGGTAGGCACAGCTTGTGTAGGTGCTCCCTTGCCTTGAAGCTTTAAGAGTGGAAGGCTTTGGCCTTTGTAATCACAAAGCAACCACCTTAGCCAGCTGTGTGTGCTCGGACAGGTTGCTTAACCTTCCTGTGTCTTGGTTTTCTTACGTGTAAAATCAGGGTATCCACCATTTGGCAGAGCTATGGTGAAATAATAAATACTGAGCAGACTCTGCCACAGGGAATGAATGTCAGCTGGTATTTTGAGACTGTTAGCTCTCTTCAGCCACATTGCTGCCGCTGTCCATTCTGTCCTGATGAGTGAGTGGGTGGACAGTGTCCCTGTGTAAGGGGCTTTCTCCCAGGAGACATGTGAAAGGTCTTCTCCAACGGAGCACTCCGTAGAGGTGGGGGCTTGACGGCTGTGGAAAGAAATCTGAGAGACCAAAACAGTAAAAATGCATCCTTTGGAGTTTTGTTGGTTTGTTTGCTTTTGTTTTTGTTTTGTTTTGTCTGGGGGGAGGGGATTGGCCAGAGGCATTTCCCAGAAGTTAGCCACACACACACTGAAGAAACAGCCTGGGCCTTTTCTACTCTGGGGGGTCTAGGGTATGCTGAGCCCACAGTGTCTGCCTTTTACTTACCTGACGATGTCGCCAGCTCCAGACAGCCTTGGCCTGGAGGCTGATCTGAATAGTAATCAGTCTCTCCTGTCTCCCTCTCTGTACAAGAACCCGGGACACTAATAGCATCCCCAGGGAATGCTGCTACTAGGAGGTATCTGCAGTGTCTGCGGCTGATGCTCAGCTCACCTCATTCATCCTCCTGGGCAGCAGCTAGGATAAAAAGGATTTTCAACTTGGTTGGCAGCTTCATTAAAAGAAAAAGGGAAAGGAAGGAAGGAAGGGAGAAGGAAGGAAGGAAGAAGAAAGGAAGGAAAGAAGAAAGGAAGGAAGGAAGCACTTGATTCTGTTGGTGCTGGTGGTATGACATTTCTGTCTTATGCAATTACTCAAAATCACTTTCTATAGAATCTCCATTTTACTTTGTTTGCTTTCAAACTCATTCTAGAAAAATAACTGAAGTCTACAGACATGTAACTCAGCACCTCAAGGAACTGTTAACAACAGCCCGGTAGCCAGTAACAAGTCTGTATGTGACGGGCTTGCCTTGAGGGAAGCCATTTCCCAGACAGATATCCCAAGTCTTGGGATATTCAAAAGGAGGTTTTTAATACTCATAAAATTGGATGGAACATTCTTTCACTGACTGGGAATTTGTATAGCTGGATATGAGTCCCTGCCCTCCTGGTGTGGTGTCACACAATTTAATCCCAGCACTTGGGAGGCAGAGTTGGGTTGATCTTTGTGAATTCAAGGCCAGCCTAGTCTACAGAGAAATCCTGTCTCTTGTCTAGAAAATAAAACAAAACTAAACAAAAACAAACCAAAAAGAACTGAAAAATGAAACTCAAAAAACCAAGCCTCTGTTCCCAGGGATTTTTCTCTCAGGTTAAGATTCTCAATGGTTTCAGCCTAGGGTTTGTTTGGGCCCTGCATACTGGGGTACAGCATAGGAAGAATGTGGTAAGAGAAGCGGGCGGTGGCTTGCTGGAGCTCAGGGATCTCTGTGGACTTCCTGTCTGCCCCCACATCTGTCCCCTGACCTCCTGAGAGGCCACAGATCATTGCTTCAGGGTCTCCTGGAGAGGTTTCCATTCCCACAACTAAATCCATTCTATCAGAGTGTTTCCTTTGCCAAAGTCTAATTGATGTCCATTACGTCAGAGGGAATGTTATGATTTTAGTCAAAAGCAGTAAACTAGAAACGACGGGCTGTATTACAGCCTTCCACTGTGTCCCAGGGTGTAGACACACAGGAAAGGCCCAACAGAACCAGATTGTGTGTGTGGGGGGGGCCTGCCAGGGCTTTCAGAGGACAAATGGAAAACTGCTCTTGCCCCATGTCATCTTGAATGAGGTGGCAGGATCTACAGAGAGTTGATCAACTAAGTCTGCAAAGACAGGGAGGATAGCTTTGTGCTATTTTACCGCAAGGAGACATTTTAGCTCATGGGTGAAGGCCCTATAAGCTGCACCAAATGAAGGAATCCACAGCCTCTCTTTTCTTCAGGAGCTTGGTCCTCACAGGCTTTCGACTGTTGGGGTGACGTGAGAAAAACTTCAAATATGGAATTCATGTTTCTGCTTCCACCCAGCACAATGCATATCAAATTACAGAGAAATCAGAATGTCTGCAGATAAAATTAGAGTGCGGAGTTTAATCAAGTCATCAGAGTAAATTGCCACGAAATGGGGAATGTTCTCATAGCCCTAATTCCGAACTCGTTCTTTAAACAAAGGACATCGTGGTTTGATTCTATTTGTTCAGAGGCCTGTATTCTACTAATGCATGTTTTTCCAATATGATTTAGAACACAGGAGTGGTAAGTGAAAGTTAGGTCATTTTGTCAGATACGTTGATTCTTCCAGCTGGCAATTACGGAGCCGAGTGAAGCACGGCTCAATGTAACCGATACGCATTTAATCTAGTTACCATCTAGTACTTGGGATTTTGTGCTTAGAGTTTCAGATCCCTGGGGTTTTGTGCTTATTTAGAGCCTGTCAATTAAGACACAAGTATCTTCTCCAGGAGGCCAGGAGCTGCCTGATCCCCGAGAAAGAAGATAAATGCACAAAGACCCAGGGCTGTTTCAGGCCGAAAGCATGTAAGTTGCCTCTTGGTATATTAGTGTAGCTTTACACCTGAGATCAGAGGCAAAATTGTTCCGGATTCCCCAGGCAGAACTTGGAAAATGGGCAGTTACGTTTGTTTCTGAAGATGGCCGTGTTGAACTATCATGGACTGTCTTAGCAACAGGAGTTCATTCACTCACAGGCAGCTGGACATTAAGGCTCCGTTCCATGCTGTCCTCTGTGCTTTGAAGATTGGTATCTTCATGATCATATGGCATTACTTCTGTATGTATTCAGATGTCCCCCTCCTTAATATGTATGCAGTGTGTGGATGTGAAGGTATAGATGTATGTAGTTGCATGTGGAAGTCAGGACAACCTCAGCTATGTCACTATCCTCAGGAATATAGTCTAGCTCTTTTGAGATAGTCTCTCTCATTGGCCCAGAGCTTATCAATAAGCTAAACTGGCTGGCCATCAAGCTATGGGGATGCTCCTGTCTCTACCTCACCAGCTCTGGGATTCTAAGTGTGTGCCATCACAGGCGGCTTTTTAAAATATGGGTTCTGAATCAAACTCGTGTGGGTGTGCTTGCAACTGCCAAGCTGCCCTCCCAGCCCTGAGGTGTCCCCTATTTTGTGGTCAGAGCTTGGCATTGTTACTGTAGCAAAATACTCAAGCCAATCGACTTACAAAAAAGGAAAGAACATTTGTTTCACAGTTTCTAAGGTTTCAACTCCTGCTTAGTTGGTCCAATTGTTTTGGACTGTGGTGGAGAATGCATGGTGAAGCAGAGATGCTCGCCTTAGGCAAGGATAGCAGGAGAGCAAGAAGGCTACTGATGCCCCACAGTCTGTTTTAAGGATACTTTCTCCAATGCCTAAGGCTTGCCACCAGGCCCCTTTCTTTTCATTGCCTCTGTCTTAGCTAGAGCTTCTATTGCTGTGATAAAACACCATGACCAAAAGCAGCTTGAGAAGGAGACAGTTTATTTCAGCTTGTTACACTCAGGTTACAATCCATCACTGAAGGAAGGCAGGGCAGGAACTTACGGCAGGAGCCTGAAGGTTAGAGCTGATGCAGAGGCCACATAGAAACTGGGTTCACTGGCTTGCTCCTGTGGATTATTCAGCCTGCTTTCTTACAGCCCAGAACCACATGCCCAGTATCTGTACTGGGCTGGGCCCTCATACATCCATAATTAAGAAAATGCCCCACAGACTTGCCAACAAAAATGCTATGGAGTCATTTCCTTGCTTGAGAGTCTCTCTTCCCAAATGACTCTAGCTTGCGCCAAGTTGTCATAAAACCAGCCAACACACCTTGCAATAATGTCACTTGCGAGGGATCAAACCTTAAACTACATGAGAATTCCAGGGACTTTCCAGATGCAAAGTGTAGCAGGGAATTTAGAAAATCAGCATGTGACTGAGGGGCTGACCTTCAGCCCATAACACAGTGAAGCTTTCTGCTTGGACTACATGGTTTTAGAGGAAGAGAAAGCTCCCCCCAACCCCAGGCCCCAGCTCCTGCCCTCTGTCCTTCCGAATCCTCCCACCATATCACCTCCCTTCAGAGGTTTCTGAGCATTTTAGAGATGTAACCTTTTGCATCCTAAAGTAGCTTCACTTTCCAGCAGGGCAGACATTGACTCCTTTATTCTCTTGTATACAAAGTTCCATATAGACCCTGTTATTTTATCAAACTATCAGAAGGGAGGTTGGGCTCCTCAGCGCCCCACCTCCATGTCAACCCTGCAATATGACTAGGGCACACCACAATGAACAAGAGCGGAGAGGCAAGAAGATGAGGCAGATGGGCAGGCTAAGCCCTCTGAGTGAGTGAAGGTCCTCCTCACACAGTGACTGATAGCTGAGGGCCTAGCAACCACAGCTGCTCCCTCAGGCACTGAGACGTGAGGGATCATTGTAGTCACAGCTGCTCCCTCAGGCACTGGGAGGTGAGGGAACATTGAAGTCCCGATTGCTTTGCAATTGCTACTAAGGTTTCTCATTGACTTTTGAATATCTATTAAGATTAACCTCTTAATGTATTCCAAGGAGCATGATGGATAGTGAGATGTAGAAATCCTGTTTTGGGCATATCTAACTTTCCAACCTGATGTGTTATAGACTCAGGAGAATTCTGTGGTGGCCAGGGTCAGGTGAATAGAGATGGAGGTATGTCTGGTAAGAGCCAAAAGCAAACCTCAAAGGCAGCAATAGTGTAGCAGTGGGAAGCAGATAGCTTGGGTTTGACTCCAGATTCCAGTACTCTCCGGATGGGTGACATTAGATAAGTTACCTGACCTTCCCACATGAGCAATCTGCTCATTCTGTGTCCTGTCTATGGATTATTAGGTAGACAGGCTGTCACAGAGTGTCCAGCAAGCATGCGACCATGGCTCTAACAGCACAGGCGACTTTGTCTTCCCTCACAAGCCTCAGCAGTCAGGAAAGTGGTGAGCTCTGCGAGCCCTGTCCGCAAAGCACTCTGGGGCTGTGAACTTGCCTTGGCTACAGACACACACTTACAGTGTGACCCAGTCCAAGCCCCCAGCTCCCCCTGCTCCCCCTGCTCCTGACCTGCTGTGGAGTTCTGCAGGCACTGCCAGGCCTGACTGCACAGCTTCCTGAGCAGCAGGGAGGCCCAGCAGGCGGGAGAATGAGAGTAGAGGAGAGTGTGCACACCTGGGCTGGATCAATGGCCACCTTGTAGAGTGGAGCGGCCCTCTGGGGTGGCTGGCTTGTAGCTCGTTGTCAGTCATCACGTCACTAGGCCAGGGTCTGTTTTTCATACTTTCTGTACTCGAAAGAACTCATCTCTGACTGCCCTCCTTTCTGACCAAGCTTCTTCATTACTCATCTTTTCCTCCCAGCAACATGTCTGTCTGCCTCTCTGTCTCTTTACCTTTCCCTTGAAATTTGTTTAAATCAAGTAGCTATGGGGAAGCGGAAGGCTGGGATGAGTGAAAGAAAGTCCTAGGATTGGGGAGGGACAGATTATTCTAGAAAAGTCTATGAGGAGGCCCATCCAGTCAGGGGTCCTGTCTGTTTTGGACATTAGCAGCTTGACACCTGACCTTACTAGGAGCCATTATCACACAAGCTCCAGTGCTGTTTGACCATGTCCTGCATCCATTTCAACTAGAGAGGGCTTTAAAGGAGACAGCCTGCACAAATGCTTGCTGCAGATGAGGAAGGCTTAACTTTCTGAGGCTTGACTATTCTTTTTTTCTTTTTCCTTTCTTTCTCCCTCTCTCTTTGTTTCTTTCTTTGTTCCTTTCTTTCTTTCTTTCTCTTTCTTTCTTTCTTTCTTTCTTTCTTTCTTTCTTTCTTTCTTTCTTCATTCTTTCTTCCTTCCTCCCTTCCTTCCTTCCTTCCTTCCTTTCTTTCTCTCTTCTTCCCTTTCTTTCACTCATCTTCTCTTCCTTCCTTCCTTCCTTCCTTTCTCTCTCTCTCTTTCTTTCTTTCTTTCTTCCTTTCTTTCTTTCTTTCTTTCTTTCTAAAAACAGAGTTTCTTTTTGTAGCCCTGGCTGTCCTGGAACTCTTTGTAGACCAGAGTAGCCTTGAACTCAGAGATCCATCTGCCTCTGCCTCTAGAGTGCTGGGATGAAAGGTGTGCACCACCAAGTCTGCTAGACTTAACTATTCTTGAGAGCATGCATCTTCTAAGTAAACCTGGCCCACATATCTGCCTCTTGTTTACTCACAAAAGAAATGAATTTCTCCCAGTTTCTGTAAAGTGTCTCCTCATAGGCCCAGATGTTTTTAAATGCATTAAAACAACCCCAGTTGTTTTGTGTCCAGTGGTTGAAAACATGTTTCAGAGTAGACGACCATGAGCCTTATGTATCTCTGATTGCACGGTACAAAGTTTTATAAAATTTGGTCATTTACAGGAATTGTATGCAATGCAAGAGAATAATTAATGTAAATAATGGACATACAGATCTCTATTCCTGTGGCTGTTGATTGTTCTAGATATCAGTTCCTCCTGTCAAGGCTGCTAGGACATCACATTTTACTGTGCATGTCAATGCACAGATCCTGGTATGTTCTCAAGACAGCGTGTATAATATTCTGTCATATAGACATGCGATGTAACATTTGTCTCTGGAGTTTGTTTGGCTCAGTCCTCTATGTTCTGCGTCCAACTTTTTAAATGAAGACAAAGAACATTCTAGAGTCTGAGCATTTATAGGAGGTTGTAGAGGCTCATACCTTAAAGACTAAACCATTGGGGAAATTACACAGGATCTGCATCTAGCGAGTGTTACTAAACTGTAACCCAAAAAAGGCTGTCTGATTTGCAGCCACAGTGACTGTGTATGGCAGAGTATGCCCTGAACATTCAGGTTCCTCCATCTTCCTCCAGCTTGCTCAGCCTGAGAAATGAAACCCAGGTCACTGAAGCTCAGTTTGCACATCACAGCCTTTCCTCCTCCTGGCAGCCTCTGCTTCTCTCCTCTTGTCCCTTAGGGCATGGATGGCAAGCACCCACAAAAAGGCAGAAAGGCCAACAGCAGTCAGATGCACATCCAGCCTGCAGAGCTGAAGTGTCTTTCAGAATACAGACACCAACACACACTATTAGTCCAGTTATGTGTTATGTCCAGTTACAACAATCATATTAAAAATTCACACCCAAGCTGCTCTCTGGTTCTTCGAGACAATCTGAACGACAGCAGAGAAACTAAGAAGACTGAAGATCAGGACTGGCGAGATGGCTCAGCGGGTAAGAGCACCGACTGCTCTTCCGAAGGTCCTGAGTTCGGATCCTAGCAGCCACATGGTGGCTCACAACCACCCGTAATGAGATCTGATGCCCTCTTCTGGTGCGTCTGAAGACAGCTACAATGTATTACGCCGCAGCCAGCGGGGCATAGAGCCAGCGGGGCATGAGCAAGCGGGCTGGAGCAAGCAGACCCGGAGCGAGTGGGCCATCCTGAGTTCAATTCCCAGCAGCCACATGATGGCGCATGGTCATCTGTACAGCTATAGTGTACCCATACACATAAAATAAATAAATAAATCTTTACAAAAAAAAAAGAAGAAGACTGAAGATCAAGGGTGTTTCTCCAGGAGTCATGCCCACAGGCTATCCCACGGTGGGCTATCTCACAGCAGGCTATCCCACAGCAGGTCACACTGGCAAAGGCTTGGCTCACAGTCTCCCCTCTGTGCTACTTTGTATTTTCCAATCTTTTCCTACTTCTGCCCCATTTAGTTACTTCTTACCCAGAACAGGACACATTTGGCAGATCCCAGGCAGAATTTGACCTGACCAGTGCGTGTGGATGAATTCTAACTCTACCCTGCATCTGAAGGGCTCGGAAGTTCATGGGTGTCCACACTGTCCAGGTTCCTCAGACAGCCTGACCTCCTTCTCTCCTTCCCTCCCCTTCCCCCATCTCAATTTTAACTTCCCCTAATGAAGCTTGGAAATGAGCCAGTTCCAAAACTGGCAAGGAACCCAATTTATCCAGGTGGCCTCAAGACCACCCCTGGAGCAGACTTGGACCTCTGCCCCTGAGAGGAATTGCTCACAAAACAGGCTCTGTGTTTCTCCTCTCAGACACATATTCCTGGAATTAATATGTCACCACCTTCTCTGGGGTCTTTGCCTGATGGAAGGTGAATTTTGTGTATACTCATGCACCCAGCAACTGTATCTGCTTACTGTATGTTGTTAACCAAAGGAAAATGCCCACATTAGTGGAGCTCCGTGAGTTTCTTCTAATTTCTGTAGATTAGTTGTGTCTGGCTTTCATAGCACTTGGCCTAAACATAAGTGAGCCCACTTTCACTAAGATTCACACTTGAAATGTGTGAATAACATAATGCATCCAGCCTCTTTCTCAAAAAAAGGAAACGTGAAGCTCATTAGAGTTTCTCCAACATTCATTCAGAAATTAATTGCCAGTTTTTATATCCCATCAGAACTTTCCAGGTCTCTCAAGGAGCCATTCCACAAACCAGGACTTTATTACCATGGTGGAACATATTTGCTCTGGGATACCATTTACATAAAAGGAAACATTCTGTTCCTTCTGTGTAAAACCTGAAAAATATTATCCACAAAAAAAAAAAATGTGAATGAGAATTTGCTGAGGGCTGGGATGAACTAGAAAGATTCTAGTACAAAGGGCCTGAAAGATAACTGAGAAATTAAGAAACATAGTATTCAAAAATGGGGTGTCAGGTTAAGATTGTAGTTCAATGGTAGATTGCTTGTCAGGCAAGCACAAGGTTGTGAGTTCAAAGGGTTCTAATATAAAAATAAAGGTAGTAGAATCATCCAGTCTGGGTGAGACCTTGATGGTTAGTTAGCTTTCCAGTGAGGCTTATCTCTGTTTTCTTCATTATGAAATTTTTCTTCCTAATTTTAGAGAATAAATTTTAGTGGGAAAGATGAGAAAAAGCCATCATAATCCTACCACTCAAAGACAATGCTATTAACACTTTTATTTATTTACTTATGTCTATTCAGCCTTTGTGCACATACAATGTATCTATGTGCCATGTGGTTGTGATCTGATTTTTCTGATTACATAGTAGCAGTCTGTGGTGGTTAGTTTTCCACAAATTGACCTAAACCTAGACATATCTGGGAAGAGGGAGCCTCTATTTAGAAATTGCCTCCATCAGATTGACCTGTGGCAAAGTCACTGGAGGTATTTTCTTAATTCATGATTAATGTAGGAAGGTCCAGCCCACTGTGGGCGGAGCCACCCCTGGGCAGGTGGTATTGGCTGCTATAAGAAAGCAGGCTGAGCAAACCGCGAGGGTCAAGCCACTAAGTAGTGCTCTTCCATGGCCTCTGCTTCTGTTCCTGCCTCCAGGTTCCTGCTTCAGTTCCTGTCCTGGTTTCTCTCCATGATGAATCATATACTCCCTCTCACAAACTGTTCTTGATCTTCGTTTTACCACAACAACAGAAACCTAACTAGAACAGCGTCTTATCCTACCGACACGTAGCCCCAAGACAGTTACCATCACAGACTCTCTCAATTCATCCAATGGAGGTCCGCAGAGTCCACTGTTAACAGCCAGGACTTGACTTAGAAGGAAAGGTGCTATGCTTTACAGTCTGTAGTCTGGGTAAAGAAAACACCATAAATGTGTAACCAATAGGACTATGATAAGAAGCCAGTGTAATTATAAGGTATCGTAAGAACATTGCAGTCTTTAGAACAATGGTCTTCCATATGGAGGGTCTTCCATATGGATAGACCCTGGAGGGACTATCTGTGAGGGAAGAAGGTGGTGGGTCTGCACAGCACTCCACTAGCAAGACGGTGGCTTGGATGATTTTGTGGAAAAGGGAGG
Organism: Mastomys coucha; assembly: GCF_008632895.1. Lineage (NCBI taxonomy): Eukaryota > Metazoa > Chordata > Mammalia > Rodentia > Muridae > Mastomys > Mastomys coucha. The sequence goes on along the minus strand of NW_022196896.1, from coordinate 66,602,175 downwards.
CAATGGTAGCTCATTGGTTAGGTCCTTAGAGCTTGCGGATAAGTGAATGAAGAGGACGGATGTGGTGTGGATGTCAAGCTTCCTGTGATTGGGTGAATGTAGGTGTCAACACGGAGGTAAAGGGCCCAGGGGAGCAGCAGGTTTGAGGGGAAATGGAGTTCTATTGTGGATGAGCTTGAGCAGAAAGATGACCGTCAGATAAGCATGTAGATAAGAGCAGATTTGCAACCGAGTGAGAGGGATCCGGAGCCAACTTGTCTAGTTGAGAGTTATTAACACTTAGAAAGCACTTAAAGCCATTGGAAGTGGATGAGGTGACTTGGGAGAAGTCAGTGTGAACAAAGAAGGGCCCTTTGAGAAATCACCCTGTCTTTTAAAATGACGAGAAAAGGAGGCCCAGGCACTCTACCCCAACCACAGGCTCCCTGTCTCCCAACAGACAGCTTGAGGCATGTGTGAAATAGGGCGCAGACCGTCCATCAATTAATTATGCCATTTTGTGAAGGGATGTGTTGTTCTTGAGCCCCTTAAAACTGTGCAGGTTAAAGCCATATTGGACAATTTCGATTCAAAAGCTAATGGGCTAAGTATACAGAGTTCATTATTTAAATAATATAATGAAAAGTATTTAAATTTATTTTAACCCTACACAGGAAGGAAGTCTTGTTTCCAAGAGCAGCTGAAAGCTGGTGAACATTTGCACGCCATTGAATATGCTCTCGTATCTTCTTTGGAACAGTCCCTTCCCACCAATGGATCATTTGCATTCTTGTTGTTTGATTTCCAAGAGTTTAGAGACATGCTGATTTTTGTTGCTGCTGCTGTTGGTTTGATTTTCTTTCTCTTTTCTTGTCTTGTCTTATTGAGTTTTAGTTTGATTTTATCATGCTCAAATAAGATAGTCTGTATAATGTCAACTCCTTTAAATTTGGGGGTTTATTGTATAGAACAGAAGATGGTGTATTTTAGAGAATGTTCCATGAATATTTGAGAAAAAAAGTGTATGTCCTGAAACTGGGGAGAGGGGAGTAGGTGAATATTAAATCCTATTGGTCAAGTGTATTGTGTATATATTATTTTTCTCTTTCTTTTTTCTTTCCTTCTTTCTTTCTTTTTTTTTTTTTTTTTTTTTTTTTTTTTTTTTTTTTTTTGTGACTAATTTGCTTTCTAGAAATTCACTTGCTAAGAGGAAATTAGTTAAGTCCCCAACTGTAGGTTTGGATGTGTTTATGTTTTCTGTCTGCCTTTATTGGTTTATTACTTTAGCTAGCCCTGAACTCCCTACATAGCCAGGATGACCTGATCCTCCTGTCTCAGGATCCCAAATGCTGGTACTGTAGGTGTGTCCTACCACACATGACTTAGGGAGTTTGGGGGACTGAACCCAGGGCTCTGTGCATGGTAGACTCTACCACCTAAGCTACATCTCAGTCCCTAGATATACTTATTTATATTAAATTTTGAGGTTCTAATATTTGGTGTTTGTACAGGTAAGGCCATTATTCATTCCCAGTGATACTTTTGTTTAGGTAATTGTTTTTTCTATAGTGATTCCCTTTGCTCCAAAATCTACTTTATCAGCTCTAAACATGGTTACTACTGGTTTGTATTATTAGGGTGTGTGCTTTATCTTTGATAGCACATTGGATTTCCTCCTCCACCTGTCATTGGTTCTGAAGGGACTTTCTTGTACATGGATTATAGTGATTTCTAATCTATGAAGCCAACCCCTGCCTTTTAATAGTGTAGTTATACTATTTAACTTAACGTAGTCATGATACATGAGACCTCAAATCTGCCATGTTTTTGTTTCCTGTTACTCTCCCCTGTTTCTCATGGTTGACGTCCTGTAGGTTGTCCACACCAGGCTCTGTCTTGACTGGTTTCTAGTGTTCCTGAGTGTTTTCTGTGTTGCTGTGGACATTGTAGTAGTCCAAAATCAACTTAAAGAAAAAAAAAAGATTTATTTGGTTTACAAGTTACAGTCCCTGATCATGAATGGACAGGTCAGGAAATAAAAGGTACGATCCAGGAAGCAGGAACTAAAGGAGAGGTCATGCTTAATATCATATTTCCAGGCTCATAAAGTTCCGATACCTTTTTATACAGTCTAGGCCTACATGCATAGGGATGGCACCGTCTGCTGTGGAACGTGGGCTGTGGGCTGGGCCCTCTCCCATCAATTAGCAATTAGGAAAATACTCCACAGACATGCCAATCTGGTGGAAGCCATTCCTTAGTTAAACTTACCTCTTCCAAGGTGACCCTATGTGCCAGACTCCAGCTGAAGCGAACAGTGATGTGGAGCATGCACACATGACTTAGAGTCTATTGGGGTCTGTGTTCTACGACTTCAAGTAGAATGTGCAAACCTTACTGACAACTTCTTCCCATTTCCTATATTGACTTAGGTATGAATGGCAAATTTTTGTTTTTACAGTCAGATAAACACGTTATTTTTCTGAGACAGGGTTTCTCCGTGTAGCCTGGAACTCACTCTGGCTGTCCTGGAACTCACTCTATAGACCAGGCTGACCTCGAACTCAGAAATCCACCTGCCTCTGCCTCCCAAGTGCTGGGATTAAAGGTGCATGTACCACCACTGCCCGGCCGAACATAATTTATAATATTCATAAATATCTCCCAGAAATTCTATTTCTACTGTTTCCTCCTCCCCTCCCTCTCTTCCTCCCCCCTCCTTGTCCCCTTCTTCCTGCTCTCACCTCCTCCTCTTCCTCCCCCTTCTCCTTCTTCCCCTTCCTCTGCCTTCTCCTCCCCCTACCGGCACCTCCTCTCTCCTCCTCAATGCTCTAAGATTCTTTTATTGTTAGGTTTCCATTTGGAGAGCTTGCTTGGCCATTCAAACTGTAGATTCCTTGGGCATTTTGTCATCTGACAAGCAGCCTGTCTCCCATGTATTCCTAAAGGATGGTTTTACCAGATACAGAATCTGTGGTTGGCAGTCTTTTTCTTTCAGAATTTGAAATATGGGCCATTTGCCTCCTGCCTCCCTGGAGTCCCGGGGCTGAGAGATTCTCTGTCTTCAGGTTAGCGCCTGCCTTGGGGGATGGGGCATTTCCTCGGGCTGCTTTCAAGGATTTTCAGTTCATCTTTATTTTCTAGAAGCTTAGTTACAGTTTTGTTCTGGAATGGACATCTCTGGGTGCATTTTATTTGGAGCTTACATGCTTTCTCCATTTTATGGCTTTTAGAGCTTTGTGTCTTTTGCCAAATTTGGGGAGCTTTCAGTCATTCATTACTGTTTAAAATCTCTTTCAGCTCTAGGGTCCTCTGGGGCTAGCCTACAAAAGTGGGATCTTTGGCTGTTTCAGATCCTTGAGGCAAGGGCCTCCTCTCCTCTCCTCTCTCCTCTCTCCTCTCCCCTCCCCCCACCTCTCTCACCTTTCTCCTCTCTTCCATGCCCCCACCTCTCTCACCTTTCTCCTCTCTCCCATGCCCCCACCTATAAGCACCTATAAGCATGATCATCCCAATCTCCTACTGGGCTCATTCAACACTGTTTTTTTTTTTTTAATTATAAACCAATAACAAGAACATTTTCAATTTTATAGTGTCTAATTATATATTTATAGTGTGTGTGTGTGTATTTCATTTCCTTGCTAAGGTCTTTAAACTTTTCCATTTCTGTGAACAGAATCTGTCATTGATTATGGAAGCTGGTTGTAATGACAGCTTTAAAATCAGCTTCACAGGCGTGGCCCTATGTCTGATTTATCTCACTGCTGATAAGGCTTCGTTTCTTTTCCTTTCTTTCAAGTTGTGAGTCTCCTGGCTTTGTGCGTAACTGGTGATTTTGTTGTTGCTATATCCTGGACAGTTTGACTGTTAAGTTAGGAGACTCTTGTTTTAGGGTTTGAGGGTACAGGGTACTTACCCGGGCCATGTTCCCAGCATCCACTTCATTTTCTCGGCCTTTCTGGATTTGTCTCACACTGATGAGGCTGCAGGGATCCCTAGAGTTGCCTAGAAGGAGTTGACCTAGGCATGTGGGGGTCAGGACTCTGTGACCAATGGAAATACAGAGGACTCCCTGGGGAAGAGACCCTTCACTGGTCGCCCAGTGGTCACCCTGCCACCCACACCTCTGAACAAGAGAGGAGTTTCAAGCCTCCGGAGATGGAGGTGTCTTCAGACGAGAGAAGAACTGAGAACTTTTTCTTTATGAAAGACCTCCAGGGAAAAAAATAAAAAGACTAACTACAAACTGGGAGAAAGTAGTTCCCAGCCAGCCTCTTGGCCTGTGAAGGGATAATATCACAAAATCAAATAATATCAGGAGCTGAGAGGGCAAGCCGCAGACCAGGAGAGCATATGCAAAAGACATACCTGACAAAAAAAAAAAAAAAAAAAGAACCCACCCTAGATACAAAGATCTCCCACAACTCAACAATAAGAACATAACTCAAGCCAGACATGCACACACCTTTAATCCCAGTGCTCAGGAGGCAGAGCCAGGTGGATGTCTGAGTCTGAGGCCAGCTTACTCTACAAAGAGAATTCTGGGATAGCCAGAGCTATACAAAGAAACCCTATCTTAAAAAACAAAACAAACAAACAAGATTTCAGTTTTAAAATATGCAAAGACAAATCTAAACATGGGAAAGGGGAGACAGATAGAAAGATATTCAAGAGCAAATGCTGCAAGTTAGAGGAAGCACAAGTTAATGAGCAGTTAGGGACAGTTCCAGATACCAGCGGGTCTGAGCACTGAGCCATGGGCCTGCTCACTCATTGGTGCTGGGGACACGAAAGTGGCAAAGGCAACTGTTTTTCTAAAGAGACATTGTCTCAGCGGAAGGTCTAATCTCATGTCTTGGTTTTTTTAATCTAGTTTTTACAGTTGTACTAAAAATCAATATCTGTACAAAAACTAAACATGATCAGTTAGAATAGCTTCATTTGTCATCGCCAAAACCCGGAAGGGATCAAGATGGACGTCAGTAGGTGAAGGGGTAAACAGTGGCCTCTCCAGGTATCGGATTGTTACTCAGCACTAAAATGAAGAGATAGAGGAATATAAAGTCATACTACCAGTTGGAAGAAGCCAAACTGAAAAAGGCTGAAGAGTGTACAAATCCAGTTCTATCCAGTTCTATGATATTCCAGGGGAAAAGCCAGTGATAAAGCCGGAAAAACATTCAGTTGGTAAAGTGCTTGCCTTACAAACATAACGGCCTGAGCACAGTCACCTAGAACCCTGTAAGAATACCTGGATGTGGCGATACTTGATTGTAACAGGGAAGCAGAGACAGGCAGATCCCTGGGGCTCCCTGGACAGCCACCCTAGGTTAATTAGTGGGCTCCAGACAAATGAGGGACCCTGTCTCAAAAAAACCACAAGATGAACGGTACCTGAAGAGCGTTGGTACCACTCTAGTGCACATGCATATACACAGATATGTACATGCACACATATGTTTGGGTACATGCACTGCATGGCTGCTTGCTAGCAGTTATGGAGAAGGCAAGGGTAAATAGGTGGAGCACAAGGGATTTTCTGAATGGTGAGACTACTCTCTGAAACTGCAGTAGGCAGGTGTTTGTCCTTGTTCCTTTGTCCAAAACCACACAAAGTACGCACCAAGACCAAAACTCGCATAAACCATGGGCTTCAGGTGTCAGTACTGCATCCGTGTACGATCATCCATAGGAGGGAGAGCCCCAACCTGGTGGGGGATACTGGCAACAGGGAGGCTGGGCATGCTTGTGTGAGGAGAGGGTGTTAGGGCACTCTGTCTTTTTTCCATCCATTTTTTTTTCTGTAAGCCCCAAACATCTCTAAAATAATAGTCAAGTTAAAAACAAACTCGCTAAAGTAAGCACATATGTGCACACAATTTTATTGGAAATGGGTAAAGGATATAAGTGACATCTCACCAGAAGCATACAGATGACAGATAAACCACTAAAGAGCTTTGACATCATTGACTTTTGGGGAAATGCAAATTAAAGTCTCTACAAACATCTCCAAACAGCCAAAATAAAAAATAGCACCAACACCAAATACTGGCAAGGACACGAGGAAATAGAATTACTCATACCATATGTCGTTGGTGGGAACACAAAATGGTACAAGCATTCTTCAAATAGTTTGCCAGGTTTTGGTAAAACCAAACCTGGGCACCAGTAACCCGTACCCTGGGGCAGTGAAGGCAGGAGAACCTGGAGGTCAAGGCCAGCTTCAACTTTGTAGTGAGTTCAAGGCCAGCCTGGAAAGCTTGTCTCAGATAACCTAAAACAATAAATTAGTCTCTTGAAACAAACCAACAAACATCTAAACAAAACAGCTAGATTACAGTGATCATGTGACTGGATCATATGACATTTATACCAGAGGAATGAATGCTTGAGTTTATAATGAAGTCTTTGTTCTAAGGCTTGTGCAGCTATTTTTGGTAATAGTTCAAAACCAGTAACAAATGCTCTCCAGTGGGTGAGTGGTTAAACAAATCGATACAGCCATGCTACATAGTGCTACTCTTTAACAAATGGGACAAAACAAGGACCCCTATGACCCCTGTGGGAATCTCTCCCATGGATGTAGGGTAACCAGACTGAGAGGGGAAAGTGCATTCCAATGATTCTATTTTATACCATTTCATTCACATAATTTGGTTGAACTAATTACAGAAATGGAAAACAAATTAGTGCTTTCTAGACTTTAGAGACTGAAAGAGGCAGGGAGAAAGTGCGCATGCCTATAAAGGGTCATGGTGGTGAGGGGGCTGTTCTGTGAATGGCTGTCGTGATGCACACACTGTCTACCATTGTGGCAAAACTGCACAGAACCAACGTACAGATACACACACACACACACACCACACGTACATGCATGTACACAGGCACGCACATTCAACATACACCCTCATGCTCCTACAGAGGCACACAGGTACATAAGTGCACATGCTCATATACACAACCATCCACAGGTGCATACACACAGGTGTGCATCCTCACACACATAGGCACAAACAGACAAACACATAGACAGGCACACACAAGCACACACATATGCACATACGCACAAGTTCAAATCTGATCAAGATCCTTGGATCTGATCCACGTCTGTGGTACTGTACTGTTTGTTGGACTGTAAAATGTGGCTACAGGGGGAGCTGTGGTACAGTTCCTGTCTGTGTCACTTTAGATCTAAGACCATCTCAAATATTTTAAATTACCTGAGTGAAAGTCAGCAGACGGTTCAATGTTGGTAACCTGAGCTGGGCTCTGGGAATGCAGGTGCACATGTGCACCATTCAGTCCATTAGTTCTTATAACCTGAGAGTACCATGTGGCTACTGGCAACTTGGCTGTGGACATCAGCTCGCATGCTTAAGAGTCAAAGATAAAAAAGAGACTTGGTGGGTCATAGATAAAGAGACAGACTCACTGTCCTGTCCCCCTTCTGGACTCCCAGAATCCAACATCTCACCAGCTGTCAGCCCCTATACTAAGAACAGAGAGCTTATCCATCCTGAGGCTTCTCCTATTGACCATACTTTTCCATAATGGGTTATTTCTAATGTGAAAAATGGATGCATTATGGTAAAAAATTAAGTGTTCCATATGCTTTAATGCCCTTGAATAGATTTTGTTATTATTTATCAAAAACTAAGCATAGGACTTCTAACAGAATGCACTTAAGTAATTGTATGGATAGATGTTTACCATTCTATGTCACAAATTACAATAAGGAGTTACCCTCAGTGCCCATTCCCAGATGAATGGGTAAAGAAAAGATATACAGATGGAGTATTATGCAGCCATAAAGAAGAACAAAACTGTGACATTTACAAGAAAATGGATGGAACTAGAGGTCATGTTGTTAAATAAAATCAACCAGACTCCGGAAAACAGGTATTGTGTTTATTTTATTTCATTTATGAAATCCACTTGGGTAAAGATATCACAGAAGGAGGACTCTAGGTGTAGGGGATGGAGGAAGGCTAGGGGCGGGGTAAGACAGGTAAGATGGGATGGAGGAAGGCTAGGAGAGGGTAAGACAGGTAAGATGGGATGGAGGAAGGCTAGGAGAGAGGTAAGACAGGTAAGATGGGATGGAGGAAGGCTAGGAGAGGGTAAGACAGGTAAGATGGGATGGAGGAAGGCTAGGAGAGGGTAAGACATGTAAGATCGGATGGAGGAAGGCTAGGAGAGAGTAAGACAGGTAAGACCAGATGGAGGAAGGCTAGGAGAGGGTAAGACAGGTAAGATGGGATGGAGGAAGGCTAGGAGAGGGTAAGACAGGTAAGATGGGATGGAGGAAGGCTATTAGAGGGTAAGACAGGTAAGATGGGATGGAGGAAGGTTAGGAGAGGGTAAGACAGGTAAGATGGGATGGAGGAAGGCAGGAGAGGGGTAAGACAGGTAAGATCAGATGGAGGAAGGCTAGGAGAGGGTAAGACAGGTAAGATGGGATGGAGGAAGGCTAGGAGAGGGTAAGACAGGTAAGATGGGATTGAGGAAGGCTAGGAGAGGGTAAGACATGTAAGATGGGATGGAGGAAGGCTAGGAGAGGGTAAGACAGGTAAGATCAGATGGAGGAAGGCAGGAGAGGGTAAGACAGGTAAGATGGGATGGAGGAAGGCTAGGAGAGGGTAAGACAGGTAAGATCAGATGGAGGAAGGCTAGGAGAGGGTAAGACATGTAAGATCAGATGGAGGAAGGCAGGAGAGGGGTAAGACATGTAAGATGGGATGGAGGAAGGCTAGGAGAGGGTAAGACAGGTAAGATGGGATGGAGGAAGGCTAGGAGAGGGTAAGACAGGTAAGATCGGTGAATACAAATAGTGTCTTGTGTGCACCCTTGGAAGTGTCATTCTGGTGTACAGATAAACACATTTAAAATGTTTAAAGGATAGCTATGTGTCCACTGGTGCTGAAGGCAGCAGTCAGGAAACCATGGAGAAACAAGAGTGCCTTGTAACAGAAAGTGCTCAAGTCATACCCTTTCAGAAGAGGGGCTTAACTAAGCCTTTGAAAATGCGGACAGAGAAGACCAAGCCCATGGGTCTGTGCAGAAGTTGAATGTGTGGCACCTTCTGTACGTTGCGTGGCCGCCTCTCAGCAGGCATGATTTCCAGGCCTTTACCATGTGTGATTATCCTTCTCGTCCTTTACTCCCTCACTATAGATATATTCTGCAATGCTGTTCCCAGGAAAACTTCCAGTGCAAAAAGAATGAACATTCTGACGCGAACACCATCCATCCATCTGTTTCTTCCCAACGGTGCTGCATAAAATTACATCCCACAGAGGAGGGGTCACTAATGGATGCCTCTGCAGAGCCCAGTGCTGTTTAAAGAAAAATATGTGCTAATTTTATATCAGGAAAGTGGTATCCCAGAATTCTTTTAATTTGTTTCTTTTTCCCCCCTGGGTTGCTAGGTGGGTAAAAGTCCTCCCAAGTCAGAATTCTTTTTTTAAAAAACTGCTTTATGCTTCGAGTAGCACCTGTGAGCATTTCCTCCCACCTTGACATCTGCCCACCTCCCTCAATAGATTTTTGATGAACAGCAGTTTGTAAATGAGTCTTCCTATTGGCACAATGCTTGATATGAGGGTAGATTCTGTGTCAGCCACCATGGCTGCAGTGGTGTAATTCAGTCAGACAGAAGGACTGCCTTTGAAGTGTGCACACTCCCCTGTCAGAAGGAGACATCAGAAAAGTGTAAACAAATCAATAGGATTAGTGTGCTGTGGATAAAAATGGTGTCAGCAAATAAAGATGGCCAGCACGGCAGAGTCCACTCTATTTTACAGAGGATGTTCTGAACCAGTCTGGTTGGTAAGACTCTAGAAAGAATCTGGGAAAAAGCCAGGTAGATGTTGGTGGGGTTGGAATTCAAGCATGGGATATAGAAGATGTAAAGGCCTTTGTATAAGTGTGAGAGAGGCGTCATGGAGGCCATTGTGTGTGACATGTGACAGATGAGGTGAAGTAAAGAAGGAGATCAAACAGCTGGCCAAGGACCAGGTAAGGAGATGTGACGTCATAGTAGGACCAAAGACTGAGAGATAGCCTTTGGTAACTTTGTAAAAGCCCCTGCTCTCTGCCTCTTGTTTAGTATATTACAGAGGGGCTTAAAGGAAGTCGGGAGGCCAGTTAGGTCATGGAAATGATCCTACTAAAGAGAGGATATATGTTTTGCTTTTTTTTTTTTTAATGTAGTTTGAAGAATTGGCTGATGGCCCTATTGGAAAGGAAACGAAGTCAAGAACAGTCAAACGTGGTTTGCTTGTTTTCCTTTGTTTGTTTTTGCTTGTCTTTGCTTTGTTTAAAGTACTGTGTATTCATTCAGAAGTAGAAGTGAATCCTGTACTGGATTTAGGAAGCTGGAGATGATACCTGAGCCAGATGCACAGGAAAACAGACAGCTCTGAGTCTGGCTATGCTCTGCCAATCTTGAAAGTGCCCTGAATCTGAAGGCTGTGAGGAAGGACTGGGGGTGTAGCTAGCTCAGTGATAGATACACAATCAGCACGTAGGTCTCCATGGCAACATTTGTATCCACACTGTTGCCTCCACAAAAGTGTTGTTCTGGACATATGAATGAAGTCAGTAGTAATCCCTCCCAGGGAGTAGATGTAGAGAGGAGCCAAGGTCGGGAACCAAGCCCTGGTCGTCCCAGGTCAGAGTGAGGAAGAGCGACAATACAGAAGGAACCTTAAGACAGATGAGCACAGGGAGGTGCTGGTGTCCTGGGAACCGGGTCAAGACAAAGCTGTGAGGAAGAAATAGTGAAATTGGATGGAGGCTTAGAACCAAGTGTGGGTGAAACATGGAGATGTGGGCGGAGCTAATGAAGGAAGTGAAGGTCAGAGCGGCAAGAAGAAAGAGTCAAGAAGTAGAGAGCTCAGCTGTATAGATCCTGTCTTTCGGGGCTTGGCCATAAGGGACTACAGAGGAATGTCATGGCTCCCAGGGGAATATGCTTGCCACAAGAGAAACTTTCTTAAAATTTAATTGGGAGATATTTCAGCATGACTGCATTTGTGTGTAGAGGGAGATAATTATGATAGCAAGAATTCCTGGAGTACAGACCTCAGGAGAGAGGAGAGGGCATGTGACTGGACACAAAACAGAAGTGTGGGACCAGGACAGGAACCCTGTCAAGTCTGTCTAAACAGCAGTGACAGTCAAGTATCCAGGACCAGACTGGACTGAGTTCAAAGGTTCATTGGTGAAAATTTAAAGTTCATTTTTGGTTGCCTCTCTTGTTTCAGTGGAGTATGAAGAAAGTTCATCATCAGAGGGGATGCTGGGGGAGAAAATGTGAATATTTATTAATGAGTAGATGGGCAAGTGAAGTGTAGATGGGTGAGCGAGCCAGGTGTAGATGGCTGAGCAAGCAAGGTGCAAGCCAGTGACCAGAATGCAGGTGGGCGAGCAGGGTGCAGGCCAGTGACCAGGATGCAGGTGGGCGAGCAGGGTGCAGGCAAGCAAGCAGGGTGTAGGAGGGTGAACAGAATATAGACATGTGAGTGGGGTGTAGACAGGTAAGCAGGGTGTAGCCAGGTGAGTGGGATATAGGTGCCTGAGTGGGGTGTAGGCAGGTAAGTGAAGTATAGATGGTTGAGTGAGCAGGGTGCAGGCTGGCCAGCAGGGTATAGGTGGGCAAGCAGGGTGTATGAGGGTGACTGAGGTGTAGGCAGGCAAGTGGGGTGTAGGTGGGTGAAGGAAGTGGAAACTTGCCAAGGTGCCACCTGGACTAAGAAGTGACCAAGTGACTAAGAAGTCACACTTGTTGGCAGATGTGTGCGTCTCTTGGGTCCCACTCCTAGCTCACTTGCAGGTGTGCAGGAGATGCCTTGAGATGGTGAAACTTTGAAAATTCAGTATCATTAATAGTTAGTGTCCAGTTAACCTCAGTTAACTGTGTGCAAGCCTACCGCACACAAAGCTTTATGAGGACACACTTGAGCACAATCTCTGTGAGGGCCAAATAGCAAGACACTTACCCTCATGTAGCCTGCAGTCCACTGAGGAGAGCAACAGGGATTGAACTGAGTCCCATGAAAAGCCATGGTGACTATCTGGTATTTTAGGAGCCCATAGAGTCTCTGGGATGTCCTCTCTTTCAATGTAACACTTAAGTATTTGAAGTAAAGGGGTGAATCTGTGGGCTCTTTCTAAGGGAAGCCAATGATCCAGATGGAGGGGATTTCAAAGGTAGTGGCTTGAGCATCCCCAGTATGCTTAAGGAAAGGACTGAAGCTGTCAGCAGTGGAGAGGTGTGGCTTCTCTCTAGTCCGTGTGATGAGAAAGAACACAAGGCAGGCAAGGATAAAAACAGAAAGAAATTTAGAGACTACAGACATCTAGCTAAGAGCTTGTGGTGGCTTGGTCAGGGTAGGAAGCCAGAAGGTTATCCCCTCCTCTACAGAGTAATCACTGGGGAAGAGATTTCTATAACCTCAAGACAAGGGGATTCCAACTATCTGGAGACAGTTTGACAAACTGTTCCCTTAGGAATAAACGAGGAGGAGAGAGAGTGGGGAAAGAATGTTCTGTGTAGGTGGGACGTTAGTAGCTGTAGTTCAGAGAAGTCTAAGCCCGGCTGCCTCATGCACCCATGAAGACTTAAGGAGGCCAAACTGGGGAGAGCCAATGGAATGGTTCCAGTCTGAGTCAACTCCAAGTCCAACAGCAGCTAAAGGCAGATGTCTCCGTTCATGAGGTTGAGAAAGGAAAGTCTTTCTGGCTAAATCTTTTATCCCATTCAAGGCTTGGATGAGTTGGATGAGGCCCACCCACAGAGGAGTGGGAAATCTGCTTCGGCTAGTGTACACATTCAAACTTGAGCCTCCTCCAGAGGAACCCTCCCAGACAAGCATAACTAATGTTTGGGCAAGTATCTGATCACATAATGGCCCTGTCACATTGATATATAAACCTGACCATGCTAGAAGGTAGAGCTTACTCTAGGAATGCATGGTTGTTTTACCATTCAAACCCAGATCTGTGCCATACAGAATATTGCTAAAAAACAAAACCCCACATGGTCATAGAAGCAAGGAGTGCTTTGGGAAGTATTCAGTATCCTAGTATTATAAAACCATGCAGCAAAATGATAACAGAAAAGAGGGCCCTCAGATTCATAAAGTGCATCCATAAAACTCAGGGTCAGCTTCATACTTCGGGGTAAAAAGGTCCCCATACTCTCTGGGATATGACATGGATGTCTTCTTGCACCATGGCTGTTTACTGTTGTGCTCAAGGCTCTGGGCAAGACAATCAAGCAACAGACAGAGAAAAAAGACATCTAGATTAGAAAGAAAAAGTAAAACATCTTCATTTTTAATGGCATGATATCCTACAAAATTCACTAAAATTATTAGAGTTTATAAGTTTAACAAAATTACAGGATAAAAAGCAACATAGAAAAAAAACAATTGTTTCTATTTGGCTATGATTAACAACCTAGAAATAAAGCTGAGAAAACTATTTATGTCACTTAGAATGACAGCTGGAAGAGTACCCCACTGCTGTCCCCTGGTTTGATGTAACATTAGGGTACAGAGACTTAGTCAGGGTGATAGTCTGAGCGTTCCCATCAAGGCCATGAGATGACAACTCCCAACAGGCAGAAGGTCCAGAAATTGGTGACTATTCTCCTGATGGCCACTATTTCACGGTTCTTATGGGGAAACATCCAATTCAGATCAAACACTTACCACTCAGATTCCCAGAGGTAAAGAGCTGCCCATCGGTGGAATTCAGAAACCAGCATACTTCCTATCCCCCAGTTCCTTACCTGAAGAAGCCTGGCGATTCAAGTATACTTTTTTTGTGTGTGTGTGTGTGTGTGTGTGTGTGTGTGCCCATAACAAGAAAATGTCCATTTGAGGGATATGTACCTATAGGTATGGTTGACATCAAGCTCACTCCGCACTTAACTTTTGGCGGTTTTTCCATTCGAGTGATGAACTTTCTGACAGAAACAAGGGAGGAACATTTATTTTGGTCCTGGGTTTCAGAGAGGATTTCCATTCACTGCGGTTAAGAAGGCATGGTTGAGAGATCACTTCCTCTCTTAGAGTTCAGGGTAAGAGGTGCTACTCACCTGTAACCACCAAAAGCCATAGAAATCAGGCAGGGACCATGTGTGGAAATAACCTTCAGAGTTCTTATTTCTGTCAGCTGTAGTCACATCCCCCAAAACTTCACAGCCTTCAAAATAGTGCCTCAGCTGGGCTGAAGGTTTAAAACATAAGCCTGTGGAGGAGCAGTTCATATTCAACCACCGACTGCACAAACAGAAGTAGAAAAAGATTGGGTATCTTTTTAAAACTTCCATGTAAACTGGGAAGCAAAGGGTGATGGATGGGCATGAGGTTTCCTTGGATCTCAATGTTGACTTCGATCTCCGAAATAGTGAATTGAAACTGTGAGAAGACTCTGTTGCCCTTGGATTAAATTTGTAGTTAGTAGAGGGCGAATATGGATTTATTTGGTCTTTCTAGACAGTGAATATGCTGGTTGAAGTTTGTCAGCCTGATAGAAGTTCAGGTTATCTGGGAAGAGGGAACCCCAATTGAGAAAATGCCTCCATCAGACTGACTGTAGCAGACAAGTCTCTGGGGCATTTTCTTGACTGGTGATGTATGTGCAGGAAGGCCCTGCCCACTGTGGGCGGTGCCATCCCTTGGTAACTGGTCCTGGGGTATGAAAGAAAGTAGGCTCAGCAAGCAATGAGGAACAAGCCAGTAAACAGCGTTCCTCCATGGCCTCTACGTCAGCTCCTGACTCCAGGTTCCTGCCTCAAGTTCCTCCCCTGACTTTGCCTCAGGACGGACTGGGATTGGGATGTGTAATCCTTTCCTTCCCAAGTTGACTTTGGTCATGGTATTTTATCACAACAATAAGAAGCAAAATAGGTCAGTGAAAGCAACAGAAATGTGGTCCCAATTCTGAGAAGAAAGTACAGGACATAATTATCCAAGGCCATGTGCAACCAAAAGAACTCCACCTAGTGTCCCTGAACTCCTGTGCCTGTACAAACAGAATTCACCTGCTTACCTTAAGTAGATTTCACATCACAGTTAGTAATTTCCAATATGGTGTAATTATCTAAAAATTGTCTTAAGGCATTTCCTCAACCCACTGAGACATGAAGAGGACAGCAAGCATTCCTTTCGTAAATTCAACATGAGGATGCTTAGCATAGGCACTTGCCCCCAGAGGCCACATCTGATGGAAAATACACGAGATTGGTATGCCATGAGGCCATGCTTGAGAATTCTCTGTTTTAATGTAGGCCACCTTCTGACAAATGAATTAAGGCATGTCGTAGGAGGCACGTCGCTAGAGGCTGGCACTGCATGCTTGGACTGGATTACTGCATAAGAGAAAACGCTAATGATTTTAGCATGTGTTCCTGTGTTCAGAGTCATGCAGAACCTGCCTTACCCAAGAGCACCTGTGACAGTGGCCATGGAAGTAGGTCAGTGAGCTTTTAAAGATAAATAGCCTGACATTTCCATATTGAACACTATGTAGGTCATTGCCTACCTAAGGGCTTGGTTCATACTAAAGCTAAAATAATCAGAATTGTGTCTTTCAGGTGTACTCAGGTTTTAGTGCCTGAGCGAATGGCTGCTGCATTAGAAGCAGGGGGCAGGATACAGGGGGAGTACGACAAGAAGAAAAGATGTCCCAGTGGCAAGCAGGACTGATAAGCTGTGACCTTGCAAGGTACAGTAGGACACCTGGATAAAAGGGGATAGCTAAACTTTTATAAGCAAACATGAAGCATACCCTCTTTATCATGGGAGCCTTTTCCCCATGTTTCCATTTTCTCTGGCTGGCAAGGTGGCCTTTGGGTGCCAAGAGCAGTGAACTAAGATCGGGGGCAGCAGGGGTCTGACTGAAATGTAAACTGCATGTTTCACCCCATCAGCTGTTCTAGCAACATGATTCAGAGTCTCCACATCATCTATATATCAGAATCCCCGGGAGGTAGAGTATGATGCTCCAACTACAGTTAGGACTCTGGCAATGAGGATACCAGATGTGGTTGAGGACATTTCTATATCTGCTAATTAGCTTTTCTGTGATCTTCGGATCTCCTGCCTGTGTTTGTGAAAACATCCACATTAAAGAAAAGTCTTTGTGGGAAGTGAAGAGAAGTGTGTCGTTGTGCTTTTATGGAAACATCTGGAGAGGTTCTTAAGCATACACCATAAAGGAACCATATTTCCTAAGTTAAAAAAGAACAATTGCATGGAGTGACCTTGGCCATGTGACTGCATTTCTCCAAGCCTCCATGTCTTCACAGGAAAAACGAGATTTAGGCTAATATAACACATAGAGTATTCCCTGTGTACCCTCTGTTGAGAAACCCTGAGTGTTAGGATGCCAGGGTAGGAATGGCCAAAACCTCCTGCTGAGGTAATGTGTAAGCGTCCAAGCAGAGCTGCCCAGGGCCTTGGCTCTCAGGAAGTAGTTTTTCACTGGCCATACCAGCCAGTTTACATCTCTCACGTGTAACCTGGCCTCTGCTTTCACATGGAGTGTTTTTGAAGTCCATGAGATACTTTGAGATCAGAAGTTCCTCAGTTTGTGTCCTGGCTCAGCCACTGGCTAGGCAAGACCTCTAGCGACCTATTTGACTTTCTGAGTGTCTTTAATTCTCTTTGTCTGGAAAATGGAATGATAGCTTAGTAGGGTCTACTTAGTGGCTGGTTAAAAGGTTAACTGGAAACTTTCTAACAATAGGGTATAGAATATAGACATTTCTTCTATAAGTTTGAGTTTATACAGCCATCTCAGAAGAGCCTGCAGGAATGCCTCTGACACATTTTTGCATTGGTCCTACATGGAGATCATTGCTTTCAAATATTTGCATGGCTATTGTGCAGAAAACCAGCAGAACCCACTTGGGGGGTAGCAAACCATCACAAAGAAAGGCTCTTGATTTCCTGTCAGAAGAAAGGTTATGAGACATAGTTACACTGAATCCTGAATCAAGAAAGCTGAACAGTAATAAGAACCACACTAGACTGGGAGAGACCACCGCCAGGCCATCTTCATGACTGAGACAGGTCATCTTCATGACCAAGACAGGTCATCTTCATGACTGAGACAGGTCATCTTCATGACTGACAGACAGGTCATCTTCATGACTGACAGACAGGTCATCTTCATGACTGACAGACAGGTCATCTTCATGACTGAAAGGTTGATTCCTTCAAAGGTTGGGGGTCTGAATCCATTTTATGTTGCTATGATGAAGTTTTGAGTACTTTAAGAAGAAAATTAGTTCATTTAGTTCTGGAAGTTCAAGAACACTGCGCCAGAATCTCCTTGGCTCTGGTGGGAGTATCTGGAGGAGTGGTTACACAGTCTTAGAGAATGTGGATAAAAATGAAGAGCAGAGAATGGGAAGGAAGACTTTAAGGGACATGCCAGACTTGTTTATAACAACATACTCTCGAAAGCTTGCCTAGTTCTGTTGGGTCTTCACTAATCCCTTCTGAGGGCGAAGACTCTATGACTTAATTGCCATCCATGAGGTCCTATTCCCCAAGAGTTCTACCACCCCAGTCTGCCATACCGGAGACAAAGTTTATCATATTAAAACTTGGACCTCTGAAGGACAAATCATGTCAAATCTTGGCACTGGATACTTACAGAAGATAGTTCTGGGCTTTCAAGCCATTCCCAGGTAAATGATTAGAGCAGAGATAGGAACCCATTTCACTCCAGAGGGTGGGATTGACCAAGGCCTTCAACAAGACCTTCACAGCTGAGATACCACACACTCAAGCCTTACCTGCTCTTTCCTGCTTCTCTTCTGGATGCTGATCCTGGGAGGCCAAAAAGAGTTCAGAAAACCTCTGCTTGATGGAGATAAGACTGGAGACTCATGGGATAGAAAGCAGGCAGGATTGGGCAGTGCTGAGGTAGCTTGGCCTATGATATTAAGTCTGTATTTCATGATGCACAGTGTGTCAGATTTCTGAGCCCTGCTTTGGCCTCAACATTGATCCACTGAAGGACATTTTTTTTTAAAAAAAAAACATACCTCATGCCATTCTCCCTAACACTAAAGAACAACATATTAGAAGATAAACTTTACATTGTTGATTCTAGTCATAGGCTCATGGCAAGTTTTAAGTTCTGAGTTGTGTGAAGTTTGAACACAGAACAGTAAAGAAGTCTATCTTTCACAGATACAGGCATCATTGAAGGGGTGATTTGCACCACTGCCTGCTTCTTCTTGGACAAGTTTGCAGTCCTTGCCCCAGCAGAATGAAGAGACCCCTTAGGTGTAGATGGCTTTATTGTCCTTGTTATTTCAGGTAGATGGTTTTTCAAATAGTAATTTACAGAAGTTGTACTGAAAAGAATATGGAGGTTGGAGAGAGTATCTGGAACTTTTCAAATGATATTATTAGAGGATGATGATTTCATTCTAGAAAAAGGAAAACCTCCGATCAGCTACTAATCAAGCAGTAGTCATTTTAATATTAATTTATATCAGTAGGAACTCAGGAAAACACTCAAACTTCATAGCTGAGCTCAGCCTGTCCACACAAAGAGCAGGAATTATGTCAGGAAACTGAGCAATGAAGTTTCTTTCTTTCTTTCCTTCTTTCCTTCTTTCCTTCTTTCTTTCTTTCTTTCTTTCTTTTCTTCCTTTCTTCCTGTTTGTTTGAAAACTCAAAGAACATTTTATTTGAGTTTGAGAGAAGAGTCATAGAGCAAACAAGGCGTACATCCCTTTCAGTTGCCAGGAAGAAAGAGATGGATCAGAAGAAGAGATAGCCCTGACTTTTTGAGTCAGGGGGTCTAAGAAAGCAGGTAGGTTAGCAATGTTAAACAGATGTATTTGGGAGTGGGTAGGTCTTCAGAGAAAGAGAGACAGCCAGTGCAAGCACCATGAGCCTTTGGCGGGTATTCAAAGAGAAGGGAAGAAAAGGAAAAGTCAATCCTTTTGAGCTAGACCTCAGAAACGCAGGCAGGCTTAGCAGTGAGACGGTAGGCAACTTTGACCCTTGTACTCACCATGTGAGCTGTAACTTCAACCTTGTACCCAACACAATTCCTTTCTTTGACAAAGACATAGAGCATCATGCTTCAGAGACAAACATACAGCTTCAGGAGACATGACTTGGAGTGAACAAACCAGCTCTAGTGTTAGATAACTCCATCGCCTTGGACAAGAAACTTTATCTCTTTAAGTTTCTTCTCCTTACCCTGTGGAATAGAGGCCAAAGGATCCTCTTCCTTTGCAGATGTCTTACGGGTCTTAGACAAGATGGGGGAGGTTCCTAATACACGAATAGACTTTGAACCAGTGGACCCACAAAGCTAGACCTCAGCACATGGTTGTATAGTTTCCTCTAAGACTGACTCCTTATGCCAGAAGACAACTCAAAATAGCTTCAGGAAGTCTCTGAAGCTGACCAAACTCATTAGGCCCCTCCCTCCAAAGAATAAACAATCGATAGCTGAGAGTTACTCTCAGACAAGCGAAGCTGCAAAGAAGTCTCTTGAGGCCAGACCACCTGCCTGAGAGAAGCAGAGCCCAGCAGAGCTGCCTAGAGGTGGTTTACACCAACTGAGTCACTTGGAAAGGACTCTTGCTGTTGCGCTGACCATGGGTTGTGCAGTGTGCTCCAGGTTCCAAGCTATGTGAACTGGCTCCTGTGCCAGGGTGGGATGTGTTGATATTAGCTGTCTTTGAGTCACTTCTGCTTCTTTAAGTAACACCTCACCTATATTCCCTGTAAGTAAACCCAATAAAACTTACTGCTTCACCGAGTCAGACTTCGGTGGTATCCTTACTCTGGTCTTGGGCTCCCTGTCTGGGGTCAGTGCCTTTGTGTGTTATGTCTCTCCAAGAGAAATTCTCCTCACAGGAGCAGATAGCTGCCTTCTCCTGATCTCAATCTTGGAGATACTTCAGTGCCTGGTGGTGTTGGAGAGACGGGAGGAAAGGTGTCATTGAGGCCCTTACCCGCTATTTAGAAGGGAGGAACAGTCATATAAATGACCAGGAAGCAAATGTTAACCACAAAACGAATGGCAAAGAAAATTATCTTAGGCTTAAAGCTACAGAAGCTCAGGGTGTAAAAGAGAGGTCCAGGGCGGTTGCTAAAACGTGGATCTTTCAACCTTGCCTGCATAAGAGCATCATGTGAGATGTAACCTCAGTGCCAAGGTCTGGATCCAGTGCCCAGGGACTCAGTGGGCTTGGAGTTGAGTCTGGGCATCTTTGCCTTTGGACATCTCTTACTACCATGCTGGAGGAGCAAGTCCTCAAAGCAAGGCTCATTCCCTCCAACATACAAACAACGCTTGCCCATTCCCAAGCACTGTTACCTACATGGTTTCAGGGGACCAGTCAGGTGTGAAAGGACAAGTTTGTGCTTTGGCCTGGAGGACTACGGCAGCAATGGTTTTCTTCCAATGGTTTCTTCCTGGATCCGAGGTGTGGGATCTGTGGCCACTGGTGCCATTATATCCCCCATTAAGCAGATTCCTCACAAAACAGATACACAGGGTGAAAGGGGGAGTCTGTGTTGTCTTTCATGTATGTGTAACTTGGGGTACCCTCACAAACAAATTGTATAAAGTTAGAAATATAAAATACATAACTTTCATTAGCTTCAGAATGAACTGGCCCCTGTGAGGGGGTGTCACAAATGATTAACCTCTCCCAAGTTAGACTAGGCACCTGAGTCCCACAGCCAATAAGGCCAGGTCTGGTGTTAGAACCTGGCTCTAACTTTGTCATTTCTTAATCACTTTCTAGAAACCCCGCTGTAAACCCGATTATGAGTCATTAAAATGTTTTTACTTGAATGTCTGTCCCACAGTGCAGATTAAACTTGGCTGAACCCTGAGTGGTTTAGTCTGTTTCCAGCCCTAGGTACTGCCCCTAAGTATTTCCCAGGACAGATGCTGTGATGGGAGTCGAAGCCTAAGGAGCACAACGCTCACACCAGAGGGTGAGACCGCCCTTAGCAGTCCCTGGGCATACTTCCAAAATATGCAAGGGGAAACCTCCAGGGTGCCTTACTGTCTGCCTCCAGCCAAACTGAGGTCTGGCTCCACCAGAAAAATGTGCTGAAAATTAGAAGCAGGAAAGTAGAAATGAGTCCTTTTAGAGAGGCAGGGAGTTGAAGAAGTTACTCTTACAAGCAGAAGGGGGTTGACGCCAGCGAGGAGCTCTCTTGGGGGTTAATGGATGAGGAGAGAGACAGGCTGGGAAGAGACTAGAGAGCAGACCAGGAGAAGCACCAAAGAACATACTTGTTCTGGGAACTCATGTCAACCAAGGGGCTGAGGAACCCAGTGAGTTCCCGGCCCCCTCACCTCAGCCTTTTGGGCAAGCTAACATCCTTTGTGTTCCCTAGGATGGCCATGGAGCAAGCTTCAGCCTTTTAGCATTCCCTAGGATAGAAGATTTTGCTTTGTCACAGATCAGGGCTCTTCATCCAGGTCTCTGAGGGCCACATCCATAGTGTGGCTTCAGGCAAGGCTACCGTCTCCTTTGTACCAAATTTTTCATCTGGAAAAAAAGAAGAAAAAAGAAAAAAGAAGGAGATAACCATAGTTCCCCTCTAAGGTGGCTGTGGTCATTACAACTTAAGTATGCAAAAAAATCTGGGTACAGATTAAAATCTCTGTAACTCAGAGTTTTATTCAGAATTAGGGGGTTTTTTTTGTTTGTTTTTTTGTTTTTTGTTTTTGAAATTTTTATTTAGTTTTGAAAAAGTGAGGAACTGTACTCTCACAGAGACAGACCCAGAAAACCTCAGGGCAAAATTGAATACCTACATACCCCCACTACATTACAAAGCTTCATACAGGTGGACAGTGATTTTAAAAGTGTGTTGGACAGATTGGAAACCGGCCATGAGGATATAAAGACCACCCACCAGACTCCACCCTGATAACTGTTAGTAAGTAATGGAGACCCACATGGGCTTGATCAGGATGTTCAGTTCCTGTGCCGAGCTACACTCGGCAAGGCAAGACATGGAGAGGTTGTGGAGATCTTCTATCAAAAGAGAGGGATTGTCTTGTGTATCTCAAGTGGTGTTGATGAGAGATTCTGGAGGAAGCCCGAAAAGCCAGCTTCCAGACCAGGTTCTGTGGTTGTCCACGTGTGTGAACAGAACTGCTACTCCAGTTACTTGTGTCTGAGGGGTCTCGTTGGCTGAATGGACAAGGGCCGGCATGGTGTCAAGGCCACATATGTTCTATATTATAGCAAGTGTAATAATCAATAAAGGATAGCTTTTTAAAAACTGAATTTAGTTTTATTATCAATCTATAAATAGAGTCAGTGAGTAGAAAGAATGAGATCAGCTACATGTTTGCAGTAGACCCAGTGAAGTTTTAGGAATTATTCTATTTGCATGAGAAAACTGTGTCCCTGCGTTTCCTTCTTAGTCTCTCCAGAACTTTAGAACAGTTATCCAGAGTCTCACACACTGTCGTGGCCTCATACCGCCACCTGAAATCTTCTAACGCACACTGATCTTGGTTTGTGACTATCGCTTCCCAGAACCAGGAACCAGAGACACCTGGAGAAATGGCAGGGGACAGACAAGATGGAACTGGATCCACTTGCAATGCCAAAAAGGAAGTATTGGAAGAATTGCCAGGGCACGATCAACAGACTCAAAGGACAGAAGCTATCTGTAAAGGTTGCCACTGACCAAATCTGGAGCAATTTGAGCACCAAAATAAACCATGACATTAATGTATTTTAACCTATTAAAATAGCATGAATTCTGCATCCACATCTATGTACGTTCAAACACTGTCAGATAGGCAATTATGTGGTCTGTTGCTTCTTGTTCAGCATGAGGATGAAGAGGTGTGACATGGACACCAGTTTCTTACTAGAAAAAAACTACTCAGCCTCAGAAGGATTTGTCACCTAGGAGAGAAGAGCATGAAATTGTAGATACCAACCTGTAGTCACACACATGTGTCAGTAGCCCCCTGACATGCCCCTCTCTCCAGCTTTCTGTATTTCAGATCACAGAGGGAGAAGGTGTCCGTGTCTTTCTACTGTAGAATGAGGTAGCCTATACATAGACATACCTCTCTTACCATCAGTGAAGTGAATCCATGACATGATCACATGACAAAGCACAAGGGAGCTAGAGGGGTCCACAATGCTCTGCCTGTACCTGAATGATTCACCACTTGAGCCAAATATGCATCCTGTCTGTTCTCAGAGACCTCTCTCATCGTGCATGGATTTCTTCCCTGGGTGGTACTTACCTGCTTCTCAACTTTGGCTGGTTACATTCACAGTCAATCCTATCTTGCAGCACAGCCTCACTACCCAGTGGCCATGAAACATGTGTAAACATATAGATATGGTAAAGCCTTTCTCACAGCCCAATGCCAACAAATATGGATTGTGGAGTTGAGCTGGTTGATCCCGGATGTCAACTTGAGTGCATCTGGAATGAACTAAAACCCAAGTGGCTCTCAGGCACCCCTGTGAGGGATCTTCTTAATCAAATTTATCTGGAGCAAGGAGAACCACCCTTAATCTGGGATGCACTTTCTGAGGGCAGCCTGCATACAAAGTCATGGAAGAAGGAAGCTTTGCTTCTTTGCCTGCTCGCCCTTAAGCTGGCCGACACGTTCTTCTATGCTGTTGCTGAGGCATTCCTTTACTGGAATCAAAGCCAACTGCTTCAGGATTCTCATGTAGATGGAAGGTTGGCAGCCCTCCAGGAATCCTCCTGGACTCTCGTACATGACAGGCTGCTGGGACATCCAGCCTCGTGGACTGAACAACTGTAGATTCTCAGCCTCTTGGTGTAAAACAGCCCAGGCTGAACTGCCCAGATGGCTTCCTGTAAAACAGTCTAATAAAACCATTTTAACATATAGGTCTATTTATTTTTTTCTATCTGTTCTGTCAGGAGAACCCTGAGTAACACAGTGGGTTTTGAAAATCGTCGTTTAGCAGCCAGCATGGCGTGTGAGTATTGGATCAGCTAAAGAGTTACTAATGTCAACAAACTGGCTTCGAGTGGACAATTGCAATGGGAAAACTGGTAAATTTAACATATGCAAAGCACGTCAGCCCTTACCTTCACCAAATTACCAAATGAATATTACCGATATGGGACAAGCTATCATTGGGCACACCCAGCCTCAATGCCTGGACGCAGTCTTGGGGGTTCCTTATCTTGTGTGACACCTTTTTGTTGTTGTTGTTGTTGTTGTTCTTTTTTTTTTATTAGATATTTTCTTTATTTACATGTAAATTTCTCCTTTCACAGTTTCCCCTCCAAAAAACAAAGAAACAAACAAAAACAACAAAAACAAACCCCTGTTGCCTCCCCCTCCCCATGCCTGCCACCCCACCCTCTCCCACTGGCTACATACACGCAGGCATAACTCTGGTATACTATGTGTTGTAGTATCATCTTGCTGGGGTCTCTCACTTTCTTGCTGGTTTTGAAAAGACAAGTTACCATGTGTGGGTTGCTTCCATTGAGAGGGATCAATGGGGACCTCTAGCTATTGAAGGCAGCCTCCAGTATAGAGCTTATGGCTATAAGGACTGAAGTCTATCTAGAAAGACAGATTTCTCCCAGTCAAGCCTCAGGTCAAACTTTGACCCTGGCTGATAACTTGACTCCAGTCTTGTACAACCCTAAGTAGAGAGCTCAGCTAGGCATGGCCAGACTCCTCATATCATACAAGCCACAGGAGACTAAATAGATCTTTTAAGCTGTTGGATTTGTAGTTACCCTTGGAGCTGTCTTTAGATGTATCTTGTACGGTAATGTCCTTATGTGTGAGAGATGTATTCTGAAGTTCATAGGAAATTATTATGCCTACATTTTGCCCTGAAAAGACTCAGCAAAAATAAAACTCTATAATGTTGCTTAGAGAGACAGAAAGTCTATGCGACAAATTTTAAGAGTCTAGATAAAGAATATATAGGAGCGATTACTCTAAAATGTTGAAAACAAAGTCCTGTTTCCAGATCATATGATGTTCTATTGTCTGCAACACTGTCACTACCCTGACCTATGTGCCATGGCTGCAGAAACACCAAAAGATGGGGAATCCATTTCTCTCTTCCAGCAGCTCCCCATGAATGAAACTCAAGCCTGATTTCAGAATACCTAACATGATCACAGTGTTTGGTTATTAATTTCTCATGTGTGCTGCTTCTCTTCACTTAAAGGGGGGGCAATGCATTTTCGACATACCATTTCCTATGCTTTCTTGTAACTCAGAGGTGAGTTCACCTTTTTCCTATTCTATCTTTTAAAATTTAGAATTTGCACTTGGCTGTTCCTGCCCATGAGTTATTTGTGCTGGGTAGGCTGGAGCAACCCATTGTCTGTAGCATTTTCCAAGAGAAGCATGTGTTCATTGTTTTGAAATGAATGATTCATATAAGAAGTGAATTAGGTTTTAGAGGGACATGGCCAATGGATGCGACGGCCCATAACTATGGTGAAGATTTGGACGACCTATTAACATAAATCCCCCAAAGAATGTCATCTAAGAGATGCTTTGGACAGTCCCCAAACCCTAACCAGGATATTATGCAAATTTTGCCTTGAGGACTGTGGAGCCGTTCTAATATTGAAGTCATGTTGACAGGATGATGGGTACTGGATAAACTGCGGAGGTGCCACAGTCCATGTGAGAAGCCCTTTGTTGATGGGATGGGGTCTGAGGCTCTTACAGAGGACCTCCTATCTTTCTCTGAAGGATATCTCGGGAAGGGAAGGTCCAGGGAGCCAAGTGGTCCAGATTTGGCATAAATGAGATGGCTTATGCCTTGTGTGAATCTGACCTTTTTCCCCACAAGGAAAATAAGGCTTGCAGAATCTGGGCTGTCTCTGTAACACAGAGCTTGGCAGCACTCTGTTCCGTGTTCTGCACTATGCAGACCGCATTGCATTTCGGGATGTTGGACCCCCGGGACCCTGAGAAGTAGCTATTGGCCTCTCAACCCATTTGTGAGCCAATAGCCGGCATTGTTTTTGTCATGAAAATAATTCTTTCATCCCAACACCCTGGTTCCCTGATAACATCCTGGAAGGTTCTTCCTTTCTGTTCATGAACAGATGATGGCATTGTGGTGCTTCTACAGGAAACAAAGCGCCTGCAGCATCTTCTGTTCTTTGCTGGACTCAGACGCTGTGGGAGAGCCTGAGGTTTGGAGTGTCGCTTTTTCCATCCTAGATGAAACCGATGAATGGTGTAATCTCCCTGTTTCCTAAAAGAGAGATAACTGAAATCTTGCATTTAAACTAAAAAGTGTTCCCACCTCATTGAAATTCAGACCTGAGCTCCTTTGCCGCCTCCCACCAGCCAATCCACCCCAAGCTCCTTCTGGAATTCTAGAAGCAGCCATCTCTGGAGAGAAGTTTTCCATCTGTCTCCTTATGATACTAAGCTGTTAGTGAGGTTTCGTTACATCTCTCGTTTTATGTTAAGCTGTGATTTTCCCCCTTCTTTGCTGGATATCAAGAATTCAGTAGGGCTGGTATAAAAATAGTATTGGCATCTACTGCTGCAGACTGACTCCCTTGACAGTGGATTCTGGAGGAGGCTTATACTGACTCCCAAACTGTTTTCATGCTAAGCTTGTCCTGAATATTGGCTCTGGTTATTGATGTTAATGCTATCTTTTGTCAGATGGTGTGTGTGTGTGTGTATGTGTGCATGTGTGTGCTCATGTGCATGCACATATACATGTGTGGTATGGGTGTATTGTGTGTGTGCTTGTGCACATGTATGTGTACATGTGTGCTTGCTTAAAGGTGAAACTAGGAAACGTGTTTGAGTCCTGTACATGCATGTTGGGCTGTGGGCAGGAAGGTGACAGCAGAGAGCATGTCCTGTTAATTCACTGTGGCTTTGTGTTCAGGGCAGAGCTGTGGTTTCTGATTGGGTAAATTTTGACAGGTTGTTTAAAACAAAAAGACACATAAACAAAGTAGCAGACAAAACAGCTACTGTTCAATACCATGCCCTCCTGGTCCTCCAGGGCAAGTGCTGTAGAGCCCATGCTGTTTTAACCAGAGTGAGACTTCCCAGGCTCAAGTGGGGAGAAGAACTGGGCTTTCTGGCCGACTTCCCTGTCTCCTTCAGGGCTGGGCTTCTGCTCACTAATATTCTGGTGTGTGTCAGGGGTGGGAAAAAGGGGCATTCTGTCCCAGTGAGACCACAGTTAAGGATGGTACCCATGTAGCAGGAGGGTAAGCTGGGAACACAAGTGATAGCCAGGATTCTCTATGGCTGGGCACAGCACTGGAGACTGCACTTATTCCTGTAGTTAGCTAACCTTGGTTTTTTTGTGGGTTTTTTCTGGTCTCCTGTGCAAGAGCCTGGGTGGTCAGTCAGTCACACCACGGTGTCTGCAGGGCTGATAAAGTCACCCAGAGGGATGCTTCTGCCATGGCAGCCGTGTTTGGTCCTCTCCTAGTCCTTCTTTTCAAAAATACTAGCCAGACACAGAAAGGGAAAGATCAATGTCTCTTACATGATAATTAAAGTATCACTTTTGACAATGAAACTGGATTATCCCTCAAAACCCTTGCTTGCAACAGTAGCAATGAATGCTATTGTTTGCTGGAATGCCCAAATGGTAATCCCAGCATCTCCCCACAGTTGTTCATTTGCTCTGCTCGTTTGGAATAAACAGACTTATCTTTCTTGTCGTACAACACTGTCTCTAATTTAATGGAGATGTTATTAAGATAAAATCTCTATTCAATCCCATATTGTACCATATTAACACACACAATTAGTAATGCCTTCTTGGTTATGGAGAGAGATGACGGCTGCTTTTAAGCTAAATTACCTTTATCATGGCAGCACATGAAGAAAGCTACAAATATTTACCCAAGTGTATGTTAATTCTTATTTAATTTCAATGCTGCTTTTATCAATCAAATTAGCCAATGAATTTTATTAAAGGGAATGTTATTACAGAGCAGACCTCCCCAAACTGGATTCCATCTGCTTTTATTTATGTAATTTTGATGGTTTCATTTTCTCTTTCATTTCATTTCTAATTAAGAAGAACACGTGGAAAATTGAACAGTTGGGTCTAATTTTGGCAGTATTTAGAATAATTAGAACTCCGTTCTTGTTAATATAAAGATTGTCAGTGTTGCAACTACAGGGACCACGTTGTGCTTTTGAGCCCTACTTCACATGGCACCTTGCAAAAACTGTCACCATTCAAAAAGGTGGCGAAGGGGAGATTGCACACGCCACCTCTGCCACCTCCACCACCTCCATCACCATCACCACCACCACTACCCTCACCACTACCAAAACTGGTCGGGGAAGCCAGGGAACTTTTGGTTTTGGTTATTCAAGACAGGGTTTCTCTGTATAGCCCTGGCTATCCTGGAACTCACTCTCTAGACCAGGCTGGCTTCGAACTCAGAGATCTGCCTTCCTCTGCCTCCTGAATGCTGGTAATAAAGGCCTATGCCTGGCATCCAGGCAATTTTTTAATGTTTAATTAAGTGTACACATGAGTTCAGTGCCCATGGAGGCCAAAGAGAATGCAGGCTTCCCTAAAGCTGTTGTACAGGCAGTTGTGAGCCACACATGAGGATGTTCCAATCTTTTGCAAGAGCAGTATGCATTTCTTTAAACATATCTGAGTGTTTTGCCTGCATATATGTCTGTGTACCACATGAATGCCTGATGTTTACAGAGGCCAAAAGAGAAGGTTAGATTCCCTGGAACTGGAGTTACAACAGTTGTGAGCTGTCCCGTGGTTGCTGGGAATCAAATCCAGACCTCTGGAAGAACAGCCAGTACTCTTAAACACCAAGCCATCTCTGTAGCCCCTGATTATAGATTTTTACAACACAATTTGCAGTCTGAAGGCATTGGGGACAAAGGCAGAAACCATCGTTAGCCGGGGTCAGTCTCGCTGAGAAATACAGAAACCTTGCTTCTACAAGATCTCTGGAATTCTCTAAAAGTGACACACACATTTAATTATTTTGTGTAAATGAGAAAGATTGAAATCAAGGAAACCTCTTGTTTTAAGAAGTTTCTAGATTTTCTTGGGCTCAGACCCTCTGGATCTCCACTTTCTGGACCTTGATCTAGGTAAAGCCTACACACAGTAACTGTGTCTATGAGGACTAGTATCTCATAGGGTCATTGGGAGTGTTAGAATATGGCATACGCTAAGTTTTTCCTGACCTCTGGAAACTTACATGGAGGCGAAATTTAGACTCACACTTCATTACTTCTAGAAAGGAAGCAGAAAAACTTGAGAGATGTTGCCAAGTACACTCAGTAAGCGGGTGGTCCTTGCTTTAGGGTTCTCAGCAATAGTAATGTTGCAGAATTCCTGTAGGCATTAAAGTGTACCCCATACTTGGGCTGTCTGGGTACTTCTGCACATTAATCTGATGGGAGTTGTGCAGAGCCTAGAAATAGTGGGTGAGCTAGGTTGCTCCTTCAATTCATTCCTGTCTTGCCAGATATAACACTGATAGCCACATTCTTAAAAAGACCCAGGTTCTGGTGTGGCTGTTCCTTGAGAGGTTCTGCCAGCAACTGACCAATGCAGGTGTGGATGCTTGGAGCCAACCATCAGACTGAGCTTGGGAACCCTGATGGGGGAGTTGTTGAAAGAATTGGACAAGTAGAGGGGGATTGCAACCCCATAGGAAGAACAATGCTCCCAGGGATTAGACCACCAGCCAAGGAGTGTACAGGAAAGGATCCATGGCTCCAGATACATATGTATCAGAGGATGGCCTTGTCTGACAGCAGTGGGAGGGGAGGCCCTTGATCCTGTGGAGGTTTAATGCCCCAGCATAGGGCCATACTGGAGTGGTGGGGTGGGTAGGTGGTAAGGCACCCTCATACAGGCAAATGGGAAGGAGGAGAGGTTGGATGTGAGGTGGGGTGTTTATGGAGGGGTAACTAGGAAGGCGTATATCATTTGAGATGTAAACCAGCTTGAGATGTAAATGAATGAAATAATTTTTAAAAAAAGACCCAGGTTCATACTCCAGCAGAATAAAGAAATGTGGTGCAAGATTTCATTGCCCCACTTAGAGCAGCATGCATTTTTTACTAATTATTTCTTCCTGAGTTTTCCATTGACCATTTTCCATTCGCAGTTGACCACAGGGTGACTGGAGCCTTTTAAGCAAAACTTTGGACAAGCAGGGATTACTGTAGTTGAAAACACTACATTGTGAAAACTATCAGGGCTACTTTTTAGATTGGAATTTGAATTATTTTTCTATCCTTTTCAAGCCAAACACATCTGAATATATTGGTGAAAGAAAGATGGGGAAATGTCTGTGGCTGAAAAGAAATGATATCTAGTCCAAAAAATCAAAATGGGTCACCTCAGGAAGTCTGCTTTCTATTCGGGGGCTCCAGACATTTATAATTTAGGATCCTCAAAACAGCCAGAGTTGCATTTTATCAAATCGGAAACAAATCATTTGAATGTGGTCTATATGGGCTGATAGTACAGATATACCTCACTTGTAGCAGAGGCAACATTACTCCCACCAAGACGAGGTAGCCACCTGAGAGTTGTAGGACATCGGTTTTGTAGCAGTCCTTACTTTTCCTCAAGCCAGCACTTCATAGCTATGGGCGATTCCTAAAATACGGAGGCCGGCAACTTATGCTTAATCTTGGTGGAGACCATGTGTTCAGGGGAGATCCCGGCACTGTGCAGTGGCATGTAGCATGGACATCCTCAGAGATCTAGATCAGTTTATCAGTAGTAAACATATTCATTTGACCCCGAGGGAAAGGCTGCGAGAACGAATCAGCTAGAGCAAGCCGTTTATATTCTTCATTTCTGAAGATGAGTTCTCCGTTTATTTTCATCATGCAATCAGTCCCTTGCCAAATACCTCCAAAATCTCATTTTCTGTCTCTATAGCTTATATGCCACTTTCTGTTGATGTGCCCTGTTTTGAGGAAGTAGAGATGGTTTGAAATTACAACTCAGATAGGAAGAAAAAAAAAATCAGTCTTCTTACAATTAGCAAGTGTAACCGACTTATTTGCAATCAACATATACTTAATGTCTTATTACCCTAATGGAAGTTGTTATGCTAAGTGATGATAAAATTGGCATTATTAAGTGCTGAAACCTTTTACCTTCCGTTTTTCACCCGCCCCTCCACCCATCTTGAATCTACCTAAATTCATCCCTAATGAGAGAAGCTAGATGGAGCTGCTCAAAGCACTTAGGCCAATCAAGAAAATACCCGCAGCTTTTACCCATGTAAGCGCAGATGCTGGCCTCTAACTTGAGAGGGTGGAGGCAGGTGGGCAGTGGGGAAAGCTTCCAACATGTAGTAAGCATACGTAAGGGCGCCATGAAGGTAGCCCTGTATGTGCCTGAGCTGCTCTTTTGCTATTGACCTGTGACTGCCAGATTTTGTGTCCAAGAAGAGATTATCTGGCAGACAGACAGAAAGTAATCCTAGGCATCCGGCAAGTGATGAGGGTTCTGGGAGCCATGCTGAAGGGCAACTTGGCCTGGGTACTGGGGAAACTCAAAAACACTGGCCTTGTATGTGTACGGGGCTCTACAACAACAGAGATCAGTAAACTTAAGGGGAAATAAGAGAGAATGGGTTTCTAGGTAGATTAGAACCAACTCCGGCTTGCCTGCCGAAACCTCCCACATCTTGGTGCCAGCGGCAGAGAGGTGATGAGGCAGATGTGCACATGCTCTCATGGGGGTAAATGTACAGCATGCTACTGGTGATGCAAACATGGGTGAGCTTTTGTCCCGGTCTGTGACGTACTCTGGTGATAGAGCATCATGCCTGTCATCACACCTCTTCCTAGACTGCTAGCTGGCAGTACGTGGTTACTTTGCTCATTTAGCACTTTATCCTTCTTGGCACAGAGCCTGGAAGAAGTACAACAAATGCCTGTTGGGAGGGTGCCTGCCAGCTTCTCTCACTAGGGTTTGCAGAGAGGGCTTGAGGAAGCCCATGATTCGTTGCTTCCGGAGTCCCTCTACCTGAGACCTGTTACCTCAGGAGTTCAAAGTTTGCAAATGCTGGCTCAGGTTGGCTTCTTTATCTGTTCCTCTCCCATCTTATTAAGTAAGCAATTCTGTCCCTTCTGATTGCAGGATGCTTTTCAGCTCTTCTACCTGGCTGTCTTAGTCAGGGTTTCTATTCCTGCAATCTTCATGACCAAGAAGCAAGTTGGGGAGGAAAGGGTTTATTCAGCTTACTTCCACATTGCTGTTCATCACCAGAGGAAGTCAGGACAGGAACTCAAGCAGGTCAGGAAGCAGGAGCTGATGCAGAGGCCATGGAGGGATGTTCCTTACTGGCTTGCCTCTCCTGGCTTGCTCAACTTGCTTTCTTATAGAACCCAAGACTACCACCCCAGAGATGGTACCACCCACAAGGGACCCTCCCACCTTCATCACTATTTGAGAAAATGTCTTATAGCTGGATCTCATGGCGGTATTTCCTCAACTGAAGCCCCTTTTTCTGTGATAACTCCAGCCTGTGTCAAGTTGACCCACAAAACCAGCCAGTCCACTGGCCTTAGCCTCTCTGCTATGCTGCCACAGTTCCTCCCTCACAGGGCTTCCTACCTCCACAGTGTAACCAATGGCACAATGTGGGTTCAAGAACCCACAAGTATATCTCCACCCACTGGGTCTCTGTTCAGGCAATCTGCCAATATTTCCCTACACAGGAATCGGGTGTGGTGCCTCAGCAGCCACCAGACACTTGTGTTGCCCAGTTCAAAGTCAACTTCTCAGTTTTGTTCTTCCTGAACACATAGAATTTTCTTCATGTATACTATTTGTGACAAAGGATGGTTTGATGTAGATTGTTTCCAAACATGAAGGTTTCACTCTTATTCAGGTATGGGGAAGGCAAGATCAGAAGCTGACAGCCATCAAAAGGATCCTCAAAGGAGGGAAATGCCACCCAGAGCCACAGGTGACACACCAGCACTTCTCAGAAAGTCAAGAGAAGGAAATGGTGAGCCAGGGAGATTTTGGGTTTTTTTGTTTTGTTTTGTTTTTTGTTTTTTCGAGACAGGGTTTCTCTGTATAGCCCTGGCTGTCCTGGAACTCACTCTGTAGACCAGGCTGGCCTCGAACTCAGAAATCTGCCTGCCTCTGCCTCCCAAGTGCTGGGATTAAAGGCATGCGCCACCACCACCCCGATTTTGTTGTTGTTTTGCTGAGCTTGGCCTTTTACTGAGGCTGAATTCCCTCAGACAATCACTCTGTGTGTGTGTGTGTGTGTGTGTGTGTGTGTGTGTGTGTGTGTGTGTGAGTGTATGTGTGTTCCCAGCATCCCCAGGTGGGGCGAGTGTGCTCCGGTGACCAGACAGGCACAAGTGAGGATTGCCATCCTTTAAAGGGACATGGCAAATAGGAGTGTCTTTGTGGAGATGCTGAGAGCCGGGGTTCAGCATGAGGACATGGGTGCTTTCTTCCGGGGAGCAGCTTGGAAATGCGAAGGCCTGACCCACATTTTCAGTGTCTCCTCCTTCGTGCCTGCTGCCACACTCTGGTTCTTCATTAAGGAGCGGGGAGTTGGGGGTGAGAGACCCCTTCTAGTGCTGGGAGCACCTGCTGTGGGCTGCTGCATCTACCCTGTGAGTCTCGGGGCTCATTTCCTTCCCTGGGAGTTGGGACCCTAACCCCTCGTGGGGAGGACCATGGCCATGATGTAGAGCTGGTACACGGATGGGGGATTGACTGGGGTGGGACCTGAGCAACTGAAAGGCTAGGAGCTTCCAGGCTACCTTCTTTGTCCTTGCCGCCACGTCTCACGAGATGGGTGAACTCTGCGTAGGCAAAGTTGCCTTTCTTATCAAGGGATGCCTCGTAGTGCATCTTGTCCCCTCCTCGTGTGGGAAGCTGTTGCCCATGGTAACAAGTGGCTCTTTTAGGACAGTCCTTATGGATGAAGTCTGAGGTCTTCCTCATCAAAACAGGGGGGAGGTAGTGTGGATCATGTCCCGACTGCACGCGCTGCTCAGCTTGTCCAAATAAAGAGTGAGTAACATAGAGAGGTTGGCAGTCCTGAGGCCTCAGTAATCATGCCCTCCAGCTGCTCCTCCACCGTGTTCTTCCCTAGAGAGATCAGCATGTGCATGTACTCCTTGTCAACAAAGCTGCCGCAGTTCTGGTCAGTCATGCTGAAGGACTCCTTAAACTCCTGGATCTAGGGCTGGTCAAATATTGTGAAGACATTGGACATAGCCCACTGAGGTCAGTTTTGGTTGGCCTTGGTCTTGGTTGGCTTGCTGAACATCTTGACTTCAGGTGAGTGGTGGTTCCTGGGTGCCAAGGGGGCGATAGAGGGTGTGGCTCTGAAACCAGAGTTTTATGATGATGACTTCTGAAGGGAGAAACGGGTGAGGGAAAATAAACAGGCTCAGATTTGACCAGTTTGAGTGATTTCAGTGAATAGAGGTTCTTACTGCCTGCCTGACTCCTGGTTCTGGATGAAGGGGGCAGTGCTGTCGAACAGGAGAGATTGACTAGGGATGAAGCTGTGGATGTGCCATCCCTTACAACATGTAAAAACATCAGAAGACACAGGGAGTGGGGCAACCACAGTTAATACAACAGCTTAAGAAAAAGAAAAACCCAGTAATGATTAAACCAGCAATTTGTACCCCTTTGTCGGGACCCATTCTAATATAAACTGCCCCTCCTGGTGCCAGCATTAATTTTGATATCCTAGAAAGCACACTGTTAGAGATTGGTTCAATCTGACAGGCTTTCGTGTTTGTTCCCAGGAGAACTGCTGATCCTTACATTGAGATGTACCGGATGCCTCTGTCTCCGTCTCCATGGCTGATGGCCACCGGTGTCTGAAAGCAGCTGTGGTCCATTTCCCTTACAATTGGCTATTAAGAGTCGAACTGATCATCTGATCGGCTGGTCACTGCCATTTGCCAATTTATAATGCCGAAAATAGTCTCTCAAATTATTTTGTTAATTTTAATAGGCTTTTCTGTGTGACTGGACGCTGAATCCTGAGCATAGCCATCATACCCAGCCTCTGCTTATTTAAGAATTTGACCAGGCCCAGAAAGGCATTTTCCATACCGTAGATTTTTATTCCAGCTTTAGGATGACATAAATTCTGCCTGGTTACTCACGTCTATTTTATTCACATTTAGTCATTAGTCAGGTTTATTAAAAATGGTGGCCTCTCCAATGTGCCATTATAGGCAAATGTGGCTTCTATTCACAATTTGTTTGAGGAGTATTCTAGAAGACAATCTCACCTCTATATTTCCTCAGAAACACAGAAGAAAAAACGAAAGTACAAAACATTGCCATTTCTTTCTTTGACAGAGAAACATTTTATTTAGTCTTTTTAAACTAATTAGTTTATTGTACTTTAGTAGATTTTTTTTTAAAGATTTATTTATTTAATTTATGTAAGTACACTGTAGCTGTCTTTGGACACAACAGAAGAGGGCATCAGATCTCATTATGGATGGTTGTAAGCCACCATGTGGTTGCTGGGATTTGAACTAAGACCCTTTGGAAGAGCAGTAAGTGCTCTTAACTGCTGAGCCATCTCTCCAGCCCCACTTTAGTAGATTTTTAAGATTAAAACTTTAGCAAACATATGTATATAATTTAAAAGTTATAAAAACACAGTTTTACTGAAATGTTATATATATATATTTATGTCAGATTCGTGTATATGAATATATGTACACAAATATCAGCATATACATGTATGTTTACTGATACATACATGTAAACACATGCATAAATATATGCATATACATTTATTGGTATATATCTGCTATTTATATATACATATACAAATATCTGAAATAAAGATAAAAATATTTTATGACTAAACCTCCTGTAAATTTCTTTTGTGCCTAAGTGTTGAAAGAAACTCAAGTTGAATGACATCTGTCATTCAACATGATGGTATTTTAATCACTGTGTAGGATCTGATCTGTGCATAGGTGGGTAAGATTAAGAGCATCCAACTTAGAGTAAGTTAGTTACACATGAATCACAACATACATAGAATCTACTAATGCCCAATCTACCTGTTACTGAGGATGGTCATCTCATGGTGTAGAGCTATTTGTGTGCGTAGTGATAACACAACAGCAGCATAGTGGACACAACAGTGAACATTTTACAGAGAGATTCCTCGTTTAGTCCTCTGACAGCCTCCACTAGCCAGACAAGAACACCGAGCTGAGGCCTGGGAACCTGGGCATCTTTCTGAATTGTGCAAGTGCAGAGCCCAGGGCTCTCACTCTGTCTGTGACCCAGCTGTGCTCCAATGGTTGCCTCCAACACCATGCACTGCAGGAACTGCAGAGCTCTGGCCAGCCGCATGGGGAACATAAGCTCCCTTCAAGCAGGTTATGTGTGAACTGTGCAAGCCCCAAGCCCTCCAGGTTATAGCAATACACACAGATTACCAGCACACTGAGGAGGTTCCTGACCCCACTGCAGAGCTCCCCTGAGGAAAACATTGGCATAGTTGATAGGATCCCACAAAGAACTGGAAGGCCCGAGTTCAACTCTTGGCTTGTTGGTGTCTTAGAACAAAGTCACTGAACCTCCTTGAAGATCAGCTTCCTTGTCTGTGGAGATGAGGGTGAAATCTGTTTCCTGAAGTGGTTGTGAGAACAAGTAAGAGATTGTGCCAAAAGTGCTTTGCAGGGGTTGGGCATTTAGCCCAGTGGGAGAGCACTTGCCTAGCAAGCACAAGGCCTTGGGTTCAGTTCTCAGCTCTGGAAAGGAAAAAAAAAAAAAAAAGACAAAATAAAAGTGCTTTGTAATACATGTGCAAACATCTCAGAAAATTTCATTTGTTTGCAACACACTGAATGCCCAGAACTAGAAACACCTAGCTACCTGTTCTACTCTCAGGTGCTCTTGGTCCTTGGATCCCCAGACTTGTTGGGGATAGAATTCCACAAACACCAGTGGATCCTGAAAAAACAAACAAACATTTCTTGGCACCCAAGGTCCTCTTCTTTACTCTTCATGAGTTAGTAAGACAGAAATGTCATCCTTCCTCCTCCTCCTCCTCCTCCTCTTCTTCTTTCTTCCTCTTCTTCCTCCTCCTCCTTCCTCTTCCTCCTCCCTCTTCCTTCTCCTCCTCCTCTTTGTTCTCCTCCTCCTCCTCCTCCTCCTCCTCCTCCTCCTTCTTCTCTTCCTATTAGAACCAGACTTTCAGTGCTGATATTCATAAGAGAAGATGTTGACACCCCAAATAGAGGCCTGGCTTGGTCCAAGGAAGGGAGGCAGGGAGCTGGCGCCGCCTAGAGGACAGACTTGGCAAGCTGTATTATGGTTGGAATGTAAAAGTCCCCTGCAGATTCACGTGTTTTACTAGTTGGTTCCTAGCTGGTGGCAATATTTTAAAAGGTTGTAAAACCACACTGAGGTCGGGCATTTGAGATTTTCCGGCCTGGCCTGAAGTCCTTTCAATCCTCTGTTTCCTGATCTGCAGAGACGTGAGTGCGCAGAAGCAGCTTGCTCCCATGTCCCAATGATGTCTGCCGCCATACCTTCCCAGCTGTGACGGCTGTATCCCTCAAGCCATCAGCTAAAATAAACCTCTCTTTAAACTATCAGTTAAAATAAATATCTCTTCTCTCAAGTTGCTTATTTTCAAGTTTTGGTCAGAGTAATTCGCAAAGTAAGCAATGCAGAAAATACGAGCTGGTCAGAGGTGGCACACGCCTTTAATCCCAGGGCTTGGGAGGCAGAGGCAGGTGGATTTCTGAGTTTCTAAGTTCGAGCCCAGCCTGGTCTACAGAGTGAATTCCAGGACAACTAGGGATATACAGAGAAACTCTGTCTCAAAAAACCAAAAGAAAAAAAGAAAATACGGAGGAGTAGGCTGGCCGTGGTGACTGCCCACATGGTTATCACACCGCTAGAATTGGTTTGTAGAAGAATGTGGAAGAGTCCAGGACTGCGCATGGGAGAAGCCTTAAAGCAGTGATTCTCAAACTGTGTGGATCGTGACTCCTTTGGCAATTCTCTGTCTTCAAAAATATTTACATTACAAATCCTAACAGCAGTGAAATTACTTACGGTGTATCAACAAAAATTGTTTTATGGTTGGAAGCCACCACAATATGAAGAACTATGGTCAAGAGTCTCAGCACCAGGAAGGCTGAGGAGCACTTCCTTAGAGTGTTGTCAATTATAGTTTAATAAGTGATTCTGCTAAGAGCTCAGAAGATCAAAATGCCCGGAGAAAGGAGGGTGGAAAATATTATTCTTATGACCTTTCAGAAGAGAATAAGAACTCAGTTGGGAACTGGGCTGAGGGTGACTATATCCTGAAAGAATCTGGTTGAGTTCAGAAAACTTAGGTGAGGGTGAATTTTAAAATGATGGGCCAATTTGCTTGACAGGAAATTCCAAGACTGTGTAACATTCAGGCCATGGGACAGTTACTGTTTATTGCATTTACCCAGATTTTACAGTGATAGAACACAGAAAGAGGAGCAGAAAGATGTGGAAAACTGTGCACTTTGGTGAGGAAAGACATGTGACTTCAATGAAAGTTGAGGATGGAACATGAATAGGCTAAATTGTTTTTAAAAGATAGCATCTGTAAGAAGGGAACCTCAGATTTTGAGCTGGGACAATGAGAAAAATGCCTTGAAGATTGACCCCACCCACTCACTACTCCATGGAGAAACCCTGTAAATGCAATTTAAAATTTTTCATAAAGAGCATTTGCATAAAACAAGCCTCCAAGGCCAACAGCAAAACGATGAAGACACAGAGAGGCTGCTCTACCACAGGGAGGTTGCTCTACCACAGAGAGAGAGGCTGCTCTACCACAGGGAGGCTGCTCTACCACAGAGAGAGAGCTGCTCTACCACAGGGAGGCTGCTCTACCACAGAGAGGCTGCTCTACCACAGGGAGGCTGTTCTACCACAGGGAGGCTGCTCTACCACAGAGAGGCTGCTCCTACCACAGAGAGGCAGCTCTACCACAGTGAAGCAGCTCTACCACAGAGAGAGAGAGGCTGCTCTACCACAGAGAG
Organism: Mastomys coucha; assembly: GCF_008632895.1. NCBI lineage: Eukaryota > Metazoa > Chordata > Mammalia > Rodentia > Muridae > Mastomys > Mastomys coucha. The sequence continues at coordinate 66,563,109 of NW_022196896.1, read as the reverse complement.
GCTGCTCCTACCACAGAGAGGCTGCTCCACAGAGAGAGAGGCTGCTCCACCACAGAGAGGCAGCTCTACCACAGAGTGGTTGCTGTACCACACACAGAGTGGCTGCTGTATCCATGGTTTAAAGGCTCCAGGCTATGTCTTGTACTGATAGAGAAATTTGAACAAAGTGCCAGTTTTGCAGCTTTCAGGATGCAAGAGTAAGGAGATTGTTTCTACTTGCACCAAGATTTCAGAAAGCTTATCAGGCTTGGAAACATGCAGAATCAGAGAACCTTTGAAAAGTGTTATAGGTTACACAGATGACCCCAGGGCATCAGGAATGCCAGGTCTATGATACTTTGCTAAAGAAAGACCAAGGCATTGAGTGTGCCATACTTAGGAGAGAGGCCACTTGTGTCATAGGTAACATTCCTGTGGGCGAAGGGCCACTCAAAGCCATTGGAGCCCAAATAATGCTACCAAGAGTCCCAAATGTTAGACATGGAACTCTAGGATTTAACATTTTCTCTGCTGGGCTTTGGTCCTGCTTTCTACGCCTTTGTTCCTCTGCTTACAATGTGCACACTTACTGTGTACCACTGAATGTTGGAAGTGTGTGATTTCGGGTTTGTCTTTGTTCCTGTCATAAGGGCTCACAGATAAGAGTCAGCCTTTGACTTCTGTGGTGGTTTGAATACACTTGACCCATGAGAAGTGGCACTATTAGGAGGGGTGGCCTTGGAATTGATGTGGCTGTCAGAGGAAGTACATCACTGGGGGTGGGGTGGGCTTTGAGGTCCTATTGTCAAATACATCCAAATGTAGAACACAATCTCCTGGCTGCCTTCGGATCAAGATGTAGAACTCTTGGCTCCTCCAGCACCATGACAGACTGCAGAATGCCGTGCTTCCCACCATGATGATAATGGACTGAACCTCTGAAACTGTAAGGCAGCCCCAAGTAAATATTTGCCTTCATAAGAGTTGCCACGATCATGGTGTCTGTTTACAACTACGAAGCCCTAGTTAAGACAGCTTCAAAGATAGACTTTGAACTTTTGAAGCATTGAACTGAACACAATTTGCATTATAAGTCTGCCAGGAACCTAGGGGTCCGAAGGGTAGAATGTTTTAATTTGAATGTGAAATGTTCCCAATAAGCTAATGTATTTGAGTGTGTAGTTCTGAGCTTGTAGTTCTCTTCCAGGGGGAAGTGAAACATCTAGGCTAGAGGTCTACAGAGGTGGGCTTTGAGGTTTATGGCATGTTCGCACATGGTCTGTGACTATGATCCATAGACATGTGAACATACAGGTAATTCATGCTCCACCTGCCATGGACCCTCCTGCATCTTACTTTCCCCTCCACAATGGCCTGCATGTCCTCAAACCATGAGAGCCAAAACATACCTCTCTTCCTTCGGCTGCTTCTTAAAAGGTATTTGGTCACAGCGATGAGAGATGCCATGGCTTCTGTTTTAATCGAGATAGAATTTTGCATAAAGCTAACTATTTTAAAGAGTAAACTCAGCTGTATGTCCACAAGGTTGACAACTGTCTTCCTCATCGAGTTTCAAAACATTTTCATAACCACTGTCTTAGTCCGTTTTGTGTGGATCCTTGAGAATGAGTAGTTTGTGAGAAAAATGGGTTTATTTAGTTCACGTACCTGGAGGTCTAAGGCTATGGTTCCAACTCCAACTTTTGATATAAATGCCACTACTGGGTAGGCATTCATATAAAAGTGGTCACAGTTGAGAAATAAAGCAAGAAAGAGCCAGGAATGACCAGCCTGGTTTATAAAACCCTACTCGTTAAGTAGCTATCCAGACCCATTAGACAGGCATCAATCCTTTCTGGGGATGAAGCCCTTATAAACTGATCCTCTCCTGTGAGTCCCCAACTTTTAAAGAGTCATTATTATTCAATATGGTTACACTGGGGACTGTATTTCTAATGTATAAATTTCAGGGGGCAAACCACATCCAAGACACAGCAGCCACCACCAGGAGCCCTGAGAAGGGAGGTATTGAAGGTGGAAATTATGGAATTTATAACAAAAACCAGACACCACTAATTCCAGGCAACTAACCATGGTGGCTTCTGTGGCTCTTATGTAAATGGATTCCAGTGGTGAGTCCAGAGAAGGTGCACTTTAGACCCTACCTCACAGTGAAGGCCAAGGAGCCTTAAGGTGGGTGGGATCAGTGGGGAAAAAAACATGGGCTAGCAGACATCATTCAAAGCAACTGAACTGCCCTGGGCAGGAAATGGGGGGGGGCAGAGATAGCCAGTTGCACCCAAGAACAGATGACTTTTATCTGGGTTATACAAGAATTTGTGCCGACAAAAGGAAGCTTCTCATTTAGCATGGAAACTTTCTAGCACATGAAGATTTCTTTCTTTTAACTGTACTTTTAATCACCGCACAACCACTGCAAGTGCTCTTTGATGACCATTTCCAGGTACATCTTGCTCTCTACTGGACTCATGACACTGCAAAGCACAAGATGGTAGAGGTGGATGAAGAGGAGTCAAGCTCCAGCCTTGGGGCTTTGGCCTCTCAAACACAGGCAAGGTCTACAGATTTCTGGAGCCATGGCAAGGCCCACTCATAGTTAGGTCCCTGTCCTGTCTGCTGCTACCTACTCTGCACTGTAGAACTAGTCCACATTCATAAATTTCCCTTCTAGTATATCTCTAGTATGTCTCAGTTGCTTTGCTGAAAAGTCATTTAAAAATTCAAATATATATGTATACAAACACTATGTAGCCCTGCCTGTCCTGCTATGTAGATCAGGCTGATCTTGATCTCACAGAGATCTGCCTGCCTCTGCCTCCTGAGTGCTCAGATCAAAGGCTTGTACAACTATGCCCTGCTAAAATCTTCACCCTCTAAAGCAATTGTACCTATGTGCTTCTGAGCTAAGATGGTATTTTATTGAGGATTCCCTTATATTGTGATTGTTGAATATATAATCTGCCCTGCTGGGAATAGCAGCAAATATGACTGTTGACACAGAAGAGAAAGATGTATTTTCTGAGACATATTTGGCCAAGCACATACAGCTTCTTGTAAGAAAAGAATGGAATGAATCTTCCTCTATTTTTAGTCACACATAAATCCTTTTAATGGGTTGGAGTTGAAAAGTCCATATTTGTCGTGGTCTAGAGTTAAAGCCACAGGAGGATTTGAAAGAACAACATATTTATCTAATTCTATGCAAACGGGACAGGAGTTTACTAGAGTTTGGGGGTTGTGGCAACCCCAGAATTGGGCACCTCAGGATGTCTACATATAGGAAGGAAATAATTCAGCTCTGCTCTCTTGGACACAGGCCATACCATGGGGGAAAAAAGTCTACGCATTTTAGTATCTATTTGAAATCTATGGGAGGGCATGATTTAAATGAAAACAGTTATAGAGCTGTGTTTGTGTGTGTATAGCTGTGTGTATATGTGTGTACATGGGTGTGTGTACATGTGTGTATGTGGTGTATGTGTATGTATGTGTGCATATGTGTATGTGTGTGAGTGTATTGTGTACATGTGTGTATTTGGTGTATGTGTGTATGTTGGAGTATGTGTGTGTATGGTGTATGTGTGTGTATATGTGTGTGTTTAAGTGTGTGTTTGTGGTATATACATGTGTATGTGTGTGTGTGTATATAGTCTATATGTCTATGTGTGTGTGTATGTATATGTATGTGAGTATATGTGTTTGTGTGTGCGTGTGTATGTGTGTGTAATAGAATAAGAGAAGAAGAAAAGAATCCTTAAAGGATTAAATTCATTGTGAAACTCAAAGCATTTGAGGCTTTTAAATCTTAACACAGAAAGAGCCCTTGTCCTAACTGAAGGCTATGGTTAGAGTTATGTAGAGTTAGAGAGGTGGACCCAACACTGGCAATCAGAGACATCTCCCTGATTGATCAGCTTTAGCAAGGGAGATCAAGGTCATGGCCCGAGCTAAAATTCCACACAGGCTGCATCACATCTATCCTTTCGGGAGGCAGAGGCATTGGAGGCTATAAGAACAAAGAAGAGATGGGAATGTTCTTGATCTCAAAGGTAAAGAGCTCCAAAGAATAGCATGTGTAGCCCCAGAATGCTGTAAGCTCTCTGGAAAGACACTGGGGCAAGGAGACGAGGAATTGAGATAGAAAGGGACGGGGGACCAATGGAACCCACTTTAAGGTGGCTAGGGCCATGGAGACCTTCTCATGCCCTCTTACTTCAGGGTAGCTAACTTGGATGGAAGAAGAGTCTCCCAGCTCAGGTTACTATAGTCTAGAGGTCTCCCCATCTTTGCACCATCTTTACTGAATGAGCAGAGTTCACAGCCCCTGGATCTTTGAGGTGCTGCCAACACAAGCTAGGGAGTGTAGCTGCAGATACTTCCTGTTGTTTCTATGTGAGTTGACTTTGGTAGGCAGGGCCAGGGCTCCTTGAGCTAATGGTGAAAGCTCCCTCCTGTCTTTTCCAATTCCTGGTACACCTCAGTCCGAGAATGGGCCTTTGTTTTTTCACTATGCTTTCTAAAGTACCTGGAATTTTTTTTTTTAACTGAAAAAAATTTCATACAATATGTTTTGGTCCTATTTTTTCCCCTCCCTAACTCCCAACCCACCCAACTTTATGCTATTTCTCTATCTTTTAAAAACAAAACCAAAAAACAAGAAGCACCTACAAAACCACAGAAACACGAATCAAAATAAACAAAAGACCAATAAGACAAAAATATGCCCCAAACAAAGTAAACTGTGACAAGAAGCCCCCAAAAGTACCATCAAGGCCATTTCTGATGGCTTCTACTGCTGGGCTCGGGGCATCCCCGGAGTGTGGTTAATACTCATTGAGACTGTTAGAGAAAACTGATTTTTCCTTGGTTAGCAGTGGGAGTCTGTGTCCCTTACCTTATTCAGTTCCGGGACACCGTCTGGTTTGAGCCTGTGTAGGCCCTGTGCGTTCTGCCATAGTCTCTGAGAATTTTTATGTGTATCATTCCTGTGTGTCTGGAGACACTGTTTCCTCAGAGTCATTCATCACTCTTTTTTATTTTTTTGATATTTTCTTTATTTACATGTAAATTTCTCCATTCCCAGTTTCCCCTCCAAAAA
>NW_022196896.1:66521532-66557635 GCF_008632895.1 Mastomys coucha | reverse complement strand
ATACACATGCTGCCTGGACAATCAGACCCCTCCATGTGCAGTCTTTGGTTGGTGGTTGAGACCCTGGGGGTTCTGAGGGTACTACTTAGTTCATATTGTTGTTCGTCCTAAGGGGCTGCTAACCCCTCAGCTCCATTGGTTCTTTCTCCAACTCCTTCACTGGGGACCCTGTACTCAGTTCGATGGATGGCTGTGAGCCTCTACAGAGGCTCTGACAGTACCTGACTAACACAGATGTAGAGGCTCACAGCCATTCATCACTCTTAACAGCCTTCTTGCTTTCTCTTCTACACAGCTCCTGAGTGTTGATGGGAGGGCTTTGATGAAGACATCCCCTTTAGGACTGAGAGCTCTGAAGACTGGCCCTCTGTCTCATTCTGTGTCTCTCCATGTCTCTCTGTGTGTCTCTGCTTCTCTCTCTTCCTCTCTTTTCCTCCACCTCTATCTCCCCCACTCTGTACATATTGTCCAGTTGTGGGACTGTGTTAGTTCCCACTTATTACACAAAAAAGCTTACTACACAAAAAAGGGCTGGGCAAGGCACTGATCCACCATTGGATGGGTAATTGGTAAAGATCTTTTCCCATTCTGTAGACAGCCATTTTGTCTGAATGATGGTGTCCTTTGCCATATGGAAATTTCTCTGCTTCATGAGGTTCCATTTCCAGTTGTTGTTCTTGGTGCCTGAAAATCGGTGTTCTGTGCAGGAAATCCTTCCTGTGGCAATGGGTTCAAGCCTATTCCCCACTTTCTCTGCTATAAGACTCAGATATTCTGTCAGATTCAAGAGTCAGGGCATGTCCTTGCCATGACCTTTTAAACTTTCCATGAACAAGGGAGGTAGGAAGGCTCATGATATTGTAGTCTTTGAGAAATTAAGATACAAAGGCTCTAGTATTTGCCAAGGTCAGAAGCCTTTCGAGAGAACATACACCTCCCAACTCCACATGTGAAGGAGCCACCAAAGCTCCATCTCAACCAGTGAAGCCCAGATATCCAGTGTCCACAGTTTTAAGTACAATATCCTTTATCCTTTTGTGGTGAATGTAACATAGATATAAATTACTCATTTTAAGGCTCCATATATTTAAAAACAACAGTATACAAAGACTATCTTCCAAGAGTCTGCCCCTGCATTAACATAATCTAGTAGAGAAAAGGAAATCAATCAAATTTTCTAAGTCAAAAACACGTTTTAAAAAATGTTTTTTAAAGATTTATTTTATTAGTGTGTGTGTGTGTGTGTGTGTGTGTGTGTGTGTGTGTGTGTGTGTGTATCTTCTGCACTTGCAGTGCTGGAGCTGAACCCTGATCCCTGGAACATGATTGCATGTTAAGTACATGCCTGACAGTCTGTCCCTAGCTGGAGACCAGCACTGTATCTGATGCATACATTTCAACTATCACAGTAATAAAATACAGAACCGTATTTTGGTATTTTGAGCCAGATGTTTTGGTCCATGTAAATTATGATTGGTTTTTAAGATTGTCCATGTAAGCCACAATGAACTCTGCTCCAGATTTAACATTCTAAGCTCACAGTTGAGTGACAGACACTTGAGTCCCTCATCCTCCTCCATCTATCATTTCTTGATTCCCTAATGTACAGAAATTGGCCCTTTATGGATTGCCTTTTCTATAATGTGTGACAAACCTAATAATCTTCAGAAATCTTCTTTGTTTTATATTTGTAAATAGCAAGGTCAGATAATCCAAATTTTATCTTTTTTTTAAGTTATGCTTAAGGAGGAGGGCATTTGTGGAAGTCTGTTTATTTCAGGGAGACACACAAACCTAGATCCATCACAGAGACAGCTTCTGTTGCTTTTCTATAGCTATGAAAGCAGCAATCCTTATAGATTATACCTTATAGATTCATACATGCCAGCGAATGCACTTAGAAACCGAAAATAAAACAAAAATAGACAGTAGTGATTTTTAATATGAACTATACCATGATGTTGGAACCCTTGGTCCCCAGCTCGTGACACTGTTTTGGGACATGTGTTAATTTCTTTTATTTGGCTGTGACAGTGTACCCTGCAGAAAGCAAGTTCAAGGAGAAAGAGTTTATTTGGCATTTTCAGAGGAGAAATGATCCATCATGGAGAAGACAGCCTGAGGTTGAGGCTTCCCAGGGGCCAGGAAACAAGTGGGAACAGGCTATGAAGTCTGAACACCTACTTGCAGCGTTGAATGTCTCCAGCCAGGCTTCACCCCCTAAGGATCCCATAGACTTCCCAAATAGCGCCACCAGCTGGAGACCAAGTGTTTAAGCACATGAGCCTGTGGGGACATCATTCACACCGCAATGAAAGCTATACGGCCTTTGAGAAGTCTCATCGACAATGCTGACCACTCCAGGAGGACTTTGAGAATTTTTAGCCTAAGCGAACTTTCTGTGTGCTCTCTGCTTCAGGGTTTTCTGAGATGAGAGCAAGCAGTTGCCTCATTCTGATGCCCATGGTTGGCTATGCTTGCTTTCACACCTTCTGGGCCACGACCCTTCAAATCAAAGTCTCCTCACTTATGTTGCTTTTATCAGATATTTTGTTATTACAATAGGAAGCAACTAAAACAAACAAACAAACAAACAACAACAAAATTCTCCCAAATCAGTACTTCTGGTTGATTTTGACTCCCAGTTTTGACTGCAGATGGTCTCTGTCTTGGGGAGCATCCCTGATTTACACAGGGTGACTGGATCCACAGATGCATTTGCATGATAATAACTAGAAGCGGAATAATAACATTCACATGTACAAAAATTACTGATAAATCAAGTAAGGCAAACAAAGCAAAGCAGAATCTCTAAATTAACTGAAATGATAACAACACTTTTCTCTGTAATTCAGCCTCAGCTCCTGTATGTGAGGCTGCTCTCAACGATAAAGACAGACGTAGGGAGAAGATAGACAAGCTCACGACCCTCAAGGAATTTATAATCTAAGTGTTGGGAGATCTGACAAGAAAATGTGTGGTTACTGTTGCTTTGTAAAAATGCAGCAAAATAAGCAATCAAAACTGGGAGGGGACAGTCAAGGTCACTGTAAGCCATCTTTGGAAATTTCAAATACCTGCAGCCTCAGGGCACTGCCAACTCCCCACTGTTCCCATTCCTTTAAACTTAGGGTCCAAAGATAAGCCAGTTAACCAGGTTAAGGGGACAGAGCTGGGGAGAAGGGAGATGCGTGCATTGGGGCCAATGTCAGAAGAGTTTGAGGTACAAGAATGTGAATAGACACTCCCAACAAAGCCATCTGAGAAGTGGCGAAAGTTTGGTACAGCCGAGGAACTTTATGGGAGAGGGACATGGCAGCAGGTGAGGCTATCTGCCCAAGCAGGTCAGTGATGCAGGATCTCATTGGTCAAGAGTGGTAGGCATTGCTGGCTGGCTCACTACCAGCCTGCCATATTTCTCTGAGACTGAATGGGAGGGAAAGCACCTCCCTAGCAGGATCTAAGCCTGGCAGGGTAACCCATTTCTGTTGGAAATACTCAGTAAGGTAGTTAATACTCCAAGGGTTGCCCGAGACTTGGTTATTACTGATGTCTGCTCTACAACTATATTTTGTCCAACTGTGATAAAGCTTAGTTTATTAATTAGATACAGTAAAGAGTTGAAAATAGTAGCTGATAGTAAACTTGAGCATTTGTAACAATGATGACAAAGGTTATGCAAATGAGTCTTTTCTTTCCACAGCTTACTGTACTATAGGTCTTAGGGGCATTCAACATTTGACTTTTTTTCTTCCATATGTACGGAGTTAAGGACATATCTTTTTGCTTAGTAAATCATGTTAGCCCTCTGTGGCATATCTGAACTGTTAGCAGCTTATGCTTTTCCTTTGAGCCACTGTGAAGTAAACTGAAGCTATTTATTTATACACAACCCTACAATATCACAACAGTTACAGGACACGATGCTACGATATCACAATAGTTAATCTGAGAATGGACATGATACTAAATGAGTAATACTAATGTTGAGTTAATATACACAGTGTGGATATGCTGGACAAAGGATGGTTCTTGTCCTGGGCAGGATGGAGTGAGATGGTATGAAAATTCTTCAAGATTCTCAAGAGAATATGCCATTTAAAACTGGTCAATTATTTACATCTGGGATTTTCCATATAATAATTTCAGTCAGCAATTGACCTTGAGTAACTCAACTCTTTGAAATCAAACTGGATAAGGAAATGATTACTATATGTGTTAATTGGACAATAGAAAATTCCACTTCTTCCCTGAGGTGGACCCCTGAGGATCGTTTGTTGGTTACTCCCTAGGTGTTTGCGACACAATAGCATCACTGGGTGGGTCTTTCCAGGCCAGGAGTTATTGGAGCTCTCAGGGTTCACAGGTGGGCAGGGACATTGATCTTCTCCTCTATACTGTGCCTAGCACCTGCCAGCATTATGAGAGCTTTCCGGTCAGTACCAAATTGATTTCCCCATGCTCTCTGAGATGTCTTCAGCAATACGGTTTTACCATCTAGATAAAAGGAAACACTCAGACTGAAGTCTGTTGTTTGAGTAACTTAATGGTTACAGTGTATTGTAACGTATGACAATGTATTATCATGCATTTCTACCTACATTACATTTTCCAGTAATACAAATGCAAATGAATTAAAATAAACTTGTAATGTATGGGTCAAATGAATTTTGTAAGTTCCTTTCTCTAGGGGCCCTACTCTGTTTGTTTGCTTTAGTTGTTTTGTGATGGTCCTATGTGTTTCTATGTTTTCACCAACTCTTTCTAATACCTTAAGAACATTTTAAATGTGTAACTCACAGTTGCATGTTTCTTTACAAGGTTATTCATACCAAATAAACCCAGAAGAGAATTCAAGAAAGAATTAAGGCGTTACCATGTCCCCTAAGCATTGCTAGAAATGTGACCCTTCCAGGAACATACCAGCAGATTCCTTCAGGACATCAGCAATGTCCATATGTGTCCTCTGTAGCTATCAGTAACTCTTAGTACTTGTGGAGCACTTAGTACTGTGAAGCTGTGCTTCACAGGAGGGCTGGAATAACCCACCTAACACTCTTCAAAGCACCACCCTGTGAACTTGATGTGTCTTCTCCATGTCTGTGCTTACAGATCCTGACTCTGATCACCAAATTCCTAGATTGCAATTTCACAATGAGGGGTTGGGCTCCAGCATAGTCTTTACATTGGCTGATCCATGCACAGATATATCACTGTACGGTTTATCAACACACGTCTTCACCACTAAAACATGCTCTTTGCTTATGTTAACCTTTCTGGAATTAAGATATACCCTTCAGTGACACCATAGCTTCTTTTCTAATGGCTGCGGTATAATTGTTATTGCATGGGTAGACACTGATGTAGAAAACTTAAGTACCAAAATGTGCAGCATAGAGATCAGCTGCCCAGATGAAAATCCCAAAGATAACAGTGAAGCACTGTCCTGATGCCTGCCAGCTAACAAGTTACCAGGACATGGTAGGGAGATTGGAGACCATGGCATATTTCATGGTGGGAATCATACTTTGCTTGACTCTATAGAAACAATGCTCACCAAGAAGCCATGTTTTTATTTTTTGAAATTAAAAAAAAAGAACTATATGTATTTTTTTATGTGCATGTGCATGTGCGTGTGTGTGTGGGGGGGGGCACTCACACGTTCACATAAGTACAGGTGCCCATGAAGGGCAGAAGAGGGCATAGACTCCCCTGGAGCTGGAGTTACAGACAGCTGTGAGCCTCCTCACAGTTAGGAATGCTGGAATCTGAGTTCAGGTCCTCTAAAACTGTGCTTTCTCAACTGTTGAGCCATCTCTCAAGTCCTTGAACTGTGCTTTTGAGAGCTACTTTAAAAGCTCTGGGTTACCGGTGAATTTTGTGTTTCTACAGCAGAGAGCAGGGAATGAGATGGGAAATGTGAACCAAGAAAGTCAGGCTAGGGGCCTGGAGACATGCCTCAGTGGTTAAGAGCACTGACTTCCCTTCCAGAGGTCCTGAGTTCAATTCCCAGCAACCACATGGTGGCTCACAACCATCTGTAATGGGATCTGATGCCCTCTTCTGGTGTTTCTGAAGAAAGCTACAGTGTACATACATAAAGTAGATATATAAATAAATCTAAACAAAAACAAAAACAGGCTAATGAGAAGACCTCAGGAAAGCCTGATACATTTCTACTTCTACAGTATATTAAAAGTAGTATGTGGGAAAGCTATAAGAAATTAGATTGGTTCCCTAAAATTAAACAGTATGTGGAAAGCAGCAAACATTGATAAAGATCTGAAGAAACTAAAATGTTTATCTATTGGCTCCATTGGTGGTGGGGATGTAAAATTGTAAAATAGCTGTAGAACACAAGAGTTCAGTTTGTTACAGTATTAAATATGGACTTACCCATTGGGCATTCCACTGATTAGTGTATACCCAAAAGAACTAAAAGCAAGAACTTTGCAGATATGTGCGTACCACCTTGCAGTGTTGATGGAGACAATGTGTGTCCTGCATCAGATGCATGCACATGCAATATGTATATATCCTTGTAATGGAATATGATTCAACCTTATAAAGGAAGGGACTATGCTTTCCAAGGATGACAATTCAGCATCTCACCGATGCAGTGTAGATGATCTTAAGTCCTTAGAGACATCTTGCTGAGTGAAATAAGCCAGCCATACCAAACAAAAAATGATATGATCCCACTTATTCAGAATATCTAGAATATTATAAATTCCTAGAGAAGGAAAATAAAATGGTATTTAGCAGAGTTTAATGGAGAATAATTAAGTATAAGTAGGAGAGAATTTCCATTTGAGAGGAAGTAAGAATCCTAGAGAGGGTGGTGGTGGTTGCTACCTGCTGCAAATGTCCTTAATACCACTGAACCACCCACTTACAGATAGTAGCTGTTTACACTGCACACTCTACCACATTAAAGCAGCCAGGTCTTAGTCAGCCAACAGCAAGCTCTATTAATAGCATTCAAAGAAAGCTGTCTAGTGATAAGGCATTCTGCCAGACTCTACTATGTGCATGCCTCTTCTTCAGTAGTCTGTAAAATGTCACACTGTCTGGACACCAAGCCCCAGATTTGTGAACCACTGCCTTCATATCTTCCTTCAACTTCTTTCAACATAGACACATGCTCCAGTTAGAATTTTATTTAATAAGGAAAAGTTGTGCCTTGCCATGTTACCCCTGATCAGTGGTGAGGATTTCCTCCCTGGCCAGCTCAGTTCTAGGATCTGGGATTAGAAATGTCTTGCTTTCCATGAGTGTACAGCTGTGTCTGCTGATCGTCATCATTGACAACAAAATAATAGTAATAATCTTCGTCCTCCTCTTCTTTTTCTCATGTATTTATTTGTTTAGTCTTTCTCTATGTGTGTCTCTGTCTCTCTGACATTCTGTCTCTCTGTCTTTGTTTTTCTCTGTGTGTTTGTGTGTCTGTGTGTGTAAGTGTATGTGTCTTTGTCTGTCTATCTCTTTCTCTCTCTCCCCATTTGTGTGTGTGTGCACGTGTGAATATGTGCATGCATGTATGTTTCTGTCTCTCTGTCTCTTTCTGTCTCTCTGTCTTTCTCTTTCTGTATATGCAGGTGTGTGTCTCTGTCTCTGTATCTGTCTCTCTTTCTCTCTGTGTGTGCGTGTGTATGCTTGCATATGTGAATGTGTGTGTGTGTGTCTGTGTCTGTGTCTCTGCCTATCTGTCTCTTTTTCCTTCTCCCCCCGCTATATGAGCATGTGCATGTGTATGTGTGTATGCATGCATGTATAAGTGTGTGTCTCTGTCTGTCTGTCTGTCTGTCTGTGTGTGTGTGTGTGTGTGTGTCTGTCTGTCTGTCTCTATCTGTGTCACTCCATGGCACACATATGGAGGTCAGAAGACAATTTATAGAAGCTGATTCTCTCCTTCTACCATGTGAGTTCCAGGAAACAAACTCGTGTTTTGGGGCTTAGTGGCCAACACACTGAGCCATCTCACAGCACTATGTGGTTTCTTAATCAGGGAACAACAATCCAAAACGTCTGGATAGAGCTGTGCATGGTCATACATTCCTGAAACCCCAGCAACGAGGAGCCTGACTGCAAATTCCAGGCCAGCCCAAACAACTTAGTGAGACTCTGCCTCAGAAAGAAACAAAATAACAATAAATAATAATAAAAGTTTAGGTGGGACTGTAAGCCCTGGGGCAGGAATCTGAAATGCAAAGTTCAAGTTTAACTCTGTATGGTCCCAATCCCCATGCCCCTGTGCCCCTCCTCTAAACTGCAGGCATCCCTGAAATGCTCTTCTACAGCCCTGAAAATAATCAGGCAAAATGCACACAAAGGGGAGCGCCAACAACACAGCAGAGGTGCTGTGCATATGCTCAGCAAACAGGTCCCTTCCCGTCTAGCAGGTAAGGAAATTCCCAGACATGCTACCAAGGGTGACCACGATGCTCTTCCCAGACGCTTTCACCTGCTACTGATGCACAGCGGTGACATTAGCAACACCCTGATAAGTAAAATAAGTCACTCACAAGGTGTAAATACTGTGTGCTTCCGCTTACATGGAATATCTAGAATACAAAACTTCAAGGGGAGAGAAAGAACAACATAGTGGTTAGCTTAGGTTAGGAGTGGAGCAAGGTGGAGAGAGGAATCAAATTGTTTGGTACAGTTGTGATTATCCTGGACCACGGAGCAGGATCCTGTTTCGGAACAAACAAACAAACAAACACAAGATATCTGGGTAGAACTGTCAGCTCTGAGCAGAACTCTGCCTGACTTCTTTCCTTCAGCATCCGTGCTTCCCAGCAGCCTGGTGGGATAAGCAGGTGGGTGCCTGAGGCCCAGCCAAGGGCTCATGAGGAGACTCTATGTCATGCTTAGGCCTTACCCTGCCACCTCCCAAGCAGATTCCCCTTTTCTCTCAGCCTTTCGTAGGTGTCCTTAGTGGTCACAGGTCAGAAGTTGTTATGCAATGACCAGATCCTGTGCCCGACCCATTTGAGAATGTGATTTGAGCAAAAGTCACATGGTCACCACTTTTGATTTTGTTTTAATTTGTGGACTAATCTACTTTTACAAAAAGGAAAATAAAAGAAAAAAATAGGGGAAAAAAAGCAAATGTGAGTTCAATTAAAATTCTTTATATTTTAGAAAGTTTAGCAAGAGGAGGTCACTGCAATGTGTCCCAGAGAACCCAAAATGAAAAGAGAGACTTTTCAGTCATGGTAGAAGCATAAGAATGCAAAATTTAGAGACTTGGGTATAATTTATTTTGAGAGCTGAAGAAAAATATTTGATGTTATAATCCATTCTCATGACCACTACCCCCCCCCTTGGCCGAATCCCCTAAAACACACCCAAATATTCTATACTCCACATAATAGTATTGCCAGGACATCTGAACATGATTCTGGAAGGATCCAATAACATGGAAATAAAATATGCATTGCTGTAAGGAAGCCAAGTCGTGTGGAGCCTGGGTACGTGGACTGTGCAGGCAGGGAGTATCGGGGCTAACCTGAGATCTGTCTTCAATTATGTAAACAGCAAGAAGGAAAGGAGCCATGAGGGCTAGACAGGGAGAGATTAAGAACACCGAAAAGGTGGGACTTGCTAAGCTCCTCCCGGGCAGGTGAACTCTGTGACCCACCCTGTACCCTTGAACAACAGCATCAGGGCTGGGGAGAAAAGGCCAGCTCCAGCAAGGCCTGCTGGAAGGACCTGCTCATCCAAAGCTGCATCCTTGGGGCCCCAGGAAGGATGTGGTGAGGAGACAAGAGGTAAAGGGGGGTGAAGAACAGAGGAAGGAACTGGGAGAGAGTAGGGGTAGAAAAGGGGGAGATGAAGGAAGGTCAGTGGAGAAGAATTAGCTTCACTTAACAGAAACGAGCTTATTGAAAGCCCTCAAATCTTATGGGAAATGTTCAGCTCCCCCACCCCACCCCACCCCTGTACCCCAAGAGAAAATACTCCAAAAGTCAGTTGGCACCTGGGGACAGTGATGGCAGGTAGATCCTGAGATGGGGGTGCTCATCTCAGGACTTTTGTACTTGCTCTGCCCTCTACCTGGAAAGCTCTCCCTCAGGGTGTGTGCCTGGCTGCAGCCGTCTTGTCTGCCAGTTCTTCATGAAGATATCTTCTCTTAGAAGACCTTTGACCCCAGGCAGCTCCCCCCTCCTTGCTCCTCTGGCTGTGCATTTGTTTCATCACAGTTATTTCCCCTGACATTAAACAACGTATCTGTCTGACTTCTCAAACAGCATGCGCTCCATCTGTATCCTGCGTTCCCAGGAACTTGAAGAGGTCCTTGGAACAAAGGTTCAGTGAACACCTGCCGGGTGGTCTTGCTGAGACATCAGTAGTAAAGTAAGTAGCCACATGCAGGGCTACTTAGAAAAAAAGATTTGGGAACTCCAAGTATGGAACTGATGTCTGGTAGCTTGCCAGGCCGTGGCAGAGCTCTGGGGTAGGCTGGCATGGGGCTCAGTTTGGACTCTCCTCCTATATTATCCACTCAGTTGGTGTTGTGAGTGGGAGAAATGTCCTGATGAAAGATGGTAGGGTGGCAGCCATTATTGCTGATAGAGGGCAGAAGAAGAGGAGAGCAGGGTTATTGGAATAAACAGAGACAATTGGTTATCAGGGGAAGAAGGGTAAATCTGGCTATAGCTCATGCAGAAAGAAGTTGGGTTCTATTTGAGAAGTAGGAGCTCACTTGAGCTAGGAGGGTGAAGGACGTAGGTTTGACATTAGGAGGGACCATTCTGTCCACTGCCCCTGTCCCCAGTCTCCAGCGTTTTTATTCCCTCTACAGCTGTCCCACCACTCTCCTGATGTCCAGTAGAATTGGGAAAAGTTCATGAAAGAGGAGCGAGCAGAAAACTGAAAAGCTTACACATCAGCTCAGGGGATCCTCAAGTATCCCTGTGTCAATTGCACATTTAATGCCCTGAGCCCATGGAACACCACCGCTTGGGGACACAGCACTTTAGAACATCATTTCCCCCGTGACTGATGGCTCCCCACCTCTATCCAGCATTTCCAAAGATTACTGCCTCATGTTGCTCACCTGGAAAATATCCAAATTCAAACTTTGAAGTACCATTTCTCCTGACTGCTTCATACTACGGTAAAATGAAAACTAAGAGGATGTTCAATCATTAGAAGTTGGGAGCATCTGGCACGTCACTAGGCAATATGCCTTAAATATCCCTTACCTTTGGACTTGTGGAACAATTTCTCTTGGTTCATCAAGTAAACTTAGAAAAGGAAACCTTTCCTCCCAGCCTTCAGACTGGAGAGTGTGCCAGACCAGGTGAAGCCAGGATTCCTTTGAGTAATAATACTCATTAATTGTTAGTTAGTGATAACCAATTGTCCTTTAGTGTCCTGCCATGGTCAAGCACAACAAATAGTATTGGTTTCCCTGGTTGAGCCATACCCTGCCTTTTTATGTGGATGAGCAAACATCAGAAGGCATATCAGATCTGTATCACCCAGTTTCTGGAATGGAACACAGAATCAAGAGGCACATATCCCCCTACAATATGTATTCTTGTATAATAATCTCCCTCCCTTTTCCTGGAGTCTCTTCCAGCCAAATGATGGCAAACGGAATCCAAACACCACTTGTGGGAGAGATGGTCTTTTATTAGTTCTCAAAAAGGACTCAATTTCCTTCTAGGCTCCTCTTTGTAAGAGGGGGGAGCCAGCTCATGGCTGAGGGAGAAACAGATCCGAACAGTGAGAAAGTGCGATTGGACTTTGATGGTAAAATAATTACAAGCGGGGACCTCTGAGCAGACTTTAGCTTACCCCCAGGAAGAATCATCCTCGTACAGTTTTGTGATAGATCAGGATTGGGGTTTTAAGTGATGTTTTTATGTCTCTTTTGAAGGACTGGTGCTTCAGAGACAGGGGAAGAAAACAATACTTTGTTTCATATTTCTATTTTTTCCCCCTGAGGAGTTGGTTTTCACCACTGATTTCTACCACAGAGGAGGTGTGGGGGTGTCAGGAGAAGAGGCTGAGTTCTGTTTCATTGATCACACTTGGGGTGATTTAGTCTTCAATACCCCCTCAGAGTTTGTCATTCTGGTACACAGCTTCTTTTTATGTGGATAGAATTTTACACAAATGATTCCAAATCCCAGCTCATTCCTTTCTCAATTATTTTTTTACTGACTTTTTAGACAAGAACTGAATTCAGAAGAAGGATCTTTCTCACTGGCTACTCACCTGCCTGCTCCATTTGCTGATGTGGCTAGAATCAGCAGACGCTACAGAAGGGCTCGTTTCACAGGGCTTAGCTCAGATGTAGCAAGCAGATCATTAGCTGGTGCCAGCAGAGGCTGAGGAAATGAATGGCCTCCAGCGCTTGTCAATTCACTTTGCTGCCCAGTCTGATGAACCTCGATGTGCCTGCCATCGGGACCTGTCTGCTGCCCAGGATGATTGAACTGTTACAGGAAATGAGATTGTGGATAGAGCTGAGGCAGGACCATCTCGCTGGAGACTGGCATTGATGTGTATCTCTCAAGTCACTCACGTGAAGAAAAGATTACAGCAGCTGGAGGGGAGCCAAATGACAAAGACAGCCCAAGGCAAGGCTCTGATGCCACACATTAGAGACTTGGACAGTGGCCCAATTACTATGCTGAAATCCAAGACATGGGTTAGCTGGCATTGAATTTCAACTTAGTTTAGGAACTGAAAGCTACTTGGTGCACATTGCGTGACAGATGCGAGGCGGTGCGTGCAGCATAAGAAGCTGTATGATTTCTCTGCAGCAGGAAGCTCTTCTTCCAAGCCTGATCAGACAGACATCATACTGGAAGTGCGGAGGAGCTGTACCTCCCAGAAGGAAGAGTCCAGGCATGCAGAGGAGTTCTTCCTTTCCCCTCTGGGGAACACACTCTTCCTGAGCTGTGCCTGAATCCCCCCACCTGCAGTGGTTAAAGAGCCTGCCCACATCCCCCCATTAAACAACAAAGCAAATTATCCCAGGATGCCTGGGAAGAAAGCCACCACTTAATGAGAAAGGAATGTGGGAATGTGGGCCCTGGTATGGCTTCACTATGGCCTGAGTTGCTGCCAGGGACAAAATGCAGAAGCCGCCTTGGTTGTTGGTTGCCAAAAGAATGTCAGCCAGTAAGAATCCAAGGTAAATTTATTATTGTTATTGTTGTTGTTGTTGTTAGTATTATATTGAAGAGGCATGAAGGGTGACCATTGGTTCATTCCCAGTGTTCCTGTGAAAATCCCCAGTTCTCAGAAACCTTCAGTCTCAGGAAAATCAGGGCAGTTGATCATGTGACTTTTAACTATAAGCATGGTCATTTGGGCTATCACAATGCAAGACGAACAACTAAGGTTTTTTTTTTTCTTTTCTTTCTTTCTTTCTTTCTTTCTTTCTTTTAAATCTAACAGATGACTCACTTCTTTAGCTCCAGCTACAGGAATTAAAACAATAGTACACCGTTTCTCTGGGCATGGTAGAGAACACCTGTAACCCCAGTTCTGCAGGTTGGGCCAGGAAGATGACAATGATAGTACAGTGTGGACTATATAGCAAGATATAGGCCAGCCTGGGCTACATAATGAGATCCAGTCCTTTAGAAAAAAGTTCTATGTGAACTAGTTTAAAAAGTTTTTGTTTATTTGTTTGTTTTTGCTGCTGTTTAAGTTTTATGCATCGGGGTGTTTTACTCGCATGCCTGTGAACCATATTCATGCAGTGCACACACAAAGGCCAGAAGAGGGTATCAGATCCCCTGGAAGTGAAGTGAAGTTACAACTGACAACAGGTCCTTTGCAAAGCTACAAGCGGTCTTATCTGCCCAGCCACCTCTGTGTCCCCTTTGTGAAGCAGTTCAGCTAGAATCTCAAAGACTCAGGAGCCTTTGATGGCCAGGACTCTGCTTGCCTCGACTTGAATCCTGAGCTTTACCACTTGTTAGTTCTGTGGTCCTTAGTAGGCAACTGCTTACTCTAATATAGCTCAGCGCTCTTCCCTGTACAGTAGAGTTATTAATAGAGCACACTTCAGAGGTCTGTTATCAGAATTAAACGGTCCCATAAGCAGCACCTGATACATGATAAATGCTTTATATGCATTAGTACCCGCAGTCATTTTGTTATTATCCTTAATTTTTATCATGTCTCTTTTCATAAACCCTGAATTACTGCCAGATATAGCAAAGATTAAGGTAACTATTACCCCTGGAAGACTGCATCAGGCTTTATGCCACTGGCTGTTTCCACCCCTGTTTAGTTGACCATGGTCTTCCTTAAGACAGATGAAAGTGGGGGTCCTGCTTAGCGCCATTATTGCTGTGATGAGCATTGTGACCAAAGCAACTTGGGAGCTCAAGGACTTATTTGGCTCACACTTCCACATCACAGTTCATCATCAAAGGAAGTCAGGACAGTGCAGGAACCTGGACGCAGGAGCTGATACAGAGGCCAAGGAGGGGTGTTGCTTACTGGCTTGTTCCTCATGGCCGACCCAGCCTGCTTTCTTGTAGAATCCAGGACCACCAGCCCGGGATGGTACCACTCACAACAGGGTGGGTTCTTGCCATCAATCACTAATTAAGAAAATGCCATAGAGGCTTGCATGCAGCCTGGACTTATGGAGGCATTTTCTCAGTTGAGGCTCCCTTCTCTCCGACTCTAGCTTGCTTCAAGTTGACATAAAGTGGCCAGCACAGTGGGGTTTTCCTTCTTCATGCTCATGGCCCTTGTACTGTTTCCTACTCTCTGTTACCTGCACCTCATCCTGCCCAGAGAAAAGCTCCCTTTAATCTCCTAAAGGATGCTCTGCCAGGGTTCCCTTCTCAGTCCGTAGTTTGAAATTTTTCTGTCTCCACTCCGTGGCATTTCCAGTCCCAGAACACACATGTATGCCCACGAGTGTACATACAAAGCCCATCGCTAATGAGCTGTGGACTCCAGCTTACTCCCAAAAAGCCCAGCAAAATGTTCCTATCATTCCTGCATGGCTTCCTAGTGAACGTTTACAAAAAGAAAGTGCTACTCACAAAACATAAATATATCTGCTTTCCTTTGATATCATATTACAAATACCAATTATGTAAAAGATTTTCCCAAATACCTAAACTTCTTGGTTACATGCTAGTCATTAGTATAGCATCAGCGTTCATGGCCGGGGGGTTTAGAGTTCTTGGGACCTTCCTAGCATGTCAGTTTATTTACTGAGGAGGTGCTGCAATGGTTTCTATAAAACCATCAGCCATGGGTAAGCGAATATCTGAGTGGGAAGGAGCAACTCACATGTAGAGTCTGTGGGACTAGGTAGAAGTCAGGGCATTTCCCCTAGAAATGGAAGGAAGAGACAACACAGTTGGTGATCAGACACGTTGGCTGAGTGGACACACAGACTCTGGTCTTAGGAATTATCATTGCTAAGAGATCCGTCAGGTGAGGGAAACAAGTCCCGAGCCCTGGAGCAACATCTGCTGCAACTGGGAAAGATTTGAGGTTGCTGGAGAGAACTTTGGTGGTCAAGACAGGAGTAGAGAGAGTTACATGGGGATGTAATAAGCAAGGCAAGGGACAGGGTGTGGTAGCGGAGGGGAAGTGAGGAAGAAGGAGACCACAGAAAGAAGCCATGGCAGGAGGGGTAGCGGGGGGTTTGCAGGTTGGGGACATTCCTGTTGTATTATATAGATGCTTGTCTGCCTGGAAAGGAAGCAGATACAAAGGGTAGTGAGGTTTTGTGGCTGCAGCCCACATCTGCCTTATCACCAGCCCAGGCACCTCCACTGGGGTGGAGCTGTTAAAGGGGTTGAAAACGGTTTGTGCTAAGCAGGGTCATGGCAGGACACAGGGAGAGTACAGCAAGCGGGTAGGTTGGTGGCTTCGTAAAGGAACTCCTTATAAAAAGCATAGGCAGCCAGGCTTGGAGATGCCTGTGCCATCCCAGCAACTCAGGGTCACTGAACCTAAGAAGGTGACTGTATCTAAGAGGGTGACTGTATATAGGAAGGGCACTGTATCTAGGAGTATCACTGTATCTAGGAGAGTGACAGGAGGGTGACTGTATGTAGGACAGTCACTGTATCTGGGAGGGTTACTGTGCCTAAGAGTCTGCAGCCAGCATATTGAGACTCTGTCTCTCAAAAGCAAAAGAAAAGAAGAGAAGAGAAGAGAGGAGAGGAGAGGAGATGAGAGGAGAGAAGAGGAGAGGAGAGGGGAGAAGAGAAGAGAAAAAAAAAGAAAAGAAAAGATTGTGGGAGATGGGCAGAGTTTAGGGAAATGAACAGAACCCAACTAGAACAAATTAGTTCCTTACTAAAGCATCTAAATACCCACGTGGTGTGTGTCCCCTGGGTCCTGCCAGGACCCTGCCTGTGCACAGGTCTGGAGAAGGCTAGCCTCATGGAAGATGAATGGAGGCATGGAGAATGGATTAACACACAGGGAGGGAATGTGGGCATATTGACCAAATCAATACCTCATGTCACTCTCCCGTTACCATTCCATCCTCTGCAAGTTCCCCCATACTGGTCAAGCCGACTCTAAAGCAGGAAGCAGGTACAGCCATTACTACAGCTCAGCACAGGCTAGCCCTCCAGGGCACAGAGTAGGGAGAGGAGGAGTATGGGCTTAAGTGACAATGAGAATATCCTGCAACCTTATCCTTCTGTTACCTCTTAGCATCTTCTTGAGTAACAGTGATCCGCTATCACAATACAGGTATTTTAGACTCTGTATTGCCACTGATCATAGGCCTAAGCCAGAAGTATAGTTTCTCCTTCCACTATGCGTGTTATAAACCCCCATATTCCCCTTGTCAGACCCTCAGGTGCACAGGTAGCATGACCCAGATTTATTCCTGCAACATCCAAGTTTTCCATGGTCTTCCACTGATGTTTTTGACAGTTTTTAATTTGTCCAGAGTATCACTCCTCTTGCCCCACCCCCCACCCCACCCCCATCCCCTGGAAGTCCCCCAGGGTTCTCTTTGACAACCAGGCCAATCTATTGTCAACTACTACACATCAACAAGACCTCCACTACGAACATCTCTCTGGTTAAATCGCCAGTTCTCTTCAGTGTTGCCCAGGAGCCACCCGACTGGTTCAATGGGAGATTTTAAGCAAAGGGTCATCCGATCTACCCATGACCTAACCACCTTGTGAGTGTTCCATCTCTTTACTAACATCGGAGTGGCAGTTAATCTCAGTGTGAGTTTCAGAGAGGACAGACCATCCAACCCACTGTAGGAAGGAGATTAGCCACAGGACAGGCTCAGGATGTGGTACAGAGCAGCATACCTTCAACGTGGCAGGGCTTAGGCTGAGAACCTAGTAACTCCTGAGAAATCTGGGGATGCCGTACAATGGTCTAAGGTCCATCTGACTACAGCTCATGGTATTCTTTGTACCCCTTGCTAGATCCTTCCTTGAAGGAACCCCGTTACACACAACTCAACTGAGAAATTCTTGAGCTACAAACTGACTTATGGTGAGACCTCAGGAACCTTGAGTCCCCACTATGGTAATTTAGATTAGATTTCTAACCGTGGACCTTGATTTTTATGTGTGTGTCTATGTGTAGTGTGTGTATGTTTATATGCAGTGTGTGTATGTGTGTGTGTAATGTGTATATGTGGTATGTGTGTGTATGTGTGTATGTGGTGTGTATATGTATGTGTGTGTGTATATGTGTCTGGTGTGTCTGTGTATGTGTGTGTGGTGTGTGCGTGTGCGGTGTATGTGTATGTATGGGTGTGTATGTATGTGTATATGTGTGTGTGGTGTGTGTGTATGTATTTGTGTGTGTGGTGTGTGTGTATGTATAGTGTGTGTGTGTGTGTGGTATGTGTGTGTGTATATGTGTCTGGTGTGTGTGTATGTATGTGTGTGTATGTATAGTGTGTGTGTATGTGGTATGTGTGTGTGTGGTGTATGTGTATGTATGTGTGATATATATGTGTATGGTGTGTGTATGTATGTGTGCATGTGTGTGTATGGTGTGTGTGTGTGTGTGGTATGTGTGTGTGTATGTGTGTGTGTATGTGGTATGTGTGTGTGGTATATATGTATGTATGTGTGTGTGTATGTGGTCTGTGTGGTGTATGTGTATGTATAGTGTGTCTGTGTGTGTGTGTGTAGTGTGTGTGTACATGTGATGTGTGTGGTGTGTGTGTGTGTGTGTGTGTGTGTACATCAAGCAGCATTATAGAGAGGAACCCATCTATTGCCTCCCAAGGGACCCAGCTCTTTTATAGCAAATTCCAAACACTGAGATAACACCTGTCTTGGTTATTGGTTAGGGCTGATCAGATTATTGATTAGGATCATTGTACCTATCTCACCTTTAAGGATAAATACAACCACAAGCTCCTTAATACCGAGGTGCCACTGACATAGAAAAACCATTCGCCACACCTGTGAATGGCTAGGACTTCCAAAGAAAGCGGTTGTTCTTGGAGAGTTCTAGGGCCTTCTTCAACAATGGACTGCTTACGGCTTGGTTACTCAGATGCACAACAGTTCCAAGCACACGTACAGTTCAGCTATAAACTCAGAAGTCCAGGCTTCCGATAGTCCTCGCCAATTAAGAGTGCCATCCTCAGGCACACAAGCTACAGTGTTAGATACCGAATCCAGGGCGAATGCTTTGGCATTAACTATTTGGCCCAATTGTGATTTGATTTCTTCTTTCTTGATATAGCAGCCACAGAACTCACCTTCATTCTATACCTCTGGTAGACATATATATTTACACCTCCAGAGCAGACCTTAAACTGGGATGCAATACTCTTCAGGGCTTAAAGGTGATGAGAGGGAGTGGCTAGTGCGATTCATGATGTAATTGCTCTGTGCTGTGACCGGGAAGCCTCTGGGGCTGTTGTGAGGGCGTTAGGACAAGAAGCCAGTATCTACCAAGGGATTAAAGGGGATTTGGTGGTCAAAGCGCTCAGCCACTCCATGCCTGTACACCTGTCCCCATCTTATTGCTTAGGATTCATCCCGGTTCTCCACACTGTTGCACAAGTGACATTAGAACACCTTGGCAGAAGCAGCCTGGTAGGGCCAGGGACTTCATGGACAAACAACACTGCAGTTGTCCCACTAAGTCCCTGGCCTTTGGCACACAGCTGCCCTGTAATGGTAGGAGGTAAAAGACTTTGTCCACGCAGTCAGAGTGGTTTCTGATTTTCTTGTTATTCTGGGTTTCCTCCTTGTTTTCTCTCTTCCTGTGTACATTCTTTAGAGCTATCTGTGCCACTTCATTATAATTCCTATGGCCCTCGGCACAGCGGGCAGCATGTCAGCCTCATAATTCCTGTTACTGCCTGCCGTGGGTTTGGACAGTGGACCACCCCGCTGATATATGTCTGCCGGGAAGCTGGGAAGGCGCTGTTATTTAGAAATAAGATCTGGTAGGTATAATCAAGCTAAGAGGAGGTCCTGTTGGAATATTGCATGCCTTAAATCCAATGTAGCTGAGTCGTAGAGGAAGAGGGGAATGACTTGAGGGGAAAGAGGCCGCTTGAGCAAGAACTCGGATGTTCAAAGGATGCTCAATAGACACCAAGGAGTGCCACAGCAAAAGAGGCTGGGACACATCCTGGAGCTTTAGGGGGATAATGGCCCTACTGACATCTTCACTTTGCATAACTGAGTAGAACTCTGAGAAAATTCAGACCTGTGGTTTTAAGCAATCTATGTTGGGCTGTCCATTATGGGTTCCCTTGAATAATAAATAGATCATCACCACGGCAACTATTTGCAGACATGGTACTGCCAAGAAAAGCTGCTGAGTGGTGAGGTCGTGTCCACTCTATTCCACACCTGTGACCTGCTCCTGCTGAGGTGAGGGCCCACCGTGCCATTGGTCTCGTCTACACTTGGGGTTCAGACCCATGGAAATTCAAGAACTTTTGCCTTCAGCCCTGATGCACTTAGGTAGGAGTTCTACGTGGGATATCTTGGGGTAAGTTTCCAATTGTATAACCAGACAAAGTGAAGTTAGAGCAAAGTGTGCTTTGGGAAGGACTCTAGATGCTATATCAATTCATGTTATTCGTCGAATATAAACGTTTTTGGAAATATCAAGATCTACAATCTCAATTTTCCCACCACTGCTTGAGTAGCTTCAGGCAGGCAATATAACATCCATGGCTTTTATTTGTTTTGATTTTTAAGTTCCTGCATGTTGTAATGTTTTCTTCCTTTCTTCATTCCCTCCCTCCTTCCTTCCTTCCTTCCTTCCTTCCTGCTCCCAGAGTTACTTTATTCTCCTACACACACACACACACACACACACACACACACACACACACACACACACGGTAAAGGGATCCTCATCATTAGACCAGAACAGGCTGATATTGTCCTGGGCAGGTGGTTTGGAGCAGCAGCAGCAGCGAGTTAGCCTTATCTCTGGATGGGCAAGCCAAGAGTCTGATGCAGGTCAAAGTGGATAATCTCCCATAGCACTGTCTAAACTCTGCATTCCTCTGTTTCCCTCTAAATGTCTCTCTCTGATGGTCTGACATACCCTTTCTCTCTCATTCTGCTAGTTGAAACTCAGGCCTAGCCATGTTGAGGTTCCAACTTTCTGATGCTCTGCTTCCATTTACCACCCCATACCTGTTCTTTTTCCTCTTTTAAACCTTCATTTTTTTTTCTCTAAGAAGCCTCGTCTACTTCATACCCAGCTCTGCTGCAAGCAGGAAGTAAGCTATGATGCAGGATGCATCACCTTTTCCATTCAGAGCTGAGAGCCAGCAGAATTTCCCAACCATGCAGGACAGCTTTCACCTCTCCTGCGCCTCTCCTCAGATTCAAACACCAGCCCCTGCCCTCCAGTGCCCCCAGCACCTTGTAAGATGCTGGTCCAGGTATAACCTCCCCTCCCCTCACATGGGACAAAGAGACACCTTGTTGGTGATATTGTTTTATTAGTCAGGGACAGAGCAGTTGGAAATCCTCTGTTCATCTTAGCTTGGTGTCCAAAGCTGTTTTATGCCTAGGACTCATAAAAACCAAATCAAATAAAATCCAGGCAGTGAAGCACGGGAGGATGAAGACAGAGACCCATGTTCCACGATGCCATGTTGTGCTTCAGATGGGGAAATATGTCCACAGACCTCCCCTCTGCCCCACAGAACAGGCCAGCCATAGACACACAGAGCCCCGCCTAGCAACATGCAGCCCACTGAGGGAGGAGGAAGACAGACAAAGACCTGTAGACCACCATGCCATCCACACACCTGCCTGCAGCACATGGCACAGATGCACAGGCTCCTTGCCACCTCACCATGGAGTGCAGACAGAGGGTGTCACTCCAGCCCGCCAGCCAGTGATGCAGGTGAGCCGACCCCGAGGGCAGGAAAGCTGACCCTGTCTAGTGAAGATGGCAGCATTTGGTGACCTAGCTGCAGCAGTGCTGGAGAGCTTGCTCGCCCTCATGGTATGGTTAAGGGAGAGGCACGCTGACAGCTCAGCTACCACCCAGGCCCAGATCCAGGGCTCTGAGTTGGCCCATTCCAAAATCTATATCATCTGCCAAAGGGCCAGTCCTGTTGACCCATGGCTGCAGGATCTCCACAACACAGAGCAACAACAGGATAACCAGGAGGAGTCCCAGTGAGGACCCAATATGGACGATGTCCCAGAAACCAGAGATTTCACACCAGGCCAATGAATCATTGCAATGAACACTTGCAAGTGAAGAGGTGTGGACAGAGGGATAGACTGTGGGACACACTGTGACCTACTAGAGCTTCCACAATGAGATGTTTCCTATGCTTTGTTTGTGATTTTTTTTTTTTTTATTTTGCAAAAGTGAAGGGAAGTTATGAGGGGATGGGGAGATGAATGGGATCGGGGTACATGACGTGAAACTCACAAAGAATCAATAGAAAGTTTAAAAGGATTAAGAAAAGAACCACATGCTCAGAGGAAACCCCTTCATGTCTGCCTATGGATCACAGTCTCAAAAGTTTTTCCATCTCTAGATTCATCTTTGTTGCCTAAGACAACAAAATCACTTGGCTCTGCTGGGGCCTGGGTGCAGGAACATCCTCGAGAAAGCGTTTCTGTTCCTGGAATGTGGATTAAAAGGCTTGCTGGGGTGAGCCGCTAAATCTTTACAAATGTTTAGGATAAAGCATAAATGAGAAAAATGTGTTCGGCTAGGTCTTTGTTTCTAACTAGTGTTCTTAATTCTCTTCTACTGAAATGTAAGCCTTGAGGTCCAGGAGAATGCATGCAGGTCAGAAACCAAAGACCCCTCTCTCTGACTCTGCCTCTCTCCCATGAGGGGTCTTTCTCACAAATAAAGATCATTAATATCTTTGGTGCTCTTATTTAAGAGCAGTGCAGGAACAGTGGATGGCAGACATGGTCTTGTAGAGCACTGGCTAGCTGGCACTGTAGATGCATGTGGGAACATTTGTGGACTGAGATTGTAACTGACAAACTGATATAAAATGATAGTGAGATACAAGCTAGTTGTTTTGTGTGTGGGGGACTATACTTCTGTGGTTTTAGAGAATTTTAAAGTAAAATGAACATAGTATAATTATTTCTCTGTGTGTGTTGTGTGTGTGTTTCTGTGTGTTTGTGTCTATATATGTGTATGTGTGTGTTTAAGTGTATGTGTGTCTATGTGTGTGTATGTATGTGTATATGTGTGTGTCTATGTGTGTCTGTGTCTGTGTGTGTGTCTGCATGTTTATGTTTGTGTCTGTGTGTGTCTCCATGTGTTTATCTGTCTGTCTCTCTCTTTGTGTGTGTCTGTGTATATCTCTCTCTTTGTGTGTGTCTGTATGTTTCTCTGTATGTCTGTGTGTCCGTGTGCCTATATATATCTGTATGTCTCTGTATGTCTGTGTCTATGTGTGTCTCTGTGTGTGTCTGTGTGTGTATGCATGTATGTGTGTGTGTGTGTAAGTGTGTGTGTGTGTGTGTGTGTATGTGTGTGTGCGTGTGTGTGTGTAGTGCTGGTTAGTTTTTTTGTCAACTTGTCATAAACTAGAGTCACTTGGGAAGAGGGAATCTCAATTAAGGAATTGCTCCAAACAAACTGACCTGTCTGTGGGGCATTTTCTTGACTAATGATTGATGTGGAGTGTTCAGCCAACTGTGGGTGCTGCTACCCCTGCTCAGGTGGTCCTGGGTTCTGTAAGATAGAAAACTCAGAAAGCCACAGGAAGCAAGCCAGCAGCTAGTATTCCTCCAAAGTCTCCGCCTCAGTGCCTGCCTCCACGTTCCTGACCTGAGTTCTTGCTTTGGCTTCCCATGATTGATGAATTGTGTGTGACCTGGAAGTTGTAAAATTAAATAAACCTGTCTTCCTCTAAGTTGTTTTGAGTCTCATGGTATTTATCTCAGCAATAGGAAACGTGTGTGTGCATGTGAGACAGTGTGTATATTTGTATGTGTGTGAGCAAGAGAAAGTGTGTATGTGTGTGTTTGTGTGTGTGGGGGGGGAATCTGGCCCCTCAGAAATCCTTTCTTTCATCTCTACAGGATCGCAAAGGCGACTTTTTAGGAATCCTATCATCATGAGATTTACCTAAACTTACAATTTCTTGAGACAGCGCCTCACAGTGTAGCCCACAGTGTAGTGTTGAACATGTAGTCCTCCTGTCTCAGTCAGAGTGTTAGAGTTTGGATTACAGGCCAATACCACAACACTTGCTGTGTGTCCTTTTGTGAAAGGCTTTTCTCATGAAAAAAAATCTGTGTTATTAATTCCTGCTTATTATCTGTCACAGCGATGTATTCATTGCTACCAGTCTAGGACAGAGATGGGAAGGCTAGACCCCATCATGGCCTGTTGCTTTTTCATTATTATCTTTTAAATCACTCACCAGCTAAGAATTGTTTCTGCTTTCACAAAAGCTTCTAAAAAACAACAGGTTCACGCAAAAGGAACAGCATGTGGCTTGCAAAATCTAAAGTGCTTTCTACTTAGCTGCTGGGAGAATAGCTTTCATAAGTTCACATGTGCAGCATTCTGACACATCACTCTGCCATGGAATATTGGTTCATCCATCGATTCTAGAGCTAAGGGATGTTTTGCCTCATTTCTGTTAGACCATTCATGAGTAGTTGTTGCACACATGTTTTGGTAACTGTGTGCACCTGTTCCTGTTGGGAATATGCTCAAGGTGGGTACCAGGGTGTAAGCTATGCAGATATCCAACATTCGGATTAGTGTTAGTATTTACTGCCAAACAGCTGGACAGACCTGCCGTCAGCATTCACTGAAGGTCTGCTTTCTCCACATCCTTGCCAACATGTGCTATCTACTACATTTTAAGTACTTGGAGGATGCATAGCAATAACTCCCCTGGTCTGGATTTGTGTTCATTCTATGCCCACCTTGTTGAATACTTTCCCATACAAATATTGCCTCTTGGTATATTCCTTTTCTGACAAAGGCTCTCATGTGGTGTGCTCAAGGTTTGTCTGCATATATTTTTCTACAGTTGTTCATTTTCCAAATCCTTTGATAGACCCGGATTACAAGCTCCCTGTTCTGCCCAGCCGTTCATGTGTTTGCCCTTTTGTGGGGCAGAGTGGAGATCCTGACCCAGTGTCTCATGAATAACAAGCAACATTTGTCCTGTGTTCTATTCCTGCATCAGTCATTTATACCTAAACTTCCTAATGGTGTTTGTCATTGAGTAGAAATGATTCATTTAACATGATATAATTTGCCAGATCTCCTTTCTAGTCAGCACCATATTCAATTCAAGAAATTTTTACCTAACTGTGTCAAAAGAATGTTCCCAAATGTTTTTTCCTAGACATTTCTTTTGTTGTCCCTTACATTTATGTCTATAATTCATTGACATTGGCTTCTCATGTCAAGAGTCTGCCCTTGGTGGACAGTCAATGGGTCTACAGTTCTTTGGGAACATCTCATTTTCCCACCTTACCATGAGATGACTCCCGTCATGAAGAAGTCATGCCAGTGTATGTTCAGGTCTGTTTCTGGGTTGACTGAATATGGACTTCAGCTTTCCTACTCTCCAGGATTCTCTTGAACTATCTTAGACTTCTGGGTTTATACATAAATTCATTAAATCAATGAATTTGAGAAGAATGAGATTTTTGTAGTTAAAATATTAATGTGGTATAAGCTCCATTCATTTAGGATTTCCTTAATTTCTCTGTAAACTGTCTTTTAATTTTTAATACAGAGGAATTGTGTGTGTGTTTGTATGTGTGTGTGCACATGTATTTGTGTGTATGTGTGTGCATGTACACATGTGTGTGCACATGTACATGTGGGTGCATGTGTGCATGTATTTATGCATATGTATATGTGTGCACATATGTATATGTATGTGCATGTGTGTTCATATGTGCACATGTGTGTATATATGTGTGTGATACACATGAGTGCAGTTTTGCAGTTTCCTACAGAGACAAAAAACAAGCATTAGATCCCCTGGATGGGATTATAGATGTTTGTGAACTGCCTGATGTTGGTGCTGAGAATGGAGCTTGGATCCTCTGGCAAAGCAGCAAGCACTCTTGGCTGCTGATCCATCCTTCCAGCTCCTAGATTTTAATCTAAATAGTACCTGCTCAAGTTTTTATTTTGTAATTGTTGGTTCCACAGACATGGAAATCTGATTGCTGGATGCTGACTTTGCAATATGTTTGCTAAAGTCACTATTAAGTCTTCATTTGTAGAATTTTGTTTTCTCTTCACATTGTCTATGTTTAGAGTCTTTTCTTTATAAGTAAGTATATTGCTATGGAGATAACATTTTAATTATTTTTTCCATTCTTGTTTTTTTCTAATATTTTAATACCAATCATATTACATACAGTATATTAGATAGATGCAGTTGTAATAAACAGCCTTATTTCACTTCAGATTATAAAAATAAATGCTTTCAATATCTTCCCACTAAGTGGCATGTTTGTCATGGAAATTTTGCAAATACTCCATCATACTAAGAAAGTTTTCTTTTTATTTCTGCTTGATAGTTGTTGTTTTAAAATGAATAAATAGTTCCTGTCAGTGATCGGATATGTTTTATAAGTCTGTCCTAATAATTGCCTTTTCATATCTCTTCTGACAACGTGATAGATTGCACGGGATGGTCACATGTTCAGCTAATGTTGTATCACCGGATAAACTCAACTTCTTTGTGGTATTTCATATCTTGTACAAACTGCAAGATGGGATTTGCTAATATTTTCTTTAGAATTCTGCAGCATAGGGAATTTCTTCTTCTAGTTTTGCTCTTGAAGATCGAGAGTCGAAGAGATGTGTTCATTTTCTCTTCTCTAGAGGAATGTGTGTAAAACTAGCATTATTCCTTCACATTGAAACTTATTCAAAAGCCACTGTATTTTTATAGGAAAGCTTTAATATTTAAATTTGAAAATGGGTTATTGAGATAAACAATCAGTGAGCATCAACTCATCCTTAAAGCCAATGAGTTGATAAATCTGAACGCGTTTGCAGCTGTGACCCTGTCAACAAGCACCGTGGTCAAGATCATGGGACACATCCATTACATCTAAGATTCCTCGTATTCCTCTGTTTAGTTTTCCTTGACCCTCCCCCCAGCTCTGTCCCTCATCTCCCATGTCACCCTTCAATTATCTGCATCTCTCCAAATTTAGTAGAAGTGAAATCACACAGTCTGTTCTCTATGTTATCTGTCTTCCTTCACTCAGCATCACTGAACTTCATCTGTGTGTGACGTGTATTGATAATTCATTTTTAAAGCTGAATCATCTACCCATACATATTTAACCAATCACCTATGGATGTGCAATTAGGTTGTTCCCAATTTGGAGCTATTACAAAGAAAATTGCTATAAATATTGTTGTGGACATATGCTCTCATTTCTCTTCTTGTTTATCTAGTAGTAGAATGGCTGGGCCATATGGTATGTATATGTTTAACTTTTAAAGAATCTGCCAAGCTGGTTTTCAAAATAGTTGTGCCATTTCACATTCCCGCCAACAGTGCGTAAGGACTGCCACGCCTCACATCCTGTATGACACTCGCTGTGCTGAGAAGTTTTAAGTTTAGACATGCTAATCTATGTATAAGGCTATTTCATTATGGCTTGAATTTACACTTACTAAATTAATATGTTGTGTATCCTATGAGTATTTATTTGACATCTATATATGTTTTTGAAATTTCAGCTCAAATTTTTGCTCATTTCAGCTCATTTTTTTTTTATTGAATTGCTTGTTTCCTTATTATTAAATTTTAAAGCCTCTTTGTATATTAAGGCTTTGGGTTCTTTGCTTAGGTGTCAGGCTTTTAAATATTTTCCCTTGATCTGTGGCTTATTTTTCATTCTCTTAAAAGTACATTATGAGACCAGTCCTAGTGGTACATTCCCTTAATCCCACTACTTGGGAGGGGATGCAGAGGCAGGCAGAGCTTTGATTTCAAGGTCACCCTGGTCTATAAAACAAGTTCCAGGATAACCAGGGCTATGCAGAGAAACTTCGCCTCAAAAAAAAAAAAAAACCAAAAACCAAAAAATAAAAATAAAAAATAAAAGAGAAAGAAAGAAAGGAAGGAAGGACGGAAGAAAGGGAGGGAAGAAAGACAGTTAGTTTATTGTGAAAAGGAGCAAAAGAATTAGTTCTACTGAACTTTAGAGCACTGGCTGCCCTTCTAAAGGACTTAGGTTCAAACACCCACATGGCTGCTGGCAACCATCTATAATTCCAACTCCAGAGAATCTGATACCCTCTTTCCGGACTCTGTAGGTACTGTATATATGTGGTACACAGACATACATGGAGGCAAAACACCTATACACTAAAAGTTAAAATTTAAAAAAATCTGAAGAAACAATAAAAGAACATTGTGAACAGGCAAAACTATTCAATATTGATGATATAGAATCTGGCGATAATTTCCTTTTATGGATTCTGAATTTGGTGTTACATATATGAGATGAGAGTGTATTCCTCCTCCCATGTACTGGATAATGTCAGTGCTTGGCCTCATCTCTCGACCCTAAGGGGCTGCCTGAGGTCATACCAGCCTGACTTTCCAGGCCACCACCCGAGCTTTGCCAGAGGTTTCTCTGGACCTCAGATCCTATTTAGCACCTTGAGCAAGCAGCCTCTAACCACAAGGAGTGGGTGTGTGATATTCCATCCTCAGGTTCTGAGTTGTGTGTTTCATGCTGGATATTATATATATTGTGTAATGTATATAATGCACACACATATATGTATATGTAAAAAATTGGGCTACGGCAGCTCAGCAGTTAAAACTGCTTATTGCAAAAGCCTGAAGACCTGAGTTTGATTCCTGGAACTCAGGTAAAGAACCAGATGGAGTGATGTGGAGCGCTGCTGTGCCTTTAAGATGGTGCCTGCCATTCTTCTGCTAAGGAGTAAACAAGTCCTTATTTGGCAAGAGGGTTGCACCTGCCAGTGGTCTGATCTTTCGTCATGAGGCTATAGCCAATGATAGCGCAAGAGGTGGTATGGGCTCATGGGCAGTCCTACGAAGGGTATTTAAGCAGCACTCACAGACCATTGGGGTCACACCCTTGATTCTCTTGTAACTAACAGCTCCTGAGTAAACTGTTGCTGGAAGGAACTGGTGTGCTAGTCTTTCTTCCCTGCTGGTCAGGTTGATCGGCACAGCACAGAGTGACTCGATGTGTTCTTTCCTCAACTGTTCTATGGTGAGCAGGGATGGAAAGATAAAAGAATCACCCTATAGTTCAAGCCTGGAGTACACTATAGAGCAACTGCAAAAACAAGAGAGACTCTGCCTTGACAAGAGGAAATAGCCTACTCAGGAAAACATGCCCTTTGACCTCTCCACGGGTAAAATGCCCACCTCCCAACACACACCAAATAACATTTAAAGAATCAGAAGTTACTTTTCTCTTATGCCATTGATCGAGTGTCTTCCAATTTAATTTCTTTCCACTGTTTACATTTTGCTCATTAGACTTACATGTAGGTGATGCCTTGAAGTCAGCACTGAAGTTAAGACTTGAGTGTTCCACTACGATCTCAAATTCAGACTGCCAAAAAGGCATCTTCTAGCGATGGGAGGTGCCTATTGTCACCAGCCAATTCAGGATTCTGGCTCATGCAACCCAGGCAAAGACACAGAAATTCAGTCATGCGACTCGGGGAAAGGTTTTCTATATACATCTATGAAAATAACCGCCACACAGAAATTCAGTCATCCTTTATTCTATCTTCAGAGAAATTTCATTCTGTGTCCCTCCTGTGGGAAAGTGTTAGGCAGGCACATTAGCCCTCAAGCTGTTATCCACATCACGCTGGTTATGAGGCAACATAGAAGCTCCCGAGTTAGCAAGCCAGAGAGTGCTGAGTGAATTGAGCATCGCTACATTTGTTTCCATCCTCTCTTTGTCTCCACTTAACACCATCACCCATGAGCAGCAGGCCAACACAGCCTTAGATCCTTTTTGCTTGCCCCTGTTGATTCAAGATCCCCTTTCACCCTGCTTGTGCTTTGGAAACTCCTATTTATAAATGCAATCAAAGGCTCCATTGTTTTCTGGATTCTTTCTGGTTTGAGCCAGTAGAAGTCACGATCAGGAGGCTAGAAGACAGGGGCAGAGAGAGACCAGCTCGCTGTCAGCTGAGTCACTGTAGATAATCTGCAGCATATGATCTAAGTCAGGTGATCTCACACCTCTAGATTTCTGGGCCCCAGGTCAAGGTTGGGAAATGAGAGGTAGCCAATACTGTGTTCTTTGTATTTCCAACCCATATATCCATAAGCATCTCTTCAGTTTCCCCAACCCACCCAACCACTATTATTTGGGGTCATTTATTAAAACACTCCTCACTTATGTGGACTGAGTTACCATCTGTTTTCTGCAGAGGACCAAGGATGATCCAGTTGGCCATCACCAAGGACAGACATAAAAGGTGATTTAACACCCATAACCTCCTAGCAATGTGGGTCAGTTTCAGAGTAGAAGACACATCTTCTACTCAAAGGAGATGGATTTCATTAAACAGATCAAGGGATACTAAGGAACTGTCCAGATCACATGTAGAATTGTTGTCTAAAGTGGCAGTTTCTCCAGTTAAAAGTGGCAGAGAAATAAGGAAAGCGTTTGTAAGGTCAGAGGATTGAGCACTCAACAGATGGATAAATGCTTAAATATTTTCTTTTTAAGAAAAAGAAACAAGAACTTTTCTTTTTAGTTTAATATTTTCTTCTTTCTAAGAAATTTGTTTTTTAGATTTGTGGCACAAAACTGCATAAAGAACATCCAAGACTTTTGCCCTACTATTTTGTCAAGAATACCGAATATTGAAGCCACCCAAATGGTATTTAATTTGTGCCTTTTCTATTACAAGAATTAGCAAATAATTGCCATAATAAATTACATCTTAATACACTTACTGTCATAAGTTTACTCTATTTTTTTTTCAAAGATAAAGTTAGGATGAGTTTTCTTATTCTTTGGCTGTGTATCAAAGCTTGGTCTCACCATGAGGGAATGTAAATGGCTTATGTCCAGACCACCTAGGTTGACTACTAAGACCTCCCAGGAAGAGTTCCAGAAGGTCACCTTGGAAGAGGAGCAAGCCGACTCCTTCTACGGTTTCTGTATCAGTTACTCTTCTCATTGCCATGACAAAATTCCCGACGAATGCAGAGTAAGGAAGAAAGGGCTTGTTTGGCCTTGAGGCTGCAAAGGATGGAATCCAACATGTCAGGGTGGTAGGCCAGAAGAAGTAGGAGATGGCTGGTCACAGTACACCGACAGCAGGAAGCTGAAGGAATGGACACTTCTGCTGGCTTTTATTCAGCCTGGGACCCACAGTCCATGGCGTGTTGCTCCTAGCCAATGGCATGATGCACCTAGACCATGGTATGGTGTTCCCAGTCCATAATGTGGTGCTCCCAGTCCATAATGTGGTGCTCCCAGCCCATGGCATGATGCTCCTAGCCAATGGCATGGTGCTCCTAGCTAATGGTATAGTGCTCCTAGCCTGTGGTATGATGCTCCCAGTCCATGACATGATGCTTTTAGCCAATGGTATGGTGCTCCCAGCCCATGGTTTGGTGCTCCCAGCCCATGGTTTAGTGCTCCCAGCCCATGGCATTATGCCCTCAGCCCATGGCATGGAGCTCCAAGCACTCAGAGTGGGTCTTCCCAACTCAGTTACTATAACCTCAATAGGTCAGAGACAGAGACATGCCTAGACATTTGTTTCTATGTTGATTCAGAATTCTATCAAGTTGGCATCTCAGATTAGCCATCTAGGTTTCTAGCCATCTGGATTCTGTGGTAGAAATCAGCTTCTAGAATCATACAGCCTGGAGTGTAGGCTCCAGGTGCCCCTGCCCTGATCCTCTCTAGTCTTGGAGACCCCATTACAGAGATATCTTTGAGGCCCTCAGTCCCAATTTGCATGATGTGGTAAACTCTCAGTGATGGAGTTAGTTCTTATCAGAATTAGTAGGTGGGTGGGTATTCATACTTGTATTTAATACATGACTTTGCTAAACATAGGATTTGTTTCAATAAGTTTCAAATATAATCAGTTTAATGCCAGTATTTTATGTGACAGCTAAAATTATTGTATTTGAAGAATTAAAGATTTAAAGAGTAAAACATTTAAAAATATGTTAAATAGAATCTCTACTTTCCCAAGACAATTATACATAATCCATATAAAATATCCAAACAAAAGAAGGTATAAGAACTCTCAGCAAGGTGAAGCACAAAAAATAAGGGAACAGAAGTGAAGTATATTACCAAAGACAATAAAAGTAAATGGGAAAAACTATTTTTTTTAAAAAAGTACATACCAAATGCAACATAAACTCAAACTGAGCTTCCAGACTCCTAATAGAGAAATAAGAATGACAACGAAATATTAAAAAAAAAAAAAAAGAATTAAGACTGTTAGGAAAGTGTTCCATATAAAGAAGGTGTGCTCTTCTTTTCATCTTACAAGGTCAAATTCAATTGTAAGATACACTATAATTATAGTGAGTAGCAGAAATGTTTCAAAAAGTACTTAAAGATATCAATAGCAAGAATAATCAGTTGGAATGTTTATGTGCCCAAAAACGTAGCCTCGAAATACAGAAAGCAAACATTTTAAAACCATGAATAGTTACAGGTCTCAAAGGTGGGGATCCTGGCCTCAGCTCTACACCTCTGTCTGTGTACTTTAGAAACTGCCTTGTGGCTTCATATGGGTCCTATTTTCTGTGTGTATATGTATACTTGTGTGAGTTTATGTATGCAGTGGCCTGTAGAAGCCAGAAGAGATTGTTGGATCTGCTGGGACTGGGGGTACCGGCAGTTGAGAACCACATGATGTGGGCTCTGGGAACTGAACCTGGGTCCTCTGCAAGAGCAATACCTATACTTAACAACTGATCTCTCTCTCCAGCCCTACTAAAAAGGTTTCTGGTATTATACACACAAGCCAAGTAGCCTGGTCATTAATTTAGCTATTATAAAAAAATTTGGAATGCTTATTTATTTTTAAAAATGTAAATGTTCTTTCATTTTTGGATATAGAGTTTATGTCAGCAGTTGACCCTGAAGTATTTAAAGACATTATACTTTTTACTCATTTTTCTCTTTTGCTGAAAATAGGTTCTTTTATATAATATAGGAAGAGAGAGAGAGAGAGAGAGAGAGAGAGACAGACAGACAGAGACAGAGAGACACACAGAGACACAGAGAGACACAGAGAGAGAGACAGAGAGACAGAGAGAGAGAGACAGAGAGAGAGAGACAGAGAGAGAGACAGAGAGACAGAGACAGAGACAGAGAGACACAGAGAGAGAGACACAGACAGAGAGAGACAGAGAGACAGAGAGAGAGAGAGACAGAGAGACAGAGAGAGACACAGAGAGAGAGAGACAGAGAGAGAGACACAGTTCCTCTTCACCTTCCCTTCCTTCTGGAACCACTCCTTTCTGTCTCACATAAGAAAAGAACAGGCTTCTAAGAGAGAACAACCAAATAGAACAAAATAAAATATAAGAAGATGAAGCAAAAACTATCATTTTGAAGTTGGACATGGCAACCCAAAAAAGAGTCCCAAGAGCAAGCAAAAGAGCCAGAGACCCATTCATTCTCATGGTCATTAGTTCATTTACATACTCAGTTAATAGCCATAATATATGCACGTGGGACCTGGTGTGGGCCAGTGTTGGCTCTGTGCTTGCTGCTTCAGTCTCTGTGAGCTTAGTTGAATCAAAGGGCCCCCTGGTGTCCTCTGGCTCTTAGACTTTTTATATCTCTTCTTCCACAGGATTCTTTGGTCTCTGAGGGGAGGGATTTGAGGAAGATCTCCAATTTAGACTCTCTTTATGCATAATGTCTAGATGGGAGATCTCCACATCTGTTCCCATCTGCTGCCAGGGGAAGCCTCTCTGATGGTGACTGCATACGGCACTGATCTACAAGAACAGCAGAATATCATTTGGAAGTGAATCATTTTATTGACTTTTTTTTTTTAGACCAGTAGTATTTGCTTTTTACCCTAAATCTCTGCACTATCTAGACTCAGGTTCTTGGTCACCAAAGCAGTGTAGGTTGTTGGTTCCTTCTTGTGGGATAGACCCCAGATAAAATCACACAGTGGTTGGCTACTCCCACATATCTTGTGCCATCATTGCCCTGGCATATTTTGCAGCTCGTAGGTCAAAGATTTTGTGGCTCGGTTAATTTTCTCTTTTGGTAGCCTGCTGAGTACCTTCCCATACCAAAGAGACTATAGTACATAGGTCTGAGGGCTCCTTCTCCATGTTCAATGAGTTGTGTGGGTGTTGTGGCAATTAGGGTCCTATTGCCAGTTTGCAGAATGCTACCTTTGGTCTTAGCAACAGCCTGGGTTGTTTGGGGATTTTCATTGGACCTTCTTGGCCAACAACCCAATGGAATGTAACCAGACCAGCCACTGGAAGCCTTGCTTGACTACAAGAAGTGGCCAGTTGAGATTCCATAGCCCCCATTACTAGGAGTCCTCATTAGGATCACCTTCATAGATTCCAAGAAGTTTCCATGACACTAGGTTTGCATATACCATCCCCCCGAATACCCTCTCCAATTCCAGCCATCTCTCTCTGCACCCCATATTTCCCTACCTGGTTCCCCACATTCCTGACCCAACTCTTCCCCAGTCCAACCATAAAATCTGTTTTCCCTCCCAGGGAGACTCATGCATCCCCCTTAGATCCCTCCTCTTTATCTAACCTCTCTGGGTCTACAGATTGTAGCTTGGTTGTCATTTACTTTATGGATAATATACTCTTATAAGTGAAAAAATACCATATTTATCTTTCTGGGTCTTGCTTTCGTAACTCAGGATGATTTTTTTTCTAGTTCATTCTATTTATTTTTGCAAAATTCACATTGCCATTTCATTTAACAGCTGAGCAATACTCCATTGTGTAAGTGTACTACATCTTCTAAGTTGGT
The DNA here is from genome assembly GCF_008632895.1 of Mastomys coucha. NCBI lineage: Eukaryota > Metazoa > Chordata > Mammalia > Rodentia > Muridae > Mastomys > Mastomys coucha. The sequence continues at coordinate 66,523,184 of NW_022196896.1, read as the reverse complement.
TTTCAGTGAAAGCCACAATGAACGTGGTTGAGCATGTGTCCTTGTGGTAGAATGGAGCATCCTTTGGGTATGTGCCCAGGAGTGATAAATTTGGATCTTGAAGTGATTGATTCCTAACATTCTGAGGAACTGCCATATTAATTCCTACAGTGGCTGTACAAGTTTGCATTCCCACCAGCAATGGAGGATTGTGCCCCTTGCTCCACATCCTTGCCAGCATGAGCTGTCACTTGTGTTATTGATCTTGGTCATTCTGATGGGTGTAAAATGAAATCTCAAGGTAGTTTTGATTTGCATTTCCCTGATAGCTAATGACGTTGAACATTTCTTTAAGTGCTTCTCAGCTGTTTGAGATTCCCCTATTGAGAATTCTGTTTAGATCTCTTCCCTGTTTTTATTTGGATTATTTGTTTGTTGGTTAATTATTTTTGTTTGTTTTATTTTTTGTTTTTTTCAAGACTGGGTTTCTCTGTGTAACCTTGGCTCTCCTGGAACTCACTCTGTAGACCTGGCTAGCCTCAAACTCAGAGATCTGTCTGCCTCCCAAGTACTGGGATTAAAGGTGTGCACTACTACCACCTGGCTGCCACTTTGTCTGATAGATGGTGTCCTTTGATTTACAGAAGCTTTTCAGTTTTGTGAGGTCCCATTTATTAATTGTTGATCTTAGTGCCTGCACTTTCTGTGTTCTGTTCAGAAGGTCATCTCCTTTGCCAGTGTGTTCAAGGCTGTCCCCACTTTCTTGTCAATCAGGCTCAGGGTCCAGTATAAGTGGTTTTATGTAGAGGTGTTTGATCCACTTGGATTTTCATCATGAAGTTGGATTTTGTCAAAGGCCTTTTCATGTCTTTTTTTTTTCCATTTGTTTATATGGTGGATTATGTTTACTGATTTTTATGTATTAAACCATTACTGCATCTCTAGGATGAAATCTACTTGGTCATGCTGAATGATCTTTTTGATGTGTTCTTGGATTTGGTTTGCAAGTATTTTAATGAGTATTTATGTATCTATGTTCCTAAGGGAAATTGGTCTGTAATTCTCTTTCTTGTAGAGTCTTTATGTGGCTTGGGTATCAGGGTAACTGTGAACTCACAAAATGAATTGAGAAATATTCCTTCTGTTTCTATTTTATGGAATAATTTGAGCAGTATTGGTGTTAATTCTTCTTGGAATATCTGGTAGAATTTGGTGCTAAAACCATCTGGCAGTAGGTTTTTTTGGAAGGGAGAATTTTAATGACTACTATTTCACTAGGGGTTGTAGGTTTATTTAAATTGTTTGTCTGAACTTGATTAAACTTGGTAAGTGGTACCTATTGAGAAAATTAACTGTTTGCTTTAGATATTCCAATTTGGCATTAGAAGCCAATATAGGCTTCAAAAGTGTGTCCTTATGACTCTCTGGATTTCCTCTGTGTATGTTTTTAGGACCCATTTTTGTTTCTGATTTGTTAATTGGATAATCTCTCTACTTTTTAGTTAGTTTGGGTAAGGGTTTGTCTATCTTGTTGATTTTCTTGAAGAACCAGATCTCTGTTTTTCCTGAGTCTTTGTACCATGCTCCTTTTTCTTTTGTTACTGTCACAAACCCCTAAGCTCCATTGGTCTTTTCTCTAATTCCTTCACTGGGGACCCTGCACTCAGTTCGAT
>NW_022196896.1:66502343-66521121 GCF_008632895.1 Mastomys coucha | reverse complement strand
AAATCCGCCTGCCTCTGCCTCCCAAGTGCTGGGATTAAAGGCGTGCGCCACCACCGCCCGGCTGGACTTTCTTTTCTAATCTAATCTATTTGGTGTTATGTTTGCTTCTTGTACCTTTATAGGCATCTTCTTCTTTAGGATAGGAAAATTTTCTTCTATGATTTATTGAAAACGTTTCTGGGCTTTTGAGAGGGAATTCTTCTCCTTCCTCTACACATATTATTCTCAGGTTTGATCCTTTCATACTGTTCCAGATTTCCTATATATTTTGTGTCAAGAAAAATTTAGATTTAACATATTTCTTGACAGTGTATCCATTTCTTCTGTCATATCTTCATTGCCTGAGATTTTCTCTTCCATCTCTTGTATTCTGTTGGTAAAGCCTGCCTTAGTACTACCTGTTTGAATTCCTAAATTGTTTATTTCCAGAATTCTCTCAATGTATTTTTTCTTTATTGCTAATATTTCCATTTTTAGATCTTGAATTATTTTATTCATTTCCTCTAATTATTTGTGTTTTCCTGAATTTTTAAAGGGATTTATTAATTTCTTCTTCAAGAACCTCTAATATCTTCATATGGTTGGTTTTGAGGTTTTTTTCTTGTGCTTCAGCTACATTGGAATGGATATTCAGAGCCTGCTGTGGTAGGATAGGTGAACTCTAGTGGAGAGACACTGCCCTGGCTGTCATTGATTGCATTCTACACTGGTGTCTCAGCATCTGGGTTTGCGGTTATTATAGGTCTATGTGCTGATTTCTCGATTTGTCTTTGTTGGTTAGGTGCATTGTACCATGGTTTCTGTTTCTTCTCTGGATTTTCAGATAGTGTAATGACTGTCTGTTGCCTGTTCAACTGGTGTGTTCACAGGGAATGTCTGGTGGTGTTGAAGACTGGAATGGGTTGGGGGAAGGAAGGTTGGAGGAGGGGGACTTTATGATCCACTGAGGATGGGATAAGAATGGGAGACCACAACAGGTACCCAGCTACAGAGTTGGGAAAGAAACTGTAGGTTGGATCTCGGGAGCAATGGGTGTGCCTTCAACCTACTTGTTGCTCTGGTAGGAGCTGCCCTTGGGTTAGCAGGGAGTGCCTACTGGAGTTAGGGTCTGGGACAAAGCAGCAAGTCAGGGAGAAAGGTTAGGAAGAAATAGTTTGTGGGATCTATAGGAAATGTGGGCAGGGGTGAGGGAAGGCTGTAGCTAGCGTTCTGTTACAACACTAAGGATAAGACTTGGGGTTGGTTCTGGGAGAACAGAGAGGGCGGGGAGGGAAGGTCTGTGGACAGCCTACTCGGCTTTCTGTCAGACCTATTTTTTTTTTTAAATATTGCCTGGAAATTGTACCCAGATAGTCACAAGAATATTTTAAATGATGTTCATGAGAATTTAGCATTTCTCTTCCAAAGTTCCAAAAGTTAGCCTTTAAATACATAAAAATGAACAGTAGAGAATATAAGACAGACAGGTATGAAGTATAGGTCCTCATGCTGGTTGAAAGCCGCCTCACTGCCTGAGGCTTAATGTGCCATTTTAAATGTATTCTGATGATGTGAGGTAGCAGACCCTGCACCGTAGCAGTTTCAAAGTAGTGTTTTGTTGCTTCTTATTTGTCTGCTTGCCGACACGCTTTCACAACATGTAAGAGTTCTTATCATTGCCCTGTTCTTTTGCTATCTCATTTGTATGCAAATTTTCTTGTATGCAACTTACTCTTTGGTAAATGCTACCAGCAGATTGAGTGCCTGTAATTACGCCCCGTCCCTGTCTGCCCTGTTTGTTTCTTATTATATCACCACCGTAGTCCCTGCTTCATGTTCTGGTCATGAATTACAGACTGGCTCAGGTGGCAATTTTTCTTATGGGCAATGTGATGGGCTAATTCTGTGTTCCTCCCCCGATGCCTCTCCCACTTACAAGGGCTCTGCCTAGATCAAATGTGTAGGGCCCAATCCTTATTTCCTAGTTTAGGTTCTTTTTCTCTTTCTCTTCTTGATCTGATTTTTTTAAAAAAAAAAAACTAGAAGCCTTCTGGTTCTATCAATGGGCAGGTTGTCAACTAACTCGCTTGATGTCTTCCTGTTCCTTCCTCAGGTTGATTTATGCAATAGTAAAATATGAGGTGGAATTGCTTTATATACATGTGTGTGTTTTAGATTGTTTATAGTGAGGCTGAGAAATCTAATGAAATTTTCATGTGGGACATTCATGCCAGGAATATACATAAACATTATGTGTATAGATTTACATGCAAATATAAACACAATGTGTATACCTGTCTTTATAAATGCATACAAGTTTATCTGAGTGAAATGGAAGCAGGTATAAATAAGCATATGGGGGGAGTGAAGCAGAGAGCTAGAGAGAGTTCAAGTCTGTATTATGGAACCACGCTCTTTTAACTCAAACCCCAGATTCACTCTTAACTATCTCTTTGATCTTGGTCAACTTCTGACCTTTCTGGCTCTCTGTTTTCTTCTTAGGAAATAGTAAAAGAATTTTGAGAGAGGTTGAATCCATTGACACTTAGAACTGTTGCTCAGTGCCTGGTAAGCTGGGAGTAGACATCGGCCATTTCTATTATCACATAAGATAAGCAGGAAGTGTAGCTTTACCCAGAGCAGGCATCCATTAGATTAGGTTCCTCATTCACTCCGCTAAAATTTCTGGCCTGGGCTCAGTATCAGAGTTGGTTGGTTGTGAGATGCACCTAGGAGACATATAAAGATGGACCTTGCTTCTGTGTCACTCATGGCTTCTACTGGCCGCTGGTGAGTACTGGAAGGGGTTTTTCCCTCCATGCCTATCCTGTATACCCACCCCGACACTCCTGACACCCCTAACACCCCATCCTAGGCTTCCAAGGCCAGGCATGGTGATATACACCTTTAATCCTAGTCCTGGGAGGCAGACATAGGAAGATCTCTCAGTTCAAGGCCAGCCTGGTCTAAATACCAAATTTTAGGGCAGTCAGGGTAAAGAGACAAGCAACAAACAAGATGCCGATACCTTAGGTGGGTTGGAATGAGGAGCAGCGAGTGGGCTAGCCCTAACTTTCTTTTCCTTACACCCTATCTTTGCCAGCCCCTTGGCCTAGCATTGACCAGTGAGTGGGCTAACCCTTACTTTTCTTCTCCTCACACCCTATCTTTGCCAGCCCCTGGGCCTAGCAAGTATCTAAGTGTACATCTGCAGTCCTCCCAGGCTTGTGAAACAGCCTCTAGGGTCTCCCAGGCCCGTGTGGTCTTCTTGCTCAGAAAGTCTGCATAACCTAGCCTTGTCTCCAGGACCCCAGCAGGTGAAGTAGGCTGTGCTTCCTGTGACTACATTCCCTATCACGGGATGTAATATCACTGCCACATGCATCTCTGTCTAGGAAGAGAGAGAATGATACACAGTAAAGCTTTCTGTTGCTGTGACAAAATGCTGGTCAACAGGAGAGGCATGTTGTTGTCTCCTAGGATGGCGTTTTTCTCTATTTAAGATTATTTTACGTATGAGTGTTTTGACTACATGTATGTATGTGTACTACATGCATGCCTGTAGGGGCAAGAAGAGAGCATTAGATCCCCTGAAGTTGGAGTGAAAGGTGTGTTGGGAGCCACTCGACAAAAAAATGTAGAGTACCAAACTTGGGTCCTCTGTTGAAGCAACTGCTAAACTGCTAAGCTATCTCTTCAGATCCTGGCTCATGGTTTCAGCAACTTAGTTAGTTAGTTAGTTAGTCAGTCAGTGAGATGGTTTGTTTGTTGCTTTGAGCTTGTGGCAAGTCAGAACATCATGGTGGGGACCACAAGGTGTGGCAAAGCTGTTCATCATGTGAGCCAGGAAGTTCAGAGAAAGACAGGGAAGGAAGAGAGCCAGGAGCATTAAAGGGTGTGGCCTCGATGACCTAACTTCCTCCCGCTAGGCTCTGCCTCCGAAAGCTTCCAGTGCCTGCTAGTTGCCACAGACTGTGTCAACCTTTAGCAAGCAACCCTGTTGGAGGCTTTACAGAAGCCACAAGGCAAGCATTCAAAGGCAGAAGAGCCAAGACCCCACTTTTACTTGGGACTGAGGTATAGCAAACTTGTTTACGATGGACAGATAGGGTGTGGTAAGAAGCAGGGAGCTATCTCTCTTCTGTTACCCCCAGCAGCAGGTACCTTCAGAGCTGTCAATTTTGTAAAGGGCTGAGAGATGACAATCCACTTTGGCAACAACTCTGTCTCCATGGGAGGTGGATACTGTGTTGTCTATTTTATAGATTTGGAAACTGAGCTCAGGGGTATGAGAACTTACTCAGTGTCACATGGTAAATCTGTAATAGAATTCAGGCTCAAAACTTTATTTATTTACCAATTAACAAATGGTCACTGAGGGCCTACTATCTACAACAGGGCTGTAGCTGCCAGTGGGGACAGGCATAGTAGGTCTTCTATCACGCAGAATCTATGGTCCCAGGGAGAAGGCACAAATGCAAGTCATTGATTGTGACTAAGTGTGGTGGGTGTACTGGCAGAGGACGTACATTTATTAAACGCTAGACTAGAAACTCTGCCAGGAGCTGGAGATAAATCAGAACAAGTGGACCTGTGACCAGTTCTACCTCTGGGGCCTGCTGCTGCTACTGACTTTCTACATCTGCCTTCAGGTATCCTGACCAACATCCAGTTGGGAGCTGTCTCCTGGATCAGATGGAGATACACACTTTCAGGAGCCAGACAGGATCTTCTAAGTACCTCTCTGCAGTTCACGGACAGCAAGGACCTTGTACAAACGTGTACTTGGCAAGTGGAGGCCTGTGGAGTTCAGCGGCATGCAGGTTAGGGTGTTGCTGGGTGGGCTGTAGAAGCTGAGGGGATGAAGTAGGCATGGCTAGAGAAGTTTGCATGGATCCACCTAAAGGGCATGTCCCCAATGGCCTAACTTCCTCCTATGAGGCTCCATCTTCCAGAGCTCCCAGTACTTCTCAATAACCACAGATTATGGCCAAACCCTTATCAGGCTCACAAAGAGGTCCACATGTGAAGGAATATTGGAAAATTCATTTTCTCCATTCTGTTACAGTAATTTATTCTTTTTATATACTAAGAAAGATTGTGCCTTGGAAATATTAAAATGTGTGTATTTTAGAAGGAGTTTTCAGTAGTACGGTGAATAATTAAAATGCCCAATGATTATCCCTACCACTTACAGAGCACTTACTACATTCTATACACAAACTCTATCATTTAATTTCTAAATCACTCTGGACTGTAATGACTGAGTCTGAGCTGAGTTATATATATATATATATATATATATATATATATATATATATATATATATATTTGCTTCTCTCACAGTTCTGGAGATTCATGGCTTCTAGTGGGGATCTCATGGCAGATGGTATTTTATGTGGATAGGGAGGGAGGAAAGAATGGGAAGATGAGAGAGACTGAAGAAAGCAAGAAAAGTAATGATATTACATAGATGGAATGAAATGCACGCATGCACACACACATGTGCGCACACACACACACACACACACATACACACACATGGGGCAGGGTGGTGCGTGGCTTTCACTAATAGAAACAAGAGACCTATCCTAGGAAAACCAAACTTGCTTTAAAGTAATTTGGTCTCATAGGACCAATTCAGTCCTATAAGATGACACTGATTCATTCAGATGGCCTAGTCCCTCCTAACAATGCCTCACTGAACTCTTAAAGGTGACATCAAAGAGAGGAGACAGAGGTGTAGATCCCCCAAAATTGTGAAGGTGCTAAATATCTCTGGATGGTGTGCTCAGAAATGATTGGTTTTATGTTATACAACTGTCGCTTCAGAAAATCCAACAGAAAACAGTAGTCTTAGTAGAAGACACACACTCAAGTCTTTTCTTCCTACCCCTCAGTGACCTATCCTATAGACTGAGGGTAGACATACTCTTGGGGATTACAGTGACCAGGAGATCTGAAGTGAGGGTCTGGGTATAGGAAGAGAGAAGAGGAATCACTCAGAGTGGTTTCAGAGATGGAACTGACTTTTTGATCACAGGTTGAGGGAATTTAGGGAAAGCGAAGAATCCAGGCGAGTTTTTCAGTTTTGGTTTAGAAACAGAAGAAAGGCTTGCTTCTGCCCAGGGAATCCACACAGCCAATGGCAGAACTGTGACAATATGTAACTGGGCAGGGGAGTCTCTAGTTATAGCCAGGATGCCATCCAATGTATGGATAAAGAAGGTTGTGTTCAAATAAAGAAAACTTGGTGTGAAAAATGAAGGAGCTGGCAGACATATACATGCAGGAAGAGCAAGGGATGAGGAACAAGGAGGGGACACAGTAGGACGGTTTCACAGGCGATGTGATGGGGGACGGGGAATGGAGAGGTCAGAGTCTCAGTTTGATCCATTGAACCTGAGGTTCCTAGGGGACATTCAGGAAGAACAGCAGAGACTTGTAAACAGCCAGACATGGGCTTGGCAAGTAACACGGAGAGAGTCGACGAGGCCACCCATGGAGAACATAAACCAGGAGCCTGGAGAACAGAGACTGGGAAGAGCACAAATCAAGATTGTCGCTGAGCAATGGAAGTCTGCCAGTGAGAGAGAAATGGCCTGACAGAAGTCAGGAGAATGTGGAGTCATGGTGACCAAAGGGAAAGTTCCAGAAGAGAGGAAATGCTCCCTGGGATCAAACACTGAGGAGAAAGGAGACTGGGCAAACAGTATAGTTACCTGTCCTCTGGAAATCTCCCTGTTTGCAGGAGAATGTCAAGACATGAATGAGTGTGCAGGAGCCGGCAGTGTAGACAAGAAGGCCCAGCCCCAACGGATGCGTTGGAGAAAAGGAGACGAAACCTTCAGGGAGTATATTCTCACATATTTATGTGACTATAAGGGACAAGGTTCGGATCCCCAAACAGGCATAGGGGCCTACTTATAATCCAGGCAAGAGGGAGGTGAAGACAGAAGACCTGGGAGCAATCTGGCTAGCTAGACTAACCTGACCATGGAGTCCCAGTTCAGCCAGAGACCTTGCTTCAGTGTGGAAAGTAGAGAGAACACTTGAGGAAAACACCTGTGCTTGGCCTAGGGAGGGGCACTATTAGGAGGTGTGGCCTTGTTGGAGTAGGTGTGGCCTTGATGGAGTGGGTGTGGCCTTGATGGAGTGGGTGTGGCCTTGATGGAGTGGGTGTGGCCTTGTTGGAGGAAGTGTCACTGTGGGGGTGGGCTTTGAGACCCTCCTCCTAGCTGCCTAGAAGACAGTCTACTCCTGGCTGCCTTTGGATGAAGATATAGAACTCTCAGCAGTTCCTGCACCATGCCTATATGGTTGCTGCCATGCTTTCTGCCATGATGATAATGGACCGAACCTCTGAACTGTAAGCCAGCCCCAGTTAAATGTTGTCCTTATAAGAGTTGCCTTGGTCATGGTGTCTTTTCACAGAAATGTATGTGCATGACCTCCACATAAATGCACAGGCACCTGTATATACATTTGTACACATGCATGTACACACACACACACACACACACACACTTCCCACGCATTCAGAGAAGGAAAAAAAAAGGATGGTAAATAGCCTACTAAGATCAGTACCTGGTAAGACTATAAGGGATTCCAGAATGTTCCAGGATGAACACATTCTTTTTTAGGGTTAGGTGGGAGTAAAAAAGACCTTTGCCCCTGGCCACCATGACCATGTATCTCGCTCTGTGTTCTTGTCAGGAGGATCTCCCAAGCTGTGCTTCCAGGCTCTGTTACTGGTCTGCCCCGGGGCGGGTAGGAGCAGGGGGCTGGGTGTCTGCCGTAGTCCGTCGCCTCCACACTTTCACATCCTCTATCAACACCTGCACACTCGGGTGGTGACCACACAAGCTCTTCCTGTTTGTGCAGAAAGTGCCATTCAGAACACTTGCCAGCGAGGAGAGATCTGTACACAGAAGAGAGAAGCTGAACAATTTATTTGGAACAGAAAAAAGCGAGAGTGTGTTGAGAGGTAAGTGGGTCTGCGTCTCTGCACCTTTGGTGGTTGTGGGTGAAGGGTAGGACTGTGTACTCAGGCTCCTCGGGGCCCAGCAGTTGGGAGCATTCCTAGCCTGCCCCACCGAGGGAATCATGACCTGGTGCAGGGTCAGGGTAATGGGACAGGCAGATGTGGACTGTAACCAGAGAAGGTCCCAGCAGGCGCGCGTGCGTGTGTGTGTGTGTGTGTGTGTGTGTGTGTGTGTGTGTGTGTGTGTGTGTATGCATGCATGCGCCTTGCAATAAAGACACAATCTAGAGGCAAACGTGTTCTCGCACACATTTGTGATGCCAATTGGGCCCACAGGTCTTAGGCAACATGTTTGAACCTTATATAGGCCACCAGCTATACCTCAATGAAAGAACCCAAGTCAAGATCGCAGAGACGATCTGAGGATGGCCTTGAAAGTGACTTCAGAACCTGTACAAAGGAGACTGTGGGTAGCCTAACCCACTCTCATTCCTGCAGAAGTAACTTAATGCAGCAGTTAACAACACTTTCTTTGTAGCTCATGTATTTACACAAGGCACGTTACGTATACACACACACAATATACACACATGCACATACACACACGCGTGCACACACACATGCACAACACACACACACATACACACACATGCACACATACACATACACACACGGACGGACACACACACGCGCACACACACACGCACAAGCGTGTGCACACACCCACTCATATCCAGGAACATATATCATCACATGATATCAAATAACACAGCAGCTATATATTTTTTGAGACCAAAGAAAACAATTAGTATAACGAAAGGCTTTTTTTCTACATGTTATTTCCTTGTTACTCAAATGTTACAAACTACAGCACATGCAATCATGTTTAGATGTGCATTTCCCAGAGTTGTCCATTCAAAGAACAGCAATCCTCCTACAAGACAGGGTGATGTGGATATCGTGGGGCACCACAAGAGGGACAGCTGAAGGGCAAATGTCCATGGGCCAAGTGGTGGTAAACCCATCCGAATGTCATTTGTACAAACTAAGTAATCAATGTAAGAAAACCTCTGCTTTTACCAAAAGTGTCTGTTTCCTGGTGGAAATTTAGAGGTTTGCTAACTGTGTAGAATTGTCTTCCTCCACATGGGGCCACCAGGTCTCCCCATCTCCCCATCTCCCCGCCTGAGTGAGATAACAGCAAAGTAGTGTGTGCATTCCATGTTCTTGGGGGTTTGTCTCCATCAACTGCTATTTCCTCAGTCTGGAAGGTCATTTGTGCATAGTATTCAGTTGTAGCATGCGTAGTTTTATTTGATTTACATTTCAACTTGATTTACATTTCAAGAACAGGACAAATGCACATTGCTCACTGTTAGACCTGGTGGTTCAAATTCCAACTCTAGCAAGAGGGATTTGAACAAGCTGCTATGACTTGGTATTCTGGGTCCTTTGTCTGAAAACTGGACGTGATAATGGCTTCTATCCGAGAATTAAGAGTTGAATGTGTTACTACATATAAAGCACATAAGAAAGTGCCTGGAACATTAGAGGGGCTTGGTGAGGACCAGCTGCCCATCATCGGTGCCACTGCTATCTTTCATGCAATTGAGCTGTCAGACTTGAAGAGAAATGTCAAAAGGTTGGAAAGGTAAATGGATAGAGGTTGGGGCAGGCTTAGGGGAGACACTTAAGTTAGAGCCGACAGCTCTGACCCTCAGAATGCTGGAGAACAACAGGTAGAGAGGAATGAGCTCTGGGCATCCCTGTTTGTGAGTTCCACTCATGAGAGGGGCAACATGGAAATACTATGTCTGGTTATATGTATTCATACATCTCCTGTTCACCCATGTGCACAGAAACCTAGAGAACTGGTACCTGCAGTTCTTTCATCCAGCTGATAGCCCAGAACATGCTCGGAATCTCCCACGTGCCAGTAATTGTATGCGGGGAATTCCATTTGACTCTGTCCATAGCCGTGTCCTCGGACCTCACACATTATCTCTAAAAAGCAGGTCATTCACCAATTGTGACCTAGGAGGAAGCCAAGTCCAAAACAACGTAAGAATCAGTTCAAAGTTACAGTGAGAACTAGGGGGACAGTACGGGGCTGGTGCCAGACTTCAGCCTGCAGATTTTTCAGTCTACACCATTGTTCAGAGCAAGGACTCCCAGGCTGACATCCTGCCTGTTAAGGTTGACAGCAGAGGTCCCCACAATGAATCACTTTTACTTTCCACACTTCAGTTTCTTTATATGTCAAGAGGGTTCAGTAACCTTCTGTATAGAGCACACATGGCTTTATAGGGGACCCAGTGAGGCTAGGCAGATAAAATAGTCTTCTACTATTTCAGATTCACACAAGGATACATGTGGATGGTACTTTGAGTAAGGCAGATTGAAAGAAAAGTGTGGATGATGAAGCCAGTTCTGTTTTGTTTTAATTAGTGTGTGTGTGTGTGTGTGTGTGTGTGTGTGCTTCTGCTCATGGGAGTGCACATCCATGTGCTCGTACATGCATGTGGTGCCAAGAGGTCAATATCAGGAGTCCTTCTCAGTCATTCCTCACTCCCCTGTATTTCTGAGGCAGGGTCTCTCAGTGCCTAGAATGCGTTGGTTTAGCTAAGCCACCTGGGCAGTGAGCTCCAGAGATTCACCTATCTTTATCTTTACTGATTCATAGACTTGACACCAAGCCCAGCTTTTGCGTAGGCACTGGGGACCTGAACTCAAGACCTCTCACCCTTGCATGGCAAGACTTTACTCGGTTACCCATCCCCTGATGTTGGTTCTTAATGGCACACTATAAAGTGTGGTGTTGCTTACTCTTACAAATGGCTCTGGTAATAATGGTCCGTGATTTGTAAAACCATTGCCATGCATAAACTTTTGTTTCTGAGATTCAGATATTATAAGTCAAATAGCATTATTCTAAAGATCTCTTATTGCTAAAAATGTCCTATCTACTCTCTGACTTTGAGTAAATCTGATAAGGGAAGGATGTTATATCACTTTCCGTGGTCCCTGTCTATTTAACTTTCTTATTCATTTAACTGTTAATGAGTTGGTTTTTCAAAGTTTTAAAATATAACTTGGACATTTTACCCAAAGCCTTGTCTCTTCTCTAGATAACTGTCAAAATACATGTTCTTTCTAAAATGAAACAACACCATTTTCTCAGGATTAAAATATAAGCAGGTGTTTGTGCACAAATACAAACCTATTAAAAGCATCTTTCACAAATACTCCTCTTTATAGCTTTTATCTGTGCTAAAATGGGGGTTATAATGAATACGAGGCAACCCGACTCCTGCAATAACTAATAAACATGACAATTTGATTTATTGCTGCTCCTCGGCTCCAGCCTGTTGACAGACTTTTCTTTATGGAAAAATTACTATGGTTTAAATCTCTATCATATGGTACTTAATTCAATCAACAATATGTTACCAATTAGATCCTGCTTAAACTTCCATCAACCAGCAGACCACGGACCATGTTAAGTCAGATGACAATCAGAGAACTAGTAAATGTTTTGTGGCAGCCTACCCTGGGCCAAGGAGAGATGCAGAACCGATGGTCAACAAAGAGAGAAAGGGCAGAGATAATCATTTAATCTACCTTGAGAACTGATACAATTTTGAATCCTTCTAAAAGCAAACAAGTTTGTTTGTGTTGATAGGGGTGCACACTGATACTTCTTCATGGTTCCTACATCCACTGGCAACATTTGAGGATACATTTGCAAACTGAAAGGCTCTCTACCATTCCCTAACCGCTCCCCTGTCCTCTCGACAAGTGAACCTGCCTTTGTGTGTTTTAAAAATCCTATCTCCCCTGGGTGGATGTTGGCCATAGTAACTGAGAGATTTTTCAGAGGTAGGAAGGGCCTCTTTGCCTTATTTCCCTGCAGAATCTTTGTGTATTGGGTGTGCGATTGGACAGACAGTGCTGAGCAGAAAGATACCCTGCTGAAATGAGGGGAGACAACCAAATTTAACACGGAACAGGGAACTGGAGAGAGGGCGCAGCAGTTAAGACCATTTGGGGCTTTTTCAGAGGACCCAGCTTTGGTTCCCAGTACCTGGCACATATGGCTTACAGCCACCTGCAACTCCAGTTCCAGGGGGTCTGACACATTTTTAAGCACTGCACTTTCATATACATGCCCCTACACACACACGCCTCACATAGAAATAAAATCTTTTAAAACATTAGACAAGATAGAACAGGAATCTCAAGGAGTTAAAAGGTCAGGTAGTGAGAACAGGTAGAGAGGACAACAGGACAGCTGTCTGAGCCATGTGAGGTGACCACTACTCTAACAGGTATGACTTATCTGCTCCCCCTCTGGGGTGTCACTTGTTTAAACATCCATAAAGAGGAGGGAGCGGGTGGCCAGTCACCTTTAGGCTTGATGCCTGCCTTTTGGGAGGTAAGGTCAGACCCCGTTGAATTTCCGGTCTTCTAAGCTCCATACCATGAAACTTCCTCAGAAGGAAGAGTAGGGGACAAGGAAGGCTGAACAACTGGAGCTGACAGTAAAAGCTGCAAGCATTTTATATCTAATCTCGACACAATAACCTCTGGGTGGAAGCTGACTCATTACAAATGGGTGGTTTGGTTCACAGGTTGAGGTACAGAGGAGAGAAAAGAAAGATTGCCATTACTGTGTCCTGGGTTATCCTGGGCACTTTGTTTCTACAGCTGGAGTAGAGAGCAAGGCCTGGAAGTTTCTTTAAGGCCAATCATATTGAAATTCCCTCTAAATTATACTAACTGGAACTGCTTCCCTTCCTTATACTCTGCAGGGGGCATTTTAATGGAAATTTCCTAAGTACCCCCTGTAACCCTGGGGGGTGGCCAAGGTGAATACTTCTTTCACACATGGAGAATGAGGGTCATGGGGAGTTGAATGGCCTTCCCAAATATAAAGATAGATGTGAGGCTCAAGCCTGACTTGCTCAACTCTAAAAGCTTCCACACCAGCCTTAGGAGAGTCTAGACTCTAGTCTGCACATGTGTGGGATCATTTTAATAAGATCTCTCTGTTCCTTGACAGTGTGAATGTATATATGAGTGTGTACATTTGTATGCCATGTATATGTGTAAGTGTATGTATGTGTTCGAATGTATAATTGTATGTGTATTGCAAGGGTGCATATGTGCAAATGAGTGTGTGTGTGTGTGTGTGTGTGTTCCAAGGATGCATATGTGCAAATGTGTAAGTGTGTGTGTGTGTGTGTGTGTGTGTGTGTGTTATTGTACGGGTGTATATGTGTGAATGTGTGAGTCTTTATTAATGTATATGCTTGTGCATGTGTGCTCCCCAGGCATATATAGCTAGGATGAAAGCTGAAAGTTGGGGAGTTCAGAAGAAAAATGGCCCAGATGTTACAACTTTGCCTGGGCTGTCCTTGTTTTTGAATACCGTGACAATATTTTCTGAAGCCAAGATCAAAGGGACATATGGTCTGACTCATGGGTTAACAAAGGAAAAAGTATTTGAAATTGGGAGTATCTGGGACATGTTCAGATGTGTGGCTACAACAGCTCTCAGAGCACCTGGAAATCATGGCTTCTTTGGGAAGCACCATGAAATGCTGGCATTAACTTCCATCCTCCTTGATAGCTTTCTACAGGAGTCCATGGGTTGAGACAGTGTGCTGTGCAAGTAGCCAAGGTACTGAAAACTGTTTGCCCTGCTTGTAAAAGCTTTAGAAATAGTGTGAGAATACTTTCTATGCAAATGGACTTCTTACAGCTAAAACAGAAAGAAAATATAAAGGCGGACTTTATTTATAAAAGGCACCAAAATTTAAATACTTAGAAGAACTTTACCAGGAAACAGTCCTAAAGTAGAAAAAATTCTGCAGAATCAGCTTAGTGACTTAAAACGTATGAATGATTGTACTTCAGCTCTTACTACGCAAATTTATATATAAAAATAAAGTGAGGGTCTGGAGAGATTTCTCAATGATTAGAGCACAGGCTGCTCTTTCAGAGGACCTGGGTTCAATTCCCAGCATCCACCTGGAAGCTCCCAATCATCTGTAATTCTAGTCCCAGAGATTCTAACACCCTCTTCTAGCTTACAAGAGCACCAGACACACATGTGGTACACAGACATACATGCAGGCAAAACACCCATGCATGTAAAGAAAAAATTTATATATATATATATATATGTATATATATATATTATATATATATATATTAAAAGGTTAAATTAAATTTAAATCCCCATCTATTTAAGGAGGGAAGGGACTTCACAGGACTGCAATGAAAACTCCAGATGAATGTTAGAGACTTGCCTGATTGTTTTTGGAAAAGGGAGAAAAGCAGGGTGTAGTATTTGCCTTATCAAAGACAAAACTCAAGCGGTCACGTAGTCCCAGGTGATGAACACAACAGTGGAAGAGAGAAACACATTGGTGCTTGCCCGCGCACATGAAAGTTTAGTCCTTGAGAAAGGACCCTTTTTGAGTCAGTCAGAGCAAGACAGGGAGCAGGAAATCAAGCCTGGAGGATCCTCGTGAGACTTGATTCTTTCGCCCACGTGGCACAGATACCTGCATCTTCCTTCTCAGGTGTCTTCCTCTTCACTTTCCAGAACGTCATTTTTTTGGTTCTTTTCTCAGCTCCAACACTTCCACATCTCTCAATGATGGGGATCCTCTGACCACTTTACTCCACGCCCCCTGCACTCACTCCCCAACTGACCCTGTTTCCATATGACCTCTAAAGTACCCATGATGCCCATGCTTAGGTCACGCAGCCTCCATTTCTCTCCTGACTTTTATGCGCTCTCCTGCTGCCCATAGCCTCACCTTGCTTTCTGGTTCATGATCTTAACTTGTCATTTCTCTAACAATACTCCGGTTTCTCCTGCAGTTTCTCGACATCTCCATAAAAGCCCCATTCTCGCTCATCAGGCCAGCAACTTGGAGCTGTCCTCCCCTCCTTCTGCTTTCCTCTGCTGTCCTCATGTGATTTGATTGGCCCATCCACAGGTACCTTGACCTGTGCCCACATTCAAATCGGTTTTCACTCTCCCTGCCTCTACTTCCTGTATTCAAGACTGTAATTCGTCCAGCTTGCTCTTCAAACTCAGTTCCAACTTTCCCCATGCCTCTTCTTCCACTTGGTTCTCAGCCCAGACTAAGAAGAATTCTTATAAAACTAAGTCATAACATATGATTGCTCAGAACTCTCCAGTGGAAAACCTCACTGTCTCAACGTCTGTTACTATGTAAGCAACCAGCTAAAAACCACAGCCCAAAACACCCTTTGAGGGCGGTCCCTCGGGCACGGGCTCCTTTCACCGCAGGTTCCAGATGTGGAGGCAGCTGCTGCCTGGATAGTGAAAACAGAGGGTTTGTTTGTTCTCATTTCTGAAATGCAATGGTTTAACTTACACAGGGCATCAGCAACGTTTTAGTTTGCTCAAGACATCATAGATTAGGACTTTCATCAGCACAGGGACTAGAGAGATGGCTCAGCAGTTATAACACTTGTTTATCTTACAAAGGAATGGAGTGGGTTCCCAGCATCCACCCAGAGTGGCTCATAACCACCTGTGACTCCGGCTCCAGGAATCCAATACCTTCTTCTAGACTCTGTGAATGCTGCACATATGTTCAGACACACGTGCATGTGTGCGCACAGATGGAGATAATTAAAAGTAAAAAATAAATCTTAAAAGAAAACTCTCAGCAGTTTGGAGTTGGCTGGAACCCCTTCCTTCATGATGATGGTTCTATCTATCGACTATCGATCATCTACCTATCTATCATCTACCTATCGTCTATCTACCTATCTACTTATCTATCATCCATCATCAATTTATCTATCTATAATCTATCATCTACCTATCATCTATCATTCATCATCTATCACCTACCTATCTGTCCATCTATATCTCTATCATCCATCTTCTATCATCTATTTTTCTATCATCTATCATGTATCTGTCATCTACTTATCTATCATCTGTATATATATTTCATCTATTTATCTATCATCTGTCTATCTATCACCTAGCATCAACCATCTATCTAGCATCCATCATCCATCTAGCATCTATCTTTTAGAGCTCATGTTGTGGCTTGGGCTTCTGATTTAACCATCATTGAAGGTAGTGGCATTTTTCCTATTGGCTTCTTAGAAGCAGGAAGCACATGACACAACTTGCTAGCCACTTCCTGGCCTTTTGTTGCTATTGTTGTTGTTGGGTGATGTGCACAGGAAACCTGTCCAGATACAGAGATTAGGAGAAAGTCTACCTCCCCATGGTATCATGGCTTGATTAACGCATTATCGAAGTATCCTGGGCACACTATAGTGCGCGGTCTTTGGGAAACAGTGTGGTGTGCTCTTCAGATACAAAGCGTAGAACCCTCATGACAAACACTGTGGTTAACTTCTTTTGTGCCCTCTGCCCCACTTGTGTGGTACTTTCCATTCATGACTTCTTCAGTGTTTATTCATTTAGTTTTGAGAAAAAAACTCATGGGGCTCACCTGGCCTTCAGCTCACTAGACAGCCTTGGAACACCTTGAACTTGTGATCTTTCTCCTGCATCTACCTCTCAAGTGCTGGGATTACTGGCACCCACTGCCATGCCCAGCTTCTTTGCCATCTCTTGCACATTCCCTCCTTTGGTCTATCACAGGCCATTTTCTCTGCTTGGAGCTGTTTCTTGCATGTATAAGTTGCCTCTCCCTTTCTTCCTGCCTCCCCTGTCTCTCTGTGGGTATTTAGCCCTTTCCTTAGAATCTAAGTTCCATGCTGAATCTCAGTGACCTAGAGCAATATATGTTCATAATAGGCCTAGGGAAATTCTTTTTTGGAGAGTAATTTTATTTATTTATTTTTTAATTAGATGTTTTCTTTATTTACAATATCTCCTTTCCCAGGTTCCCCTCCAAAAGAAAAAAGAAAAAGAAAACAAAATAAGAAATAAAATAAAATAAAATAAACCTTCAAAACTAAAACAATCCCCTGTTCTGTCTCCCCTCCCCCTGCTCACCACCCCACCCTCTCCCATTTCCTTGGAGGAGTAATTTTAATTGAGTGATTATTGAGATATTTTCTGACTGCTATATATAGAGGGGAAGAAGATAATACTAGACAAAAATACCTTTTAGAAGAATACCAATGTAGTATAGTCATGCTTGTAGTATAATAATTACTAGAGAGAATTTTTAGAACATTAAATGACCTCAGGATAAAAATTTGATAGACTCATGATATACAGAGTCTATCAGAAAACCCAACTAAAACAATGAATTACATTGTAATCCTCCCCCCACCCCCAGGTAATCAAAGAGAAAGACCAGTGAGACATAATGACTTAATGGGGGGGGAGGGGTGGCTGCTCAGAGAAAGTTATCTTTAGCATCCTTTACTTTAGTTTTAAATTAAACATAGTATCAAGCAGCATATAACAAATGAACACAAAGTTACTTGCAAAATTACTTAATACAAAACATGAGCTTACTGTCATTAACATATATAAAGAGCACAGCCAAATAAATAAATTCAAATAAAATAGGAATACTATAGGAATACTTAGAAAACATCCAAGAAGTAGATAAAGTATTTTCTGCTCTTGAAGAGAATGGGTCACAACTGGTATAACTTCAGCTCCCCAGGATCTATGCCTTCTTGTGGCCCCTTAGGGCACCTGCATGCATATGTACATACACAAATGATGCTATAAATCCTCAAGAAAAAAATTCTCCTTGCTATCTTTCCATTTGCTTTGCTCTCTGCATGTAGAAGACAGGGGAGGACAAATGTTTACAAAAAGCACCAAATGAGGGGAATGGAAAATCGAGCAAATCCTACCCATTTACCTAATTTCTTTATTTTCAATTATAAGATAAATTAACATGATTCAACTTTTATAATCTCAATAATTTGTTTTTTTTTTAAGTTTTATTTAATTTATATGAGTACACTGTAGCTGTCTTCAGGCACACCAGAAGAGGGCATTGGATCACATTACAGATGGTTGTAAGCCACCATGTGGTTGCTGGGAATTGAATTCAGGACCTCTGGAAGAGCAGCCAGTGCTCTTACTTGCTGAGCCATCTCGCCGGCCCCTCAATAATCTGTTTTATTTAGCAAACCATGAGTATTCAAGACACTAACTGCATTTTGTATTTTTAGTGCTGTGTCTTCGAAGTACACGTCCCCCCCCCCCCATCAAAGGCAAGCGGTCTCGTGTGGTCAGTGGCCGCCACACTGGCTGGTGAAGGGCACTGGGTCACTCGGCATATACTGCTTTGATACTATGCTTAGTTTAAAACTACATTAAAGGACGGGAAGGTTAAAATTTCTCTGCGCCCACCACTAAGTCATTATGTCCCACTGGCGGGGGGGCGGGGGGCAGAGGCAGGTTTACAATTTACTATCTGCCTGTCCTTTTGTTGTTTAGATGGTGATGGTGGTGGTGGTGCTAATGAGGATGATGGTGGTGGTGACAGTGGTGATGGTGGTGATGGTGGTGGTGGTGGTGGTAAATACAGTTGAAATTCACTCTCTGGGAAAATTTCAAGCTTTAATTGCATTGCTAATTTCTGAAGTTGTTGTATTGGGCTCCTTCTTCCTGAGACCCCTCAGTGTACCTCACGGGCTTGGGTTAAGAACTCATTCTCTCTTTTTTTTAATATTAAAATCAATATTTTATTGAAAATTTGGTAATTCTGCTGCTCAATTCTTTTTTTTTCTTTTTTTTATTGATGTTTTCTTTATTTACAATATCTCCTTTCCCAGGTTTCCCTCCAAAAGAAAAAAGAAAAAGAAAAT
>NW_022196896.1:66501547-66502205 GCF_008632895.1 Mastomys coucha | reverse complement strand
TTCACAGGGCCAAGGGCCTCTCCTCCCATTGATGACCGACTTGGCCATCCTCTGCTATACACATGCTGGAGCCATGAGTCCCATCATATGTACTCTTTGGTTGGAGTTTTAGTCCCTGGGATCTCTAAGGGTACTAGTTAGTTCAAATTGTTGTTCATGCTAAGGGGCTGCAAACCCTTCAGCTCCTTGGGTCCTTTCTCTAGCTCCTTCATTGGGGAGCCTGTACTCAGTTCAATGGTTGGCTGTGAGCCTCTAGTTCTGTATTAGTCGGGTACTGTCAGAGCCTCTCAGGAGACAGCTATATCAGGCTCCTGTCATTCAGCACTTGTTGGCATCCACAATAGTGTCTAGATTTGATGACTGAATATGGGTAGGATTCCCAGTTGGAACAGTCTCTGAATTGTCCTTCCTTTAGTCTCTGCTCCAAAGTTAGCCTCTACAACTTCTTCCATGGGTATTTTGTTCCCCCTTTTAAGGAGGAACGAAGTATCCTCATTTTGGGCTTCCTTCTTCTTGAGTTTCTTATGGTTTGTGGTTTCTTCTTTGTGTCTTCTGATCTTCTGGGCTAATAACCACTTATCAGAGAGTAGATACCATGTGTGTTCTTCTGTGACTGGGTTACCTCACTCAGGATGATATTCTCCAGGTCCATCCATTT
>NW_022196896.1:66468229-66500758 GCF_008632895.1 Mastomys coucha | reverse complement strand
GACTCCAGAGAAACAAATAACCCTATTAAAAATGGGGTACAGAGCTAAACAAAGAATTCTCAATTGACAAATTCCGAATGGCTGAGAAGCACGTAAAGAAATGTTCAACATCCTTAGTCATCAGGGAAATACAAATTAAAACAACCCTGAGATTCCACCTCACACCAGCCATAGTGGCTAGGATCAAAAACTCAGGTGACAGCAGATGCTCGTGAGGTTGTGGAGAAAGGAAGAACTCATTCTCTATGTTTAGAACTGAGAGTATTGTGCCATACCATGTGTCTGGGTAGGGCGGGTTAGTCCTTGCATGGGAGCAGGGAGAGTACTCACTAAGCCTGAGGGGGAAGGTTCTCTGTTCCATGCTGACACTATAGGAAAGTCAACATAGAGCAGACACATGTGCCTTTCTTTGAATACCTGGCACACAGTAGGTGCTCAATAAACACCAGCTTTAGATATTACTATCATCTTCTAATGTCACACATGGCATGTGTGTGGTTGGAATTGGAAAGTGTGTGTGCATGTTTTCATCAACTCCAACATCTAGTCTCTGGATGGGATTCCACTTCTAGGGTCAGGCTCTGCTTTAGCCCATTTGCCTCGTAAGGATAACAAATAGAGGTCAACATGGGAGCTGCCTGATTCTTGAGAAATCTATTTGCAGAGGGCAGCCTCTCCTGGAAAAAGTGCACTTACATGATATCAATAACACCAGCCTGAAAAGCATACCCACTCGAACAGCTTAGCAGCTGAGGCAGCACTGTGGATGTCTAAAGCCGATCCTTCCTCGGTCTGGTTAAGCATAGTCAACGTGTGTCTCTGAGGGTTGGAGTTTGGGGGGATCGGCAGGCAGCCCTGTTCTGGTGTCCATCCTCCTGTTCCTCGGGGGTGTATTTATGATGCGGGCTGGAGAGACGCAAGGCTGAAAAAAAAATCGCAGTGGAATTTCTGGCCATTAATTTTATGAGTCTGTTATTCACTCTTTATTGTTGTCTGACCTGCCGTTATGTATTTGTACATTAAAAGCGGGTTGCTTGCTAATCTTTGTTTTAGAACGAAGGAGTGAGCGATTAACCTTCTGACTGGCAAATGTCCTTTGTCATCTCTGCTAAGATGGCCTTGGGGTTTCCAGGAGGCTGCCTGTTGTACAACTGGAAGCTGGGAGAGCAGAGAATGGTCTCATTACCCCAGGAATTTATCTCAGAACCTTCTAGAAATATTCTGAGAGAATTTTGTGCTCTGAGGCCTTGTAGATAACAGTCCGTGAAACTGCCCCCCTTGGCACGCAGAGCTCTTTATGTCTGTGGCAGTGGGCATCCTGGGTGTTATTGAGGAGTTGAGGGTGTCTGGCTGAGCAAAAGGAAGTTATTCAACAGCCTGCTCCCCATTAGTTCAGAGGAAAGTGTGCCTTTCTCCGACTATTTCTAACAAAGACATAGTGTCTCATGGAGCCCTGTGGCCCTGGGGTTACACTATTGGAACCAGGTATCCCTTGCTTTTCTCTGGAGGATAAACTTGGCCAGGCTTCATAGAAATCCTCAGCTGCAGGCAGGGTACATTAGATTTCAGAAGCATGCTTCCTGTAAGCTAAGAATCTACCCATAGATTTCCACTAATTCTAAATATTAATGAACTTCTAGAAACTTTGGGCATCCTATCCCCCGGAGATCACCTATTCTAATGTAATGCTACATGCTTTTAGTTGATGGAGAGCTATTGAGTGTGTCTGACCAGGGGTAAGGGAGACAGTTCAGATGGGGAACTGACAAGCCTAAGGGCCTGAGTTCGATACTCACCACCTACATAAAAAGCTGGACATAATAGTGAGTTCTTATAATCCCAGTTATGAGGAGACAGACAAGAGCATCCCTGGGGCTTGTTAGTGTGCCATTGTGGCCTAATCAGAAAGCTTTGGGACCCAATGGGAGGTCCTGCCTCAAAAAGCTTAAGGAACAACACCTGATGTTGATTCCTGGTCCTCAGGCATGCACATAAATGAGTATCTGAACACAAATGAATACATATATGCAGCAGAGAAAGTGTCAAATAAATAAGTAAATAAAGCCAGCAGATGTCCCACCACTCACACCGGGCCACACACTCTCCCTTTTCACTACCCCACAAGTTTCATGTGGTAGAAGTACTCACGGGCTCAGTGTGTGGATGTTTAGATCAGTGTTCAAATCCCAGCAGAACCTCCTAGCGTAAATGAACCCTAGTCATAGCATGTGTAACCATGTGTGGGCAGCCAAGTGACCACAAGCAAATGACTTCTCGCTCTGCATCGTAATTTTCACTTCAGGGAAAGCCGGGGATGGTAATGCCTCTCTCACCGTGTCATTGTGAGGGTTTAACAAGGTTACACACAGCACACTCAGCGTGCCAGAGCACACGGAGCTTTCGTAAAAGTAGCCTTTGTGTGATTATTTAGATACTGGACCTGCAGCAACTTTAACACAGCAATTACTTGAAGAACCAGTAAATTAGACGTATTAGGAAGAAGGTTAATTCCTCAGGCTGGTGGAACATTTTCTGAATCACAATAGTAATTTTCTAAATGGCTCTGAGGAACCTGGAAAGGAGCGGGCATGTGTTTCAGGCCTCCTTGATTTCCCAGAGAGTAAATTGCCCATTGGAATGGCCTGCGCATTATGTGATCATAATGTGAACTGTATACACACACACACACACACACACACACACACACTGTTATAACACAATACCAGGAAAACTACAAAGTGCATGGCTTTGCCAATATGGCTGGGGTTTCTGGCCTAGAATGAAGGGTCAATTTTGAGACTTGGAGCTTATGTTCAGCTGATTGTCTACACCTGGTGAGGTGTATGTAACTGGTAGAGAACGCATATATTTAAATGTTTTGATGCTCATTTCTCTGGGATTCTGGAGGGGGAAAACACATTAGGATTCTAGTTTGAGGAATGATGTCATTGAGACAGATCCTTTAAGTCTGGAGCTGTTGTCCCTAGTGACAATGGAAATGGCACTGGGGGGGGGGGACTCTGAAAGGTAGCTGGATCTGTTAGCAATGGATCTGGGGGGTACCACACACTGTCTTTGGTGCTACAGCTTGCAGACTCCTGGCAACATTTGGTGGAGAGGCAGCTGGCTCTAGCCAAGGCGACAGATGGGCTGGAGGGCTTGACCACTGGCCCAGACCTCTGACCCCACTCACTCTGTCCTCTAGAAATGTACCCACAGGAAGGAGGAGAAAATTAACCACCTCAGAGCCAAGCTGTTAAGGGTCGGCTGAGCTGACCACACTCTCTCCCCTCAGCTTGCTTGGACAAGCAATCATGATTGTGATCCATTATGCTAGCTACAGAAACCTCACAATTGTGAAGCCAGTGAATGAGAATTACTTGAAAGTCCTTCACTTCAGACTAAACGTCCACGATTTTGACTCTAGAGTCCAGTGTTGCCTACTGGTGTCTTCACCGAGACATCCGAGACTATGACAACTGACTTTTTCACAGCACAGCGTAGCTCTGTGCTCAAAGTGTTCTTGGGGCCAAATCACAAAACTCAGCACTGATCGATCTCTGGTAGCAGGCTTCCCAGGGCAGGCTCCAGAAGCACCATTGCCTTAGCTTGAAAGTGGCCTTCCCTGGGCAAAGCATCCCATTGTTCTGTCACCGGCCTTAAAAGACATCAGGTGCTTCTGGTGAGTTTGTCCCATGGGAATGAGTGAGGAGAGGGACGGGGATGGGGTGGGAAGAGATGCATACACAGCCAGTAACATACAGCCAATAACAGAGGAAGGGAACCACCAAGACAGAGCAGAGATCTATGTGCTGCATGAATACTCTTTCTCAGAAACTTGAACTCTTCACAGAGGTGTGGATGGATCCCAGCTTTCCCCTTGCTTCTACTCTGGCTCCTCTTCGTGGGCTTTGTTTATCCTCAGTCTCCCAGCATGTATATAGTCAGTGTGGAGGAGGGTCTGAGGTTTAGAGGTCAGGGGTATAGGGTGGGTCTGGGGTCAGGAAGTCTGCAGGAAGTGACTGCCAGTTTAATGTGCTGCATAGTTGAATGTCAACTTGACACAAGCTACAGTAACCTGAGAGAAGGGAACCCCAACTGAGAAAATAACTCCATAATATTGGGCTATAGGCAGGCAACCCTTTGGATTATTTTCTTAATGAGTGTTCAGTATGGAAGGGCCCAACCCAGTGTGAATGGAGTCACTCCTGGGTTTTGTAAGGAAGCAGGCTGAGCAAGTTATGGAGAGCAAGCCAGTAAGCAGCACCCCTCCATGGCCTCTGCACCAGCTCCCACCTCCAGGTCCCTACCCTGTTTGAGTCCCGCATCTGATTTCCTTTGATGATGAACAGTGATGTAGAAGTGTACACAAAATAAACCCTTTCCTCCCCAAACTTGCTTTTGGTCATGGTGTTTCATTGAAGCAACAAAATGCTAAGACAGACTCGAAGCTACGGTTCTGTCTGTGGCATCAAACAGCCTCCTTACTCTGGGCTAGTTATCTCCCTGAGCTGAGTCTATGGAAGGGAAACAACCACTCCCTCATATATATATATATATATGTATATATATATATATACACACACATATGTATGTATGTATATATATACATATATATACACATATATATGTATATATATATATAAAACCCAGTGATGTCAGCATCCTGTGAGACCAGGAAGTGACAAAAGGAAAAATTGGGGACTATACATTCTGGCTAAAATGGAGCAAATGCAGTTGGCAATCCTGGATCTTCTGACCGCCTCAGCCATGGACACTGAACACTGGAGTATGGCCCGTGGCTGCAGACCCACACCTTGGAGGTGATGGGATGGTCCTTCCACAGCAGTCCACCCCGTGGTCTTCCTGACAGCCCAGCAAAGCTCATTTGTATGCATCAATGTTATTCTCATCTTAGACGTTAACAACTTTAATTAATAATACCCTCCTTCCTCAGTGTGTCAACAGAGCTCCACCTTTTCATTTTGAAAGAAGTTAAGTAAATAAAGAAATAAAACACTCAATTATTGGGAGTAGGAACGAGAAAAATATAATTGATTTTGGAGGCTTTTGCTACAAAAATTCCCTGAGGCCACTGACTGCATTTTATTAAGAAAGCATCAAGCGTTTATATCTCTACATTTCATATCTGGTAATGCTGAGTTTCTCGGTGTGTGTGTGGGGGGGACAGTATTATTGAAAGAGAAATAATTAGGACAAGTGTTAAAGATTAGTGAGTTGGATTCCCCCGGTGGGCCACCAGTATCCTGGGAGTACGTTAAGTGCCTTAGAAAGCACCACCAACTCTCGTCACGGAGCAGATTGCTACTCGGTTGCTCTAACGAGGACCCCAGTGGGTTGGAAGAGTTAACCAGGGTCCCCGAGCTCAGCGCCCAATCCCCCACATGGCATCCGTGATCTGTGAGAATTTGGATCTGTGTTCCTTCACGTTGATTGCTGTCTTAGGAGAACAGACATGTTTTCAGGAGCAGGGCTGGTATTTCTACCATTATCACTAGCAGCTGGCCCAGCCCCTTGCCCTGAGAGCTTCGTAAACACCCCTCTGCCTTCTCGAATAGAACATGTTGTTCAGTGCTCCCTCCCGATGGGGAAGTACAGCCGTGTCCCCAGCGTTCCTGGGCGTCCCATGACTTCTTCATGGGAGGTGAGGAAACAACACATCTTTACAGATAGGCAGAAGATCAACCAAGGAGATGACTCCACCCACGTCCAGCTTATTGAGAGAATTTTATTTGGAGTTCTTACAGGACCGTGGAACTCAAATGAGGCTACACCACGAGGAAGTTCCCTGGCTAACTTATGGACGGCTATATCACTCATTGGAGAGTCACAGCTACAGCGTGGGTGACTCACTAAACGCTGAATCACTGAAGGGGCTCCCCGGGTGACACATCAGCCACGATACTACTGTAGAGTCCCTTTCCCATTGTTTACTGTTAACAGTCTCAGTGAAGGAAGAGGCCTCATGAGTCCTATGAATCTCTTCAAACTCCTGAGCCCACAAGAAAATGCCAAGAGGTTTGATCTCAGGAGGGTCACACATAGGTCATCACAATTGTTCCAGTTCAAGCTGGCATGGGTCATATCAGCCCAAAGGAAACAGACACATACGCACTCTGGGGAGCCAGTGCATGCACATGTGCAGTCAGCTGACCTCTCAGACTCACACTGTGGTCTTCTCTCCCAGATCTTTCTTCTGATCCCTCAGCCCGGAAGACCAGCAATCTCCTTCCTTGGCTGATTCTCTCTCATCCTATGGTTAATTCTCCTCCTCCCAGGTATCCCTCTCCTCCACCGCATGTTCCATTCTTGCACACACCTTCACAATTACCATTTGTATTTTCAATGAATCCAATGATACCTCCTCAGGACGGTTTCTCAGAACTGGCCTTCCATTCATAATTATCGTGTAGGAGTTCTGGGAATAGTGTCCTGTCATGAACTAAGGACCCCTCGTGGACCAACCGAGGCAGGTGTGGGCCCTGCCTCAGGAAGTTCTTTTCATTCTCATGTGCTGGTTCCATCCATGTGCAGATGACATACTTATACTCTTACTTTGCTGCTAATGTGTCAATCACAGATCTGATTGATAGCTTCTCTAAAATAAAGGTTGAGAATTCAGCTCAGGAAGACTGACCTTCTCCCTCTAGGATTCAAGACATTCCCAGTATCTAATGTTTATTGCTGTCACTATTCTTCTTGCACTTAATTTTTTTTTAATTTTTTTTATGTGGGGGAGTGTTTGGCCTTCAGCATGTCTGTGCACCACATGCTTTTAGTTGCCCGTGGAGGACAGAAGAGGGGATGGATCCCCTAGAACTGGAGTTACAGAAGGTTGTAGGCCACCTAGGATGGACATGTGGGCCCTCTGAAAAACAGCCAGTTATCTTAACCACTGAGCTGTCTGTCCAGCCCTCTCTTCTTGTATTTATACGCTCATTTGTCTCTCATTTAATCTACTTTTGGTTACGTTGCTCTGATCCCCACATTCAAAGACTGATCTGCAGCTGCTTCTCTGTGCTACCACCCTCTGCACTTTCCACTGCACCTTTGTTTGGATAAATGTTTACTTTTATGCCTGGAGGTTGCAGCAGGTCTTCGCAGTCGAGTCACAGACTGATCAGCATCCTTCCTGAGGAGCAAACCATTTTAACTGAGTCTCAGGCCATCACTGGTGGGCCAATCAAGGCTCCCAGAAGGAAGGTTCTGTGGAATTCCTCTTTGTTTTTATCTTCTTATTTCATTAAATCTCAGTTTGCTTCTCTTGTGAATTGTGACCTTATTATATGTTTGCATTTATTATATATTCTTCTGTCTTCTCTTCAGAGTCCAAAAGTAATGCTATTTTCTTGCCTTATTAGTCTATGGGATTAATTTCACCTAGGTGTCTCTTCTATTATGCTCTTCTTTTCTCTAGAGACTGGTCCTGGTCCCCCAGTCCCACCTCCAGGCCCTACTTCACTGGTAGCCTGTAATACAATAGTCCTGTAAATATGTTTGCCTGTGGCAGGCTCTAGATTGGTGTACTGGCTTCAGAATTTCCATTTTAACCCAGTTCTGGTTTTCCCGAGTATATCTTTAAGCACACTTAAAGAAAAGAGTGTGTGGAAAACAAGCTTGCTGGGATGTTTTTGTTTGTTTGTTTGTTTGTTTGGTAAAAACAGCATTCTACTTTCACACATGGCTAATATCTGGCTGAGTCTAGTTTTTTGTTGTGTCCTTATTCTGTGAACATTAGCACATTGATGACCCAGCATTCTGCCAGGTCAAGCTTTACTAACTCTTCCGGGTAGTTGACAAGGTCTTTAGACATGAAGTAACTTGTCCTTCAGTATTTTTGATGAAAAAGATCTTCTTTTAATTGTTTATTTGATTTAAGAACATCTAACTCTGTAACTAAACCTTCTAGACTGATTTTATCAACGCCTCCCTTCCCACAGTTTTCCATGTTGTCTTTTTTTTTCTTGCACTCTGAATATGAAGAGCTATCGGTTATTAGCTATTTCCTAATCTGTTCAATTAAAATTTTCCAGACCAAAAAATTATCTGTTCTTTCTTTTGCCACTACATTTGATTCTAACCTCTGGGGTACAACATTTTCCCTAAATTCCTCTGGATTTGATTTCAGTGCTTTTAATGCTATCTTTTGTTCTGTGTCTCTTTGATTCCATCTGGGCTAAAGGAGAAGGATCAAGTGCTCATGTGCTTTTCATGTGCTCTTAGTAGGTCTATGGTTTGGCAGGATCTTCCCTTTAGAATTGTGTGGGATGACAGGTGAGGCGTGCCTGCTAGGAAACTGTTTTAGGTTGGGGGTCATGGTGACCCACAATCATCTTGTATTCTTCTGTGTGTTTTATCCTGTGGCTTTAGTAGGAAAACGGGCTCAGTGGTTAGATAGCTGGTAATTGATAAAGCCAAAATCAAAGTGCATCAACAACAAACACACATCCTCAGTCCTGCAGAAGCCAGTAAGTCCCAGGTAAAGGAGGAATAATGTCTTATGAGTTAGCTTAATCTCTTACCGGTGAACTCTGTGCCTTTCCATCTGTATGAACAACCCTTGTCTTGTGGTCCCCTCTTTGGGAATTGCTGTACTTCCTAGGAAGATGCAATAACTAAATTTCACTCAAAATCAGAGGCTTCTAGACAGAATTCAGTGCTGTAGAGGGAGAGTTTCTGGTCCTGGGATTGGCCTGGTCATTGGTAGACATTTTAGAATTACTTTTGGCAAATGTTAAGATAGCCATACTCTCCCTAATTTTGAGGTTTCTCCTTACATAGGCCATGAAACCTCATTTACTCTAGATGGATCTACCTTTTGAAGCACCATGGGTAACAGATAATGATTTTATTAGAAAATTGCCCCTATATTTTTAAAAAAGAATTTAGTCATCATCTAAGGAATGAAATAGTAGTGTCTTAATTCTGTACTTCCTACACTTCTGAGATGGTCATAGATGTCCATGTAAAACACTGCAAAGTCATGGGAGGTTGATAACTCTGAGATAACTGAAGTTATGTAGTTTCCTCCGCTGAGCCTTCCTTATTTGGCCTTACACTGGTAATATGATTGAGAATCTCTAAGGAGTTTAAAGTTTGGAAAACATTCAGTTGAGGAAAAAAAAATCACATTTTGAGAAATATTGAGTCAACCCATTGAAGAACTACTCTGGTTTTCTCTTCAGAGAAGGCTCCTACTCAATCACTCACACTTGGGCCAGAACTCTGCCACTGTAGTTCCAAGACAGGTTCATATATTTAGTTTTTACTACTTGATTGGGCAACCTCATTGTTACAGTCCTCTGAATTCCCTGCCCTCTTCTATGACCATTTTAAATAACTATCCTAAAATCTCTCTTTTCTTTTCCTTTCTTTTCTTCTCTCCTCCTTTTCTTTTTTTTTCTTTTCTTTTCTCTTTCCTTCTTCCTCCTACCCCTCTTCCACTTCTTCCCTCCCTCCCTCCCTCCAATCCACCCCCATCCACTCTTTTGAGACAAGGTCTCATCAGTAAGTAGCCTTGGATGACCTTGAAGTCAAAGAGATCTAAATCTGGATCTGGATCAGGATCTGCCCCTGCCCCTCCCCCAGCCCTGCCCCTGGCCTGACCTGCCTCCCATGTGCTGGGATTGAAGGCATGTGCCATCACATCTGACTTTGTTAGTTTTAAAATAGACTTATTTTTTAATTTATGTGTATAAGGGTATCACTTGTGTGCAATCCCCATGGAGGCTTGAAGGAGTGCGAGACACCCTGGAAAGGAAGCTACAGGGGATTGTGAGTGTCCAAGTGGGTGCTGGGAAGAGAACAGGGGTCCTCTGAAAGAGCAGAAAGTGCTCTTAACCACTGAGCCATCTCTGCAGCTCCTGCCTGTCTTACAGTTTTTAATTAAGATTTGTTAATGGTGTGGAATCATTGTGCAGAGTGGCAGGTCTTATAAATTATGACAATATATTTCAAGTATATGATGTGCTTTGACCATATTCATTCTGCATATTCTCTTCTCTTTCCCTCCCTCAGTCTATCCCCTGCTTACATGTCATTTTATGCATATATGTATGCATGCATGTATGCACACATATGTATATGTACATATATTATATACATATATGTGTGTGCACATATATGTGTATGTACATATATATATGCATGGGAACTGAAAAGCTGCATAGCAAATGGAATATCTGACTGGGGAAGAGTCAGCCCCCACAATGAGAAAATGGTTGCTGTCTACCCAACAGAAGATTAATATCTAGACTATGTGAAGGACTCAAAGGTTGAGTGCAAGGCCTGAGTTGGGGCTGGCATCATCAAGGGAGTGGGTCAAGTCTGTTACATAGTTTCCTAGTGATTAGACTCAGTGTGTGATATTGTGGGATTGTGCCCTCTAGTTGGATCTAGACTGTTTTTTGTTAGCATAGATGTTACTGGTCCAAAACAATGGGTTCCATTATAATGTTTTTCCTACACAAATACAATGCACTTCAGTCATATTCAACCCTCTGGTCTCCCACTTGTCTCTAGAAGGTGATTCTTCGAAGACTTACATGTTCGAGATTGTTGCTTTCCATTTCATCAATTGTGAGACTCCTTGGGAGGCTTTTTATCAAGATCTAGCAATGCTTCTTGCTTTGGTCTGTTTGTTGGACACCATCTCCTACATGACTGGATGATAATCATCTGAAGGCAGACTCCTCTCATTCCATCCCTGTGGGCTGTGTTCATAGTTCCCACTGTTTTAACTAACTCCTCCAACCCTATCCTTATCAGGATAGTCTTCAGAAGTAAAAGGACTCCACTCTAACAGAGCTATGCTATGAGCAATCCACCTATTAATTTGTGGGAAAGTCCTTCAAAACCCTCCAAAACATTCCGAGTCTAAGTCTCTCCACCTAACATTCTACTGGGGAACCCATAGAGTAGCCAGCAACCCCATTGCTGGTTTGTGGCCTGAGGTTAAATAATTTGTCCCTGTAAAACACAGCGGCTGTCCTGTAAAACAGGGCTAATGGCAGTGCCCACCTCATTTGGCTGCTATATTACCTGCCACTTTGTTAGCACTCAATGCTTGTTAGCAACTATTAGGCCACAATTAACTATTGTTAAACTCTGTCATTGTTTGGGAAAGTCTGCCAAGAACAACATAAGATTGTTTGCTGCTTTTATTGACTTTTCGAAGGGCTTTGACTTCTGGGGTCAAGACCAGGTTAGGAATTAAGCAGCGTGAGGTCAATGGTGATGCCTAGTTACCGACTTTAAATGGACCTGCTTTTAAAAGCCAACAGCAGGGATTGGCAGGAATGGTCTCCTAAAGGGTGAATAATCTCTGAGCATGTAAAACAGGGCCAGGAGGCTTAAAGCAGAACTTTAACAACAGAGCTCTTGAGGTTACCGTGGGGTCTTTCTTACTCTGCATCTAAGCCTTAACTGTGAGTAAAAAGGAGGCTAATGAAAACCCCCCAAAACAATTAGTCTTTGTAGAAACTGAACCACCGAGGTAACAGTCTCATAGTCTCTGCCAGGCCCTGTGCTCCAAGGCTACGTGCAGACAAAGCCAGATTTTCCCTTAGTTAGAGCTTGTAATTGACCCCAGAAGACAAGGAGGTATTCCCATTGGGTCCAGTGGTATCTCCTCCCCATTGCTAGGACTTGGAAGCATCACCTTGCAGGAATTCCCAGCAACCCAAGTTCATAGCCTATGAGTGTTTATTTTGGCAAGCACTACCAAATATTTAAATGGCTCAAGTACAATAAGGGCAGTTGTCATTCATTAGGCGCTTATGCTAGATATATCTTTGCAATATTATCGAACTCATTTGCCAATAAAAGAGCTATAACCATTAGCTCCATTTTATCAATGAAGGGAGAATGAGAAAGTTGAAGCTACTACTTAAAGTCACCATGCTGATAGAATCAAGCAAAGGTTTGAAACAGCCTGGCTGGGTTTGTCTCCCATTCTCTCAGCAATACACAGGATGTGTGCTGCCATCCCGTTAAGGAAGAGCACATTTCCCAAATCCAAACAAAACCTTGCTTTTCACGGTGTCTGTTCATGTAATTGGGTGTACTGGAGAGTCATTTCTAAATAATTGGCTTATGAAGGCCAGGAGGATCTAAAAATTCAGTAAAGGAAGGCCGAGCCAAGCTCAAAAAGAGATCAAGGAAAGTGATTTGATATTTAAAATCCCCAATCCCAGTTTTGGAGGGACTTCAAGTGGCTGGCGCATGCCTTTCACAGATTTCTAGAGCTCTGAGGCTAAGGACAAAATGAGGATCCAACCAAGAAGAAAACAGCAACCCCTACTGACTCAGCCCTGACTCCTGAAAGTGCACTCTAGGATAAATGTGTATTTCAAAGAGCACAGACTCATGATGGGAAGTAGTGTAGTTTAGTCTCGCCCCCAACACACAGAAGAAAGCTGGTAAAATTGTGTAAACACAATACCAAGTTGCTGATGATCCCAACTACCTGGCAGAACCGGGTAAAAGAAAACATCACCGGAGGATTTACATTATTTCTGTAAACTCTTGCAGACATACTGCCAATCACACCCTAAAAATAACTAGACATAAGAGCTAAAGAGATATTGGTAGTAGAAACAACATAGGAAAAATAGACATATGTGATTCTAAATAAAGGAAAAGGAACCAGTAAATCCATGATTACCATGTTTAGAGCACCCAAACAGAAAACAAACAAACAAACAAAAACCAACCAAACAAACAAAAAACCCACAAAAAAAAAACCCAGAAGCTTATAGGTACAAGAATGGCCGAAAGGCAAGCAAAATAATAATGTAAATTAACTCCTTAAAAGAACACTGTCTTTGTGTTTTAGAATTTAGG
The DNA here is from genome assembly GCF_008632895.1 of Mastomys coucha. Lineage (NCBI taxonomy): Eukaryota > Metazoa > Chordata > Mammalia > Rodentia > Muridae > Mastomys > Mastomys coucha. The sequence goes on along the minus strand of NW_022196896.1, from coordinate 66,487,894 downwards.
TAAATAAATGCATGTAATAACTGTACAAAAATTAGTAGAGCAATAAATGTTCTATGGTTTTTACATTTCCATGGAGGAGGTTAAAAGTTGCAGATCTAGATTTTACATACTCAACTTCAAATAAAAGAATAACAAAAGATGCACAAGTTTAAGCTGATCGAGGATGAACATAAAATAATATAAACCATATTAAAATAATTCAAGTGAGGATAATCCAAAAATTGAAGAATGTACAGAACAAATAATAGACAGCACCTAGTAAAAAAGACTTAAAATGTATCATGAAAATAATTACAATAAATATAAATAGGTTAAAAACTTTAATTAAAAGACAAGTATCCTCAAAGTGAGCAAACATCTAAAAATCTAATTGTTTATAAGGAACATACTTAATATAAGGATATGGCAGGGCTAAAATAATAGAAGTATAAGTCCTTTACTAGCACGGCATCAAATATATAAAGAAATTTTTTAAAAAAATTTAAAAAATTAAAACTTCTAATTGCAATGAGAAATATTAACAAAGAAATTTAGATCCAGGAGATAAAATCTTTATGAAAGGATCTGAACGCATAACTGATAAACAGGTAAGAAGGATTCTATCAACAATAGCAAATGTATATTCTTTTAACACACGTGGCTATTTGACAAAGTTAAATATATATAGGACATTTTAACACATTATAAAGTATTAAAATGATAGGTAGAGGCATACTCTTTAATTAAATGCAATTGAACTGGAAGACATTTTCAAAAGGAAAATTAGAAACATCTATATTTGGAAATTACAAAATATGCTATTAAATAAATGATTCATCTGTCAAAAAAGTCACAATAGATATTAGAAATGATTTTACTTTCAACTAAATGGTGACAAAAATTATGTGGATCAAGTCTGCACCCTGGGGCTGGAAAGCCAGTTTATCAGTTAAGAGTACCTACTGCTCTTGCAGAGGACCTGGGTTCGAGTCCCAGACACACAGGCAGCTCATGACTGTTCCTGTAACTCCAGTTCCAGAGGACCTGGCACTTTCCTCTGGCCTCTACAGGTACCTGCACATGAAACACATACACTCATGCAAGCACACATTCATACACATAAATAAATTTAAAAATCTTAATAATGTGCTTAAAGGAAAAATCAGTAGATCGAAGAAGGAGGAGGAGAAAAAGAAAAAGAAGGCTATACACCAATAAGATGTACACTACATTAACCGCTAATAGAAAAATGAAGTCATGTAGTATATCTTTTCAACTAGCCACATAAAAATTTTCTCTCCTAAAATTCATCATCAGTTCATGATTTCGATAAAGCAAGTAAATAGATGTATACTGAACAAATGAGCAATAAATGGAAAATTTCTTAATTAGACAAAAGTTCCCCAAAAGAACCATATACATTCATAATATTATTAACTAACTTAGTTCTCTGGTTTCATCCATGCCTGTGATATATTCTGCTCTCTTACTTCCCCACCCTTTCTTCTTTCCTTCCAACCTCTATCAATTGCCCTTCCTTCCTGTCTCCTCAGATTCATGGCTTCTGTTTTCTGTTCTTTTGATTTGCTTTTGACACATTTAGTTTAGCTAATACCACCTGAGTGACTATTGTTCTAAAAACTATCCTTTGGAGCCTCATGGGGGTTCCTGTATGTACACACTGAAGACAGAGACTCTTCCCTTTTCCTAAGTCTATTTACAGGAAGTAGTTTAGCAGGGAGGCACGTGATCTCCTGAGGCTCTTCATTCTTCCCTGGCTCTTGAGGGGCCGTTCTTGTATAGACCCACTGCAGAGTCTGCAATTGCAATGACTGTTCATTGCCCAGTAAATGGCATTTCAGGGCTCATCTCCCTGTCCTCCAGATCTTCCATTCTTCCTACCCCATATTCATTCCAAATGTTTCCCTGACTTTAGAGGGAGTAGTATAATTGTTTTCCTTAGTGCTCAACACTCCCCTGCCATTCATTCTTAGAACCCTGTATAGTCATGAACCTCCCCATTCACTGAAATTCATTAGAAAAGAGAGGCTTCTCTGATTAAAGCTCAGAATGTCTATGGATACAAATATATAATTAGAAGGCAGTTCAGTGCTGTGTCAATTTAGTTAAAGATTAAGAATCAAGTTCCCCTACAAGGCCTTTCCTGCAGGTTTACAGTCCCACATATGGAGGCACTCCAGTGGAATGAACCCCAAAGCCAATCAGAGAATGCCTGATTATCCCCATAACAGTTTTGCCACTATTGCATAAATCGGCACATCTTGCCTCATGTTGTTATTGTACGCCACAGGGCTCGCAGCTGGGTAAGACCATTTGATGCCTTGCTTTCCCCTAGCAGCTTACATAGTGCCTTCTGGAAGTTTTGGGTTCAGCTCTAGCTGGCAAGAAGGAAGCTTCCAGTTCAATGCTACCTTGATTTCTCATCCAAGTTGTGTGGTATCTTCAGCAATGGGGTGTTATCATCTAATTTTTTATGTAAGCAAGAGGAACGCAGGCATAAGCATGCATTGTTTGGGGGTCCCCTAGGACATCCCTGACTAATAACACATAAAGAATATCTCCCACATATAGCACTGGAACCCCTATAATTTTTCTGGCCATCATTACTATTTGTATTCAAATGTGAGTTCTCAGCTAGTAAGTCAAATGATAATAATAAAATAAATGAAGGTATAAGTCTTCCAAAGAAAATAGCCAACATTCACAGGGGACATTCTCCTACTACTGTACAGATAGAAAATATGAAACTGTCCCGCAGTTTCATGAACCGGGTTCTGCCTCGACCGAAGGGAGAACAGAGACCTGAAACATAGAGTTCGAGAACAAAAGGACACGGAGCCAAGTTGAAGGTTTCCAATCAAGGCTCTCTTTTACTTGGGGGTTTAAGCAATTATGTACAAGAGAACATACTGAATCTCTGGTTACAACGACATTTGAATAACATAAGGAATTAGGGAGGAGTCAGGAAGAGTCCGAGCAAAGTCTAGGAGGATGTCGAAGGGAAACCGGCTGCAGGGCTAAAGGTGTAAACTCAGGGCGTCTCTTAGGTCTCAGCTCCGGGGAGTGGCTGGAGGCGCAGTCCACAGTGGGGGAGGAGGTCAACAGCAGATGTCTTCAGGCTGTATACGTGCCAGCCAGCAGGTGCACAGCAGGCACGAGTTGAGTCTGCAGTGGCAAACTCAGATGTCTTGCAGCTGAGGGACCCCAACAAAAATAGAAATGAAGCTACAGATAGATTCTCAGAGTGAATAGGTTAATTTAATCAAACACCTAGGAAGAAAGTCTGGCTGATATTCAAATATCTTTGCGACAAGTCTCTAAACATTTCAGACATAAATAAAAGAGGACCCCAAATAACAGAGGTATAGCCTGCTCAGACACCAGAAGACACAGCACTCCTAATAACTTATCATATACTCAAAGCAATTCAGTTAAGAGGCAAATGGACCTTTTTTGTGTGCCTGTCTATAACTTGAGATGCTGCTTCTGAAACAATAGTGGTAAACAAAGAGTAATAGTTTGCCATGGTAAGGAAAGGCCATAAAGAGACTGCCCCACCTGGGGATCCATCCCACATACAGTTGCCAAACCTGGACACACTATTGCAGATGCCAGGAAATGCTTGCTGACAGGAGCCTGATATGACTGTCCCCTGAGAGACTCTGCCAGAGCCTGACAAATACAGAGGTGGATGATCGTAGCCAACCATTGGACTGAGTACAGGGTCCTCAATGGAGAAGTGGAGAAGGGACTAAAGAAGCAGAGGGGATTTGCAGCCTCATGTGTGGAGCAACAGTGTCAACTGGCCAGATCCCCAGGAGCTCCCCGGGTCTGAACCACCAACCAAAGAGTACACGTGGAGGGACCCATGACTCTAGCCATGGATGTGGCAGAGGATGGCCTTGTTAGACATCCGTGGGAGGAAAGGCTTTTGGGGCTGAGGGTATTCGATGCCCCAGTGTAGAGGAATGCCAGGGTGGGAAGGCAGGAATGGGTGGGTGGGGGAGCATCCTCATAGAGGCAGAGGGAGGGGAGATGGGATAGGGATTTTTGGAGGGGAGACCTGGAAACCAGATAACATTTGAAATGTAAATAAAGAAAATATCCATAAAAGAAAAAAATCAACCAGCCAATAATAAAGTACTTTACATTTTTTAGCACAGTGAAAAAGATAACAAGGTGAGCATTGATGCCTCTATAAGCCATTGGAGTTTGTTGTAATGTGACAGTGATCAAAAGCTTATAGACAAACAGACCAGTGTAGTGTTCATTTGGCTAACCACTCTGTGCTCCCAAAGGATTGCAGGTGCCCAAGAATTTTCTGGATTCACGAACAAAAGACAGACAGACAGACAGATGCACGCACACACACACACACACCAGTTAATTTTAAATATACCTGGTTAGCTCAAAAGTTGGGCAGTTCTTATCCTTCCAACTGCTGGCAAACACCCCCCTTCAAAATCTAGATTTCATCTCTGCTACCCCAAACACAATTGGGGAAGTGGCCTGTGCACTCACTTTCCCTGATTCTCACATGTTGGTGGGCCTTTTGGTTTGGTCTTTCTTCTTCCCTCCATGGTGATCTCTCCTTCCTCTCTTCCAGTTCCTAGCCCAAAAAAATCTAATAGTTCTGCCTTTCTCTCTCTCCGCCCAGCCATTGGCCATTGGCTCTTTATTGATTGATCAAAAACCAATTGGGGGCAAGGACCTTCAGCATTTGGGCATGCAGAATCCTGATTGATCAAATCCCCCAACAAACCAGTAAAAGTGGAGCAGTCATTGAAGATAAAGGCCTTAAAGGAGGGCCAGAAGGCTAAAAACTCCCAACCACTTCTGCATGATGGTTTTCCCCAAGAGAGGGACTCCTCAAATCAGCTCACACAGATTAAGTAAGCATCTTAGAGTGGGACAGCCCATTGGAAACTTGTCCGCCAGACAATTCTAATCTGTAGAAAGACTTAAAAGCCATTTTTCTCAACACACACACACACACACACACACACTTTACACCATACACATAGCTTCTTAAATCTTTATGAGTAATGCTATTTTAATATTTATTTATTCATTTATTTATTTATTTATTTATTTATTTATTTATTTATTTATATTTATGTGTTTGGTGGTGCTTGGGATTGAACTCAGAGCCTCACACATGCTGTTCACACCACATCTGACACCAGCTTGTCTTTACCAGACATTAGGAAGATGTAAAATGTAACAAACAATACTGTATCACAGGGCTCCCTGACATACCATGTAAATGTTTCTTTCTTCCAAATCCCATTCCTTCTTTACAGTGTTACCTTGTCCCTCCTCATCCCAGTCTGACCAACTCATGGTTTTCATGCTACATAGCCGTTTCCCCTTTCCTCAGTTTCTCCACCTACATTGCTGTCATCTTGTTTAACAAATATAAAGTGGCTTTTGAAGATTTTCATTGAAAAGAGAGAGGCAATGGAGAGTATTTAAACTCGGACCTACCCCCTTCATTATATCCTGTTTTTCATGACTTGTACTTTTCTAGATGTCTATTAGCAATATAATCAAAAGTAAAATCATTTTTTGTCATGGAATGAACCCAAGGCTAGAGGGCTGGCATGGTGCTAAGCTCTAAGCATGCTGTCAGGGATCCTTATGACACCAGGCTCCAAGGAGCCAATGCCTACCCATTCTGTCAGTGAAGAGATGCAAGAGTAGGAAGATGTCACCAGCTGCCTCAGCCTGGGGCAGCTGCCTGGGTATGTGACCTGGGCAGTTATACTCAAGAGGATCCTGTCTTAGTTTAAAGCTTGCTGCTGCATTTTAATATTCCTCCTAATTTATGAGCTAGGCTCTGTACATTTTTATTTTTGCTGTAGACTGTGTTAATGAAATGGCCAGCCTTGAGCCTAAAGGAAGAGGTTTGCAGACTTTCTTGATTTTACAACTTAAAACAAAGCCCTAAAAACAACCACCACTTTTCTAATGCTCGTCAAACACTGTCACTGGTTTCTCAGGAGCCATCCCCTCTTTCAACTCTCTGTTGAAAGGCTTTGGCGGCTCTATGCTGTAGAATCTCTGATGTTTGTTTCCTGTTCACTTGCAACATTTTTGCAACACCAAAAAGAAGAGTTTCCACCACCTGGCTCCTGCGTCTTGTCTAGTCTCAGAGCTGTCTCTTCTCCCTTACTCTCTGTGATGGCGCACTTGATATACCAACATCCATCCCACTCCCACACCCCCAGGCGACATTCTGATCACATAGAGCCTTCTCTGTTTTGGGGTGCACAGCATGCTTCTTTCTGGCCTCTGATGACTGTCATGTGCTTTTCCTTCTGCCTGGGACACTCTTCTGTTGTTATGAGGCCTTGTTCGCTTTGGCGTTTGTTCCATTAGATCAACACGGATGTTAACTTTGATATTAAAACTCCCCAGAAGAGGTCTCCAGTGGCCACCAACCCATTTCTTTCTCCTATGGCACTAAAGACACACCTCTGCCTAGCAGACAGATACACACTGCAGTATGTCATCCATCTAGCTAGTTCTCCTCTTTAATTCCCACTTCCTTAGTTCTTGATTTGGATACAAATTAGCCATTCTTTGTACATAGATTCCCCCCTGAGTCACTATAACATATAACACAACCACATCTAGCTTCCTTGGTGAGAACATACCTGCCCTACTTATGGTGGTAAGCTTGATGTTGCTTTTCTGGATGGATAAACATTTGCTAAATTCAAGGATGGGTAAATGAATAAGGATGTATGGGCACGGTCCTTCTGACTGATGGGCTTTGCTTTCTCTCTTTCTTTCTTTTCTTTTCTTTCTTTCTTTTTTTCAACTTTGAACATCTCTCCTTTCTAAACCCATCACTTAACACACACTAGGCTCTCCACGCTTGTTTGGCAAATCAATCTCTGAAATGACTCCTGTGGTCATTCAGCACTCCCTTGGGACTCGACCCCATGTCCTGTGCTTGGGAAAGCGTTGCTGTAAATACAGCTCTAACCTAGAGGCTGCATTCCTCCAGGGGTGACAGCTTGTGGATCTCACCTTGGGACTCTTCCAGGTCCAAGGGGATGAGAGTCCCTTTATGTTACCATGAGCCCAATAATGTTACCTAGAGAGTGACAGAAGACAATATTAATTTCATAAAATTGTGAAGGTCTGCGCCAGGCAGAGAGAATTGTAACAAGTTTGAGAGAAATAGGTGGCGTTCTGAAAGGTCACTGGTTCTGTCCTCAGAAACCCTGCTTTTGTGGCTTCTGCAGATGCTCTTGAATATGGAGCAGACTCTTCCCACAACCTCCCTCTTACTTTCTACCTCCTATTGTGCTGCTCCTCCCTTGGGACCACCATGGGCTCAGATCTCTCCCTCCTCAGTAGTTTCCTACCTCCATATCTTGTGGTAAGCATTTTTCCTCCTGAGGTCAAGCTCCAGCTGCTGTCTGAAGCTCTCTTCTTCCAAGGAAGCAAGAAGTTGGGGATTCTCTCATTCCTATGTCCAGCTCTGTTTCTTTTTATGACAGAGATCCTGGGGGACTTCTCTCTGCCAGAGTCCTTAGTTGATTGTAGGAGCCAATCAGTGTGTGGAGGATTGGCAGAAGGACTCCAGGGAGACTGGATGCTAAGCTGGAGTGCTTACTGTGGTCTCATGATATTCTAGGAAGACCCAGGGAGATCAATGTATGGCCCATAAACACAAGGAAAAGTGTGGTCCTGGTCAAGCTGGAGTGTTTTAGAAATGGTTCGAGGGGCCTTCCGAGAGAGGCAGCCCCCAAATCATTAGGAAATGTTTGCCCCAAGGCTGCAGGCAAACAGTATTGATGTGGAGGAGGAGATGCCATTCACGTAGGAGGCCAGCTACTAGCTACAGAGAGCTGCAATGGGTTCTCTTTCTCCGTGTAAGCTACTGCAATTTCATTACAGGGCTCTAACCCTGTAATGCAGTTTAAATTTCAAAATACTGTACTTAATTAGCTGTTTTTCTAAACTCCTTCTGAAGTAAACGAGCTTCATACAGTGGTAATTAGTTTATTGGTAGAAACAATGACAACGTCTGAAGCGTGCACATTTTTGTGAATGCGGCTAGAACACAAGAAAGCCTGACTATTATTATTCCTTCGTTGTTTTCCATGACTGCCATCTTTTAGTATCCTTGTGAGGACAGTAACAATAACTTAACCTGGTTAATAAATAATGTGGAAATAAAGAACAGCTAATAATACAGAATATTCCACAAATGCTGGAGCCAGATTAATCAGTCTCCAGACGAAGGGGCATGAGTTTCTTATTAATTGACATTCTTACAACCGGAATGAGCCCAGAAGGCATGGCTATATTTAAGGAAGCCATTGTAGTCTCTTGTAAGTCACAATGGTTCTTTGGTACAGCTGTTCCTGTTGGGTCATATAGCTTGAGACACTTGGTAGACCTGACTAGGTACTGCCAGGTGTAGGGTGTGTTCAAAGGGTGTGGCTTCTCTAATCAGTTAGCTACAATAATAAAGCAAGGTAAGAGCAAGGTAGTCACACAGGATCTCATTACACTTTGAAGATACAAGTACAGGGTGGCAGGCGGCTCAACAGAGGGACAACTGTAAGAAGACAGAAACATGGAACTGGCCATCCTTTAACTTCTGATGGGCCAACAAAAGTGTCTGTTTTGGCTCTTACGGTCCCCAGCAGCTATTCCTTCTCAGGGCTCAAACTGAATTCTGGATAGGAGAAGGAAGTGATCTAGGGGAATGGGTAGTGTCCATTTCAGGTACAAGAATGTTTGGAGAAACTGTAGCTAGCATAAACTCGTGTCTCATAGGCCAGGATTGGGTCACATGTCCAGTTCTCTCAAAGAAAGACTAGAAATAAGCTGATCTAACTGTCTCTAACTGTGTATAACTATAAAACCAGCCAAGCTTATTAGTTCTCTAAAGCAGGCTTAAATTCTGTTCTTAAGCAGGAGGGTAGATAGATGCTGGACAGGCAACTGGCATGGTATGCCATGTTTGTTTGTCTCTGGCTTTCAAGGATAGGCTTTGCTCTTTTTCTGGACTTGAATACCGCCGCTATGGACTCTCAGCTATGGGGGATGCCTCCATAAGAAGGAGTTTAGCCTTATACTGCTGTCCTTTTCTCTATTGATAGCCCCAAGATACAATTTGAAACATCTCCGGTTTCAGGCTGGGAGCTGTCAGTGTTGTCCCAAGGCTGCCTGAGGACTATCACACTTACCCTAGCATGTCTCTTGTTCCAGGAGAAAAGACTTAGTACACTCAGTCATGTTGTGATTTCTCTCCCATAATTCCCCCCTAGATGGGAGCTAAGTCACTTCCTCCTGGACACACTGTTCTCGCTGTCTGTTAACTTTCCAACGGGCAACACCGCTGTCCTGCTTAGAACAAAAACAACACCTTGAGAGTGGTTAGAGGCCAACAGGAGGAGGACTTACCTTTAAATAGGAAGAAGTTTATGGCCCTCCTGACATATGTCAGGGGGTTCTGTCTGGCAGCACTCATGGAGAACAACCAAAACCAGAACACTCGCATTTTAGGACTGTCAGAGACAAAAAACTGACAAGAGACAAAGAACATCTGATGCACCCTCGAGCTGCGAAGGAAAACTCCTAAGCCCAGGGAGGTCCTGAGGGCCTCGCGGATGCTCTGTTAAGGCAGATCTCTGAGACAGAGCTAACAACAAGGAGAAATGCAAAGCCGGGTACAGAGCTTCTGACTGGGTCCACATTACATTCATTATTAAGCACCTGTGAGCAGGGGGATGCTCCAACACTATATAATTAAGGCGAAAGCTACAGGCTGGCATATGGTGTTGTGGCTACCAGATCTGATCCCCAATCTGCCGTGCTTTGGTTAGTGACACTTATCTGTTCCTTAGTGTACTTGCTCGCGGAGGAAAACCATGGCAACATACCTTATGTGCTTTTGGGAGCATGAGATGGGGCTGATATGTGGAACCGGAGACAGTGGAGAGGCCTACCTGCTTTTGTAGGGCTATTTATCCACTACTCCTAGTAGGTTCAGGGACCTTGCAGTCTTGCAAAGTTGACCAGTGTGCATCTTGAAAAAGCATGTCTACGAGCCAGTGAGAATATTATAGTTTAGTCTGGGTGGTTAGTTCCTGTTCTTCTCATACAAAGAAATGGTGGATTCATCTGCCAGCAAGTCAGTGTGACATGAGATGCGTAAATCCCGCAATGAAATACTTGGCTGGTTTGTGTCCACAACAAGACAGTCTTTTCTGTTTCCAGAGTAGGAGTGACCACTTTGGTTTTTCTTTTAAAAAAATATGATGAGCTGTATGTACTTCCTCCCTGCCCCCAATCTTTGTAGCAGGGGTATGAGAAACAATAACACCAAAAGTATATATGAATAAAATTATCATGCAAATCAACTTCTGTTTTTTTTTTTTTTAACAGACTCTTTACATTTGGCAATACTTTAATTCTCTAAAAAGTGTTATGGTAGTTGACCACGTTTTGAAAATTGTCTTTGTCTTGTTTGATACTTGAAAGGCATGAAAAATCTCCCTCCACTTCCTCACCCTCTCCCAGGGGTCATTTCCCCCTCTATTTTCTTTGCCCTGCTTGCCCTCTGACCTTGCCTAGCTCTGCTGTTTCCACGGACTTCTGAATCTAATTAATGTCTTCGTGGCTATATAAATGAATTATGTAGCCAGGAAGATGCTGGAAACTTTGAAGAAAGTACATTCCTTAGGGAAACCTGGTTTTGTTAAAAAAAAAAAAAAATTGGAATGCACATTTCCAGGTGGTGGGATGTGAGTGCAGTGTAAAACCTCAACCATACACTCCCACTCAATAAATACCTGCTGCCTGACAACACAGAAAACCTTAGAAGCATCGAATTTGACATTTGGGGCAATTCTCAGCCATTGTGGAAGGTAGCTGAGGGGACAGATTATCCATATTTGTTGCCATCCCAAATAGCCTTCAGCCACCTGACTGAGATATTGGCTTCCCCTCCCCCCTTTCCAGCCAATTTACAACCCTTTGCAGGATCACTGAAATGGCTCTGGCTGCCTGTGGCCCAGAATGTTCTGCAAAGCTCTGGACAGCAGGCAAGTAAGGAGGAGGGGCCTTAGTGAAGTTCTCAGCCAGAGGATACTGTCAGGGAGCCCAAGGCAGAGATGGTCCCTATGCCCCATGTTTCCATGGAAACATAGGAGGAGTGATGACAGCCAGCACAACCACACCATCTGCTCAGGACCTGGAGAATGAGGGGGAGAAATGAGAAAGGTACCTTGGATCCCAGGCTAGATCCACTGTGTGCTACCTGTGAAGACTGAGGGAAAGGCCTGAGGACACTGGAGCTCCTGGGTAGATTTGAAAATCCATGCTGTCCTGAGGGTTGACATATTAACATCTAATTTGCAAGCAAAAAGCCTAGAGGGTTTATTGGCAAACCCTAGATACAGTTTCAAATACCCAGGAAGTCTCTGGAAAGAGAAGCTGGCTGAGTGAGGTATCTGCAGCCTCCCTGAAACTGGAAAGAAAGGTGTTGTGAGAGAAGATAGTAGAGAAGAGGGAGGAGGGGTTGAGAGAGCTTCCAGGCAGGTCATCCACAGAGCTAGCTCTTTTCTAGAGAATGACAGAAGAGGGAGCTAGGAAGGGGGAAGGGGAGGGGAGGAGAAGGGGGAGGGGGAAAGGGAGAGAGATTCTGCTGGTTTCCCAAAGCTACTGCTGAGTTCCAGCCATGTCTTGGGAATTAGTTTAGGGAGATGAGAGATGCTGTGGATTTGCTTCTGGGTGCACACAAGAGGCTTCCAGTTCCAGGAGAGCACAATGAGGATGAGGTCCTTGCCAAGAGCACATGTGCATACCCTGTTAAGCAGGATCCATTTCTTACTTCCTTCATTTTGTGGATTTAGCACAAACCAGCCGACCAACTAGCCAGGCCACCAGGGAGGCCAGGCAGCCCTGCTTTAGCTACTTTCCTAGTGGCCCTCTCCTGAGCTGGCGGTTCTATGGTTCTATTCAGCTCTCAGTAGCACAAGTTGCTTCTTCCTCAGGAGAAAAGCATTCTCTTTCTCTCTCTCTCTCTCTCTCTCTCTCTCTCTCTCTCTCTCTCTCTCTCTGTCTCTCTCTCTCTGTCTCTCTCTCTGTCTCTCTCTCTCTGTCTCTCTCTCTCCTGTTTCACTGGGAAACATCCTCTCTCATACATCTATCTCTATCCCTCTCATCTATCTATGTCTCTCTCTCTCTCTCTCTCTCTGTATCTATGTATGTATATATCTATCTACCTATGTATGTATCTATCTATCTAGACAAACTCTTGTTCCTTTACAAAAAACAAAAACAAACAAAACCTTAGCAAAAACAAATAACCCCCATCCCCAAACAAAACAAAAAGTCACCAAAACCAAAACCCAAGCACAACAACAAACACTCAACAAACCAACCCCTTTCTAATTCTAGCGGAGCCGCTACTTGTCTCTCCCTTCCCCCTTTCCTTCCCTGTCCTTCTCTTCTTCCTCTTCCTCCTCCTCTTCTTTTTTTACTAAGGTTTAAATTTTGACTTGTCTCAGTGCTAGACTGGGTTCATACACCAATGACTCTATAATGGGAACAGCCATAAAATATAAAATATAAGTTAACAAGTTAAAATATAAAATATAAATACTAAGTTCTTCGAGTGAAGAGTCTCATTAACTTCTTTACATTTCACCAGTGAAACCTATTCAATTTCAATTCATCCCCATCACAGCTTAGGCAAAGACAGTATCTACAACAATGTTCTGGGTTTCTTCCAAGGCCCTCATTCTCCAAGTGGGCTCTATTCACAGAAACATCCACCAGAAATAAAATACTAATGCATCTGTCCTCGAGTTAAAGTCCCCAACAGAAAATACATTATTTGTGAAGAAATATTTTTTTTAAAAAAAATACCCACAGTGAAATTACTTCAGGCTCAAGTACACTTAAATGTAAACGTGGGGATCCAGAGTTGACATTCAAATATACATGTCTATTATTTCATAGCTCTTTTAGAGAGACCTTTCCCAGATAACCCTCCCTCCCCAGGCCTAACCCCATTGCTCTTTCTCTTTTTCTGGGACCCGTTTATCTTCAGCCACTAGGAGGAGGAGGCTTCAAACTGTGTCCTCAAGCTCGGCATGGGACCCGCAGTCAACACGGTTCTGTTTGTTCTTCAGCAGCCTCTTTTGTATAAACAGATGTGGTGGGAAGGGAAGGGAAGGGAAGCCAGATCCCTGGGAGGAGCGGGAGGTCTCCTTTCTGGAGAAGACTCCCAGCTGCAGCCAGGAGCCCAATGGAACAGGACACATTTCTTGTTCAGGCCTTAGAACTTGCAGTTCTTCCAGGCAGGGGCTGTTCCCCCCTCTCCTCCACCCTCCACCCCTAGCCTTTGTTCCTGGGAAGGCTGTCTCCATGTGATGTCTATAGCTCACTTTTGCCAGAGCAAACATTTCCAAGAGGGTTTATGCTAAGTAGGTATCTGTAAGGCACATTTCCTCCTCCTCCTCTCTAGATACACCATAGACCAAGATTTTGGACCCCAGCCCTTCACACCTGTACTTTGTCTATATTTCCTTTGTTCTTTTGTAGCCTTCAACGGGGCCGGATGGTGTTTCAAGCAGGGAAGTTGTTAGTTTGTAAAAATAGCCCGTCGGTTTCTACAACTGATTTGATGCAGACTCTGCCTTCACTTAGCGATTGATATTTTCACATTAGTTATGGATGCTAATAGAGAACTATTCCAAAGCTGGGGGAAGAAAAGGATGGGGGCCCGAGAGAGCTTTTGCAGTCCTGTGTCTGAGAGCATAGAACTCCAGTTGGCTTTTTGGCAGTCTATCTACCTGCGCCCACAACTTCGTTAGTTCTCCTTTAGAGGTGGGTGAAATAAAAAAGGGGGTGCTCCTAGGTTGATTTCTATCAAAGGGGCTAAATTTTTGGCGGCCCCACATGGTGGCTCTTCTCGTCTAGAAAAGGAACAAAGGCTGATGCAGTGCAAAGGCCTCCCTTAGGGCATGCGGGGTTTCGTGTAAGTGGTGAGCTTTGCTCGGTGCTGCTCTCTCCAGGAATCCTGGGGAATCCTGAATAAGGCTCTAGGAACTGTGGCCAAGAGCATGGGAGAGGGGAGCCTCATGCGCCATCCCCGGGCCAGCATGGGACCCTCAATTTTGAGGGCAGAAGCGCAGAGATGTAACGATAGAGCTGCTCTGTATCTCCAGTCCCCACTCTCAGAGTGTATATAATAATGAGCGAGGGGGGAGCAGTCTTTCAAACCAAGGGAGTAATAATAGCAAGGGCTTTATTTTTTTACAAGCCACAGTGGTACTCTATCATCTTTCCAGCTGACAATCTGCCACTCTCCAGATAGGAGAGGAGGCGGCGGGAAGTTTGTAGTGGAAACCCAGAGGCCTTTCCAGTATGAAATAAAAAGAAAGGAGGCTGGTTTCCAGGGACCGGGCAGCTGAGGGGTAGTGGGATACCCCTGTCCTTCCAGCCCCCAGGCTAAACTGCAGCTGAGAGCAGGTCTTGGAAGAAGCTTCCTTCCCGCCTCCTCTTTATTTCACTTAAGTTACTGGCTCCAGATATTTGAAACGATTTGTTTTCGGCGCTGCCGTGGGCTGCACAGTTAACTCTCACCGCGCCTGGGGCGCCCAGGGCTTTTCCTTCCTAGCATCCACCCCAGGTCTGCAAGCGTGCACACCTCCCGCCGCAGCGCCCTGCGGGTTCCGCTTAATTTGCCGAGGACTAGAAAGTCCCTGCTGAACACGGGGCGAAGGCTAGAGGTTGGGGGCTACTGTGCTGCAGGCCGGCCTCGGCTCGGCTCGGCACGGCATCCTCCTGCCCTCGGCGCCGCCGCGCCGCTCCCTCCGGCTCGCAGGACGTCCCCCCCAGCCCCCGCAAACCTCGGGGCCACCGAGGGTCTGGAGAGATGGAGGGGAGCGGGTGAGGAAGGGCGAACCGGCGGCCCGGCCCGAGAAAGGGCGCGGGACCCCGAGCAGCCGCACGGGGAGCGCGGGGATCGCAGGGGCGCGCGGGGCGCGCGCGGCGCGGGGCTCGGGACGCGCGCGCGCGCCTCGGCCTCGCCCGCGCACACGCGCCTCCCGGAGGAGAAAGAGGCGGGCGGGCGAGCGGGCGGGCGCAGAGCACCGCGCCGGCGGCTGCAGCGGGCCGGGCCGCCGGGAGGGAGGGGCGGAGGGGCGGGCGCAGGCCGGGAGGAGGCGGTGGCGCGGCGAGCGAGCTCGCGGCTCTCGGCGAGTGTGGCTGCGCGCGAGCCGGCGAGCGGGTGAGTGCGCCGGGCGGGCCCGGGAGGCGGGGGCCGCGGGGGTGCCGGGCACTGCGAGCCGGGGAAGGGTGGCTGGCGGGCAGGCGGGCGGCGGCGGCTCGGGCGCGGCCGGGATGCACCTTAGCGGGCGCCTCTCGTTGCAGCGCGCGGGCGGCCCGAGGCTCGGCGGCGGCGGCGGCGGCGGACACAGCAGCGGCGGCGGCGGACACGGCGGCGGCGGCGGACACCGCGGCGGCGCTGACACCTCCCACCATGGACAGCTTCGACTTAGCCCTGCTCCAGGAATGGGACCTCGAGTCGCTGTGGTGAGTCCCGGTGCTGGCCGCTCGAGGAGCTGCGCTGGCCCCGCCTGCCCTCACCTGGGCCGGGACGCCCGGTGCCCGGCCGCCGTGGGGGTGGGGTGGCTCGAGGACACCCGCCTCGCTGGCCGGCTCCTTCCAGCCTTGGCGGGCTGGATGCACGGCCGCCTCCCCGTGAATTCGTTGGTCTCCGGTCCCGTTTCCTCCCCTCGCTGCTGCCTGCGCCAGCTCAAGGGGCCGGGGTCTGGCTGCCACAGGAGGAGCGCAGCGGTGGAGGGGGAAAGAACCGATTTTTAGAACGTGTCACTGATGCCCGAGAGCCCACCCCTCATCTCGCAGCCCTTATCAGCTCCCTTCCTTCGGATTGTGTTCCCTTCCAGCTCCCGGAGAGCCTCAGGCTCACCAGCCCTGTGACCCCCTAGAGTTGGTACCTCTACGAAGTGTCCGGAGAGGATGCTCTCCAGCCCTGCTCCCTGCCTATTCCCTGCTTGGCGCCTGCATCATTCCTCTGTTCTACCTCACTCCCACTCGGGATGGAAAAGTGAGCACCTGGGGCAAGAGGCCAGTGTGTCTTGGTGCCGGAATTCCAGAGGCCTTGGCCCAGGGAGACTCCTTTCCCGGAGGTTCACAGTTCCTTTGCACCCTTTCTACACACATCCCCATGGCTGAACTCCTCACTCTTTTTTGTCAAGCTCAAAGCTGGCAGCCTGGAATGCACTTGGGGTTCCAGTTCTCGCTATTCTAGCATTAGGGAGAGCTTCTGTAGGTAAATCACAGGTAGACGCAATTTAATTCCAGTTGCAGTTGTCTGAAAAATCCCATTGGCTGCTTCAGCATCCTCACATTCCCCCCCCCCCCTTAAATGTTTCCAACCAGCCCTATTCAGGTGGTAAAATTACTGCTTGTATATTCCTGGAGGAACTTGTGTTATGTTTAATATTTACGGGGATGAACATCTGCTGGAACAAGCATATTAACTGCTCTCTGTTCTGCCTCTGGTAATCGCTGATTGTAGAGCTGAGCGTTTCCCTTCTTTTTAATTCAGTAAAGAGTTCACATGTGTCTAAAACTGCAAGTGGTGTGCACATGAATATGCGATGCACAATTTTAAAGCTAAACTGCTTTATGATTTACGGCTCATACATCGATGGCATGTGGACATGTGGATCTCCGTAGTGACTTAGGCTCAAAGTGACTTTTATTTTCCTAAAGACAGGTGTAACAAAATAAACTAGACACAGAGCTCACGAGTTATCGAGCAGTTTCTTATAGAAGATCCGATGGTGACTACAGCTTGCTCTGTATAATGCTAGCGCCTATAAAACACACAAGGATGGGCTCCAATGTAATAAAACTTGTATATATTACACTGGCAACTTCAAAGAGCTAGTGTAGAGAGAATATGGAACATGTTATTACTCTATAAAAGTTGCTAATTACTGTGTTGCTGCTCCTGGGGTTATTTCAGCCTTTCATTTACAGATACCTATTATTTTACAGGCTTACCTTTTGAAATGTTGGTTTCTGGCACAAATTCAATAGCTTCCCAGATAACAACTGTATTTTAAAAATGACTTTTGCTTTTTAAAATCTACGCAGGCTTGTAGTCAAAGGGGAGAACTTATTTGTTGGACACATTTTTATGCTGCTTATCCACTTTCTGGTTCAAATTGAACTCCTGTATGGTTTTTATAAGTTGTATTTTGAGATTATCAGTGGTAATGTGTAGACATTTTTGGCAAGGGCTCAAGCTGTGTCCCCAGTTTCCAGCAAATTATCTTGAATACTGTCAAAGAATGCCTGCTGCATTGTCTTTAAATTTATAAATATCAGATTTATTTATTTATTTATTTATTTATGACCATATCTCTCAACATAGTCTGGGCTGTCCTGAAACTTGCTTTGTAGCCTGGGCTAGCCTTAGACCACATGGTTACCTCTGTTTCACTAGTGCATTGAAGACATTGCACCACCACAGCTGGAAAGCATGTTTTTTTGTTTTTTTAAAAAACATTGTACACTCAATCAGATTTGTAAGTAACATATAGTTTCTTGGCTGAAGAAAGCATGTTAGATTTCTTGATTACAGTATAGTAGAACAGTTTGGCTCAAGAGAATGTTTCTTATTTTGTGGATATAGAATTTACATTTACAAAAGGTTATCTTTAGGTAAAGTTAAAGATAAACCAAACTACTTGGGTTTGCATTTCAAATATGTCAGACATTCTGTTAGTTATGGACCAATTTTTGCATGACATTTCTAACTCAATTTTAAGATTTATTAAAGGCTTTTATGTTTGCAGTTTAGTTTTAAGTTCATGCATGATCAAACATGTAGTCTGTCTGCCTCTCTGTCTCTGTCTCTGTCTCTGTCTCTGTCTCTGTCTCTCTCTCTCTCCCCTCTCTTTCTCCGGCTCTTGTTTGTTTTTGAAAGAAAGTCTTGGTGTGCAAGTCTCACATTCAAGGCAATTCTCCTACCTTAGTCTACTGAGTTCTGGGGTACCAAGCACGGGCCCTTCATGCCTGGCATACTTTGATTACTTTCTGTGTGTCTGATAGTTCTATATCTGTTATCTTCTTGTTTGAATATGATAATATCTCAAAAGTGATAGTACTCTCATTTTATAGATAAGAAAATAGGAGTTTTATACTGCTAGGTGACTGTGCCAAGACCAAAAATGACAGCAGATATTTTAAGTCAAATATTTGCTACAAACTTGTCAGAGGCATGACCATTATATATCCTAGTTCATTTATTCCCCAACAAGAAATTTACCATGTATGTACTGTTGTTGGTCTGATATTTACAGAGAGGAAAACTGAGGATGGGTAATCAGGTAGCTTGTCTGAGTTTACACAGCTTTGACTTGATGAAGAATTAGCTTCAAGGTCCGCTTTTCTGATATCAGGGCTACGCATTTCCTAGCGCCTTGCAGAGGTCTTCCAGCTGATGAAAAGTGGCTTTACAGGAATTATCAAGCAAGACCCTGACATCTGCAAGTTAAGGTTGTGTCAAAATATTTAAAGAGAAGGTCAGAACCTTAAATGGTGTTGATTTAAAAAAAAAAAAAAACAACTGAAAACCAAACGCCATGAGTTAGGAGTGGTGCCTGTTAATTATCTTATGAAAGGAGATATAAATTTTAAATAAAGACCACTGAACACGTCTGTTACATCATATAAAAAAATCACCCCTCTTTGAAGAGAGGAGGTGCAGATTAATAGCGAGAGACTCTTATTTTAATAACTGACCAACTTTTTCTAATTGGTTGATATCGAATCCTGATCAAACAAATTGCTCTTTATTAGTTTTGACTGTGGCTTTGAACCTGAGTGTACTTCTTGCGCATGCGGGAGAATGAGTCTCACACTATTATAGACAGGATATGAAACAAAAGTAGGACCAGTGTGATACAGTCAATTGATAGGAGCCCAGGGTCTGTCTCCTTCCATACTATCACCCCCATTCAGAAGCACCCATGCTTGTTTTTTAGGATCCATCTTTGGGGCAGGACCTATCAGGTGCCTTGTTCATCTCAGCTGTTCCTAAGAAATGTAGATGGATGTCGCTAAGAAACATTGTTAAGTTAGGTGCCTTGTTCATCTCAGCTGTTCCTAAGAAATGTAGATGGATGTCGCTAAGAAACACTGTTAAGTTCCTTCCCATTTCCACTCTGAAGGCCAGAGATGCAGGGAAGGGGCTCATTCTGCATGTGACTCTGCAGCTTCTACAGACCTGAGGCCAAGGTAGAGGCAGTTATCCCAGGGAGCAATGTCTCCCTTTGGTTCCCTCCTGCTCTTTCTCTAGGGGGAACAGTCACTTTGGCTCAGCCGCTATACACATCAGGGTCTCTAAAGTGATGGTCACCCCTCCTGACAGACCCGCTGTTGCTTTTGTTTATTCGGTGGCTGCTGTAGGGGATGTGCTGGGTAAGACATGTGTTGGGCATTCCTTGTCTAGTTTTAGAGTTGGATGAGAATGTAAATACAAAAATACAAAAAAGTTTTCTGCTCTAGAGAGTCAAAAAAGACTACTCCATACTGGGGTGGGGTGGGGTGGGTAATAGATGGGCAATTTCTCTTAGTTTTTTTTTT
>NW_022196896.1:66466020-66468219 GCF_008632895.1 Mastomys coucha | reverse complement strand
AAGTGGTGGCCTTTGAATTAAACTTTGGGAGATGAACTGGCTTTTACAGATGGTAGAGGAAAATGGGATAGGGGCATCTAGAACAAAGGGTTTTTGTTTCTTGTTTTTGTATCTCTAGGGGTGCTTTATATTGACCATGGTGGAATTACCATGGTCAATACTGTGTATTTTAAACACACAGCCTGGTCATCAGGAGATGGTTTGTCAAATGAGAAAAGTTTTCCAAAACCAACTTATATTTACTCTTCTCTAAATAAGAACAGCTTTTTATTCCTAGGGAGAAAGTCAAGCAAGATAGAATCATAAATATTAATAAGATCTTGCCTATTACTTGCTCTGACCCTCACCCCCACAGACTTTACATAAGCCAGAGTCCCTATATTTCTGTTCACACAGGCTTTATATACACCCCTCAGGTCCAACCCTATAGAATTGCAACCCATGGGGCAAGAGAGACAGCTCAGCAGTTAAGAGTGTTTACTGCTTTTCCAATTGCCAGGAGTTCGGTTCTTAGCACCCACAGGAGGCAGCTCATATCCACTTATAATTCCATCTCTAGAGGAATCCAGTCCTCTCTTCTGGTCTCCATGGGCATATGCAGCGTACATCCCACATGGACATATCCACATACATAAAATAAAAATTCAAAAGGGAAAAGGAATTGTAACACATGAAGGTTTCAAATTGTAACACATGGATGTTTTAAATCAATGTTCGCGTGGTAGGCATTGCTATTGGACAGGCACTACAGACTTAAATGTCTTGGATCGAGACTCTCAGTTGACACACATTTAACACCGCAACCCAGTATTCCTGTGAACATGAGTACACATGACTGAAATACAAGTATCAAGTGATACCCGGTGTGATGTACATGATGCATCTTCTATATCAGATCTCCTATCTTTCCTTTTAAAAATTTTCCCAGTCGTGGACTGAAGCCTGCAATGTGAGAACAGCACCCCTCCCCCATGAGGATGCAAAGGGGAGACTGTTAAGAGTTTAGAGTATTGTTGGTTGCCCTCATGCTTTTTGAATTCCTCAAGACCGGCCGCCCCCACTCCCCAACTCCCTGCTCCCAACTGCCCTGGCTGGGAGCATTGGCTCACACACTCAGGTGATCTCCTGAGATCCTTTTCTCCATTTTAACTGGTCAAATAATGGTTAGAGCCTGTGATTGGGCAGTGGAAAGAAATGGTGGGACAGGAGGTCTTAGAGAGTCAGGGCTAATATGAGGAGGAGAAGAAAGGAGAGAAGAAGAGGAGAGGAGGAGGAAGTGAATATGGAACAGAACCACGTGGCCAGGAGAAACTACAAGTAGCAGTGCTAGGTCTGCCCAATCTGGGCACATATAGCTTATGAATATAATAAGCAGATTGTGTGTTTTTCATACGGGCTTATTGGGGTTGGAAATTACTACAACATTAGAGAATATCTATGCACCTAAAAATCTGAAATACAAAGCAGACACTGCCCACTGGAGGAGGCACGGCCACGTCCTGTTGAGAGAATAAACTGTTCATGGCTTCGTGGCGCTGAAATGTATTCCGAGGAAGTAGAATTTCAGGAGGAGGAAGTAAAAGGGAAGAGAATCCATGTGGAAGGAATAGCGCAAATAGACACGGAGGGAACAAAGCGTGGTACTTGTTTGAACATAAAGTTATTAGCTAGGGCAGGAAGAGGATGGACTGGGCTCCTGCCAGGCTGCTGGGGAACAACAGTATGCTAATCTGCTGAAGGATGCTTCCGGGGGATCAAGTGATGCTCTTGATTCTTTTCAAGTCAGTCACCAGGAGACATGCTCAGGACAGCTTCCACAAAGCTCCAGGGTTCCCAGGCTTTTCATGTCAGACACCTCCAGAAACTTCTCATCTTGGCACTCAGGTTCCTGGACCTTTGCTTCCATCGTTATCAAACTTGAAGCTTCTTTCTGTCGCTTTTCTCTCTCCTATTGGGTCAAAATGGCTCACAAGGCATGATTGGAGGGCTGAGCGCATGTATTTTGAGTTTCCTGGAGGCATTTCAAGGAGAGCAGCCTTGGTAATCTACCTACACTCTCATTGGCTGAAAGTGACGACATAGTCTTCGGAGGAGGCTTTCATTGGTTGAAACTGTTGGCATGCGCCTGCCCCGAGCACGAGGAAGGGGTCTCAAGAGGCTCCAGGGTGAAATTGTTTTTTTTTTTTTTTTTTTTTTTTT
>NW_022196896.1:66402248-66465998 GCF_008632895.1 Mastomys coucha | reverse complement strand
TTTTTTTTTTTGAGAATCCTTCCTTTCAAAAATGCGGTAGAGTGGAGCAAGCTGGAGGGAGAACATGGAGCCTCTTGTTGGGTGAGAGGCAGTGAAGGCCTGCATGTGGCACAGGTTGAGGAGAGTTGGGTAGGCAGGCTGGTTAGTTCAGGATGTGGAAGTTGAGGGGTGCTGCTGGCGTGGGAGACTGGGATGTGGGGATAAAGGGAAGGATGCGCGTTGGAAGTCTTTGGGTTTTAATCAGATGCCTTTTGGTGACAAGGAAGACGCTCTTACGTGTATGGAAATGGTTCCTTCCTGTGTTCCAGATTCTCTTTTGTGGAATGTAGGAGGGTTATAAAATGCTAAGAATCTATTTTGGGAGAATGTCCCTGTGAGCCAGAACGTCTAATCAATGACACTGCAGATTAGCAACTCAACAGGCCCTTCCATTTAACATAGGTTAAAATAGTAGTCAAGTTAAACAACAGATCAATTTCTCAACATGAAGTACTAGATTATTTTGTGCGTAAGTGGGACTTCAAGATTTGAAATAGACTTGTCTAAGTTTTCCTAATTTTGGGGAAGAAAGCCTGGGTGGCAAAATCAAGACCATAAAAGAACATATTAATATCATTTGATATAAAATAATGTTTCCTTGTTTTATTCCCAAGCAAAAATCTATAAAACTTACTTTCAACATTGGCAGCTGTTCCCTTTGTTCTGGAAATGGAATTGGAGACTTTGAATTCAGCTGGCTTCAACCTTGCTTTCTGTTGGGCTGTGGACAGCTCAGTTCCTCCACACCCCCACCTCACCTCCTAGTCTAAGACTTGGCTTAATCACTTAAAAGCAATAATGGCCTCCCCTACATCATAAGGTTGTGACGTTCCATAATAAAAACATCAGTTACTCTATGAGGGCCCAATATGGATCTTTTACATCCTTTGCTTCCTTCAAATGTCTTTTTTTTTTGTAAACAAAGAAGCTTATTGAAAGGCCACATGGGGTCTGCTTCAGCTATATGTATAACACACAGTTCTTGGCTTGACATTACAACCCAGGGACATATTTGAGTGGAGACTAGTCTTTCCTAGTTTTGTGTCATAGTGCAATAGATAAATGTTGTTGTACTAGTGACTTCTTTAGACATACGATGTATTACATAATCTCCAATGTTTCACTAAGAATGTATTGTATTACTAGCCATTACATCAAATGACTTCATTTGGTACTGTGTGTCCCGTTACAGTATGTCTGGCTAATCGCAATTTAGGTTTACTAGAAACAAAATACAGTTATACCAGGCTATGAAGATACCACACCACCTACCTAAGAGGTGAAATGAGTTTTAATCTCAGACCACTACTACTGGGGATAAGATAGGGGGCCTTGGGTGTCTGAAGGTGGTAGACACACTGGGTGGGTGGGTGCAGGCTGAGGTTGCCTGTAGGACAGGGTACTGTGTGAGCATTTATCAATGATGTGACAGAGGCCATGTGAAGACACGATTGCCAGGGTAAGTGGACCAGCAGCAGTGGGCTATCTCTGAGACTCTGTGCTGATTAGCTTTTATCAAATCGACGACACACACTAGAGTCACTTGGAGTGGGGAACTTGAATCCAAGGAAATGCTTTCATCAGATAGGCCTGCAGGCTTGTCTGGGTAGCATTTTCTTGACTAATGATTGACTTGGGAGGGTCCAGCCTATTTGCCCTGCTGCCGCCCCTGTTGTGTATATAAGATCAAGAAAGAAGGCTGAGCAAGCTGTGGAGAGAAAGCCTGTAAGCAACATTCCTCTATAGTCTCTGCTTCGGGCTCTTGCTTCCAGGTTCCGGTCTCTAGCTTTCTGCCTAGGCTTCCCTTCATGATGGGGTTGTAATTCCAAATAAACCCTTTCTTCCCCAAGTTGTTCTGGTCCTGGTGTTTATCACAATAACAGGCAAACTGGGGTAGACTCCTTCCAGCTGCCTCAATCTAAGCCCACTCCCATCCTGGAAGCAGGAACCAGAGGACGCAGAAGGCATTAATTGGAGTCCCTTGGGTATCTCTCCACTGCAGTTTTTCCACTAATGTGTGGAGAAAGCCAGGGAGGGGACTTAAACTTCTTCATAGACTTTCTCCCCAGGAGGCACATTGTTAGCGGAGGTAAACAAAAATGACTGTAATTTGGAGACCACGCTAACATATCAACTCACAGTTATGTGCTTACCTTGATACTGAAAATAATTTTATTTTTGCTTTTTTATGGGCAGGAAATTAGTTTTCAGAACCCCCCTGGGGGTTGTAATATGAGCCTGTTAGTCTTAGTTAAATTTTTCTTGTCATACCTGGGCCGTTTACCTCAGTTAGGAAGCGACAGAACACATTTTCTGTCAGTGTTCATTGAAATGTTAATTAGCTCCCTGACAGGTAGACAGGAAAAAAAAAAATCCTTCCTGTACTAGATCAGCCCCAATTCTGGGAAATAATCTGTTTTTGTTTTTAAATTGAAAAACTACATTTTTCTTTTTTTCTTTTTTGTTTTTGTTTTTAGTTGTTTTGTTTTTTGTGTTTTCTGTAGAAGCTATCCAGACGATTAAGGACCCAGGAAAGCTGTTTTGAGAGTAGAGGTCAGTGTACTTAATGCATCAGGGAGCATCTGAACTTTAATGGGTATCCAGATAGCACAGGGATCTTGTTAAAATATAGATTTTAATTTAATAGGACCAAGGTGGGGCCATGGGTTTACAGTTCTCATAGGTTCTTGAGTACTGATGTGTCCTCACAGCACAGACACTGACTTGTAAGGACAGAAATCAGGCCTTCCAAAAGATGCTCTTTCAGGAGGCTTTCTATTATTCTCTCTGCTGTTCAGGGGAGACTTGTATAGGAACACTGTTTCCTAGTGCCAGGAGGTTACATTTAGAGGCAGCATTTATTTTAGTGCTGTGTCCTTTTTAATACAATTCAGATGAGCGAGAGAGTGGTTACTTGTATCCTAATGAAGGCAGACTGTTGAACTAGATATAAAACCCCAAGTAAACGAACTTTGTAACAAATAGGCTAATCACTTTTTATAGCCATTCAGTACTAGTCAGCTCTCCTTGGTCAGCTGTTGCTACTGCATCTGAAGGGGGCTCTGGGAGTACCTAGACAAGATCTTAAGACCTTTGGATCTGTGGAGACGCTATGGGAGACTCAGTGGCTGCCCAGAATGGAGACCAAATGTCCCTATTCCTTCTCAATCATGCTGCCTTTAGGAAGGAAGGGGTGCAGGTCAGAATTTAGGGGGGTGAGAGCAGCTTACAGAATAATTACTTGGCTTGGTGGCCATAGTCCCAAATTATGGCTTTCCCAGTGTCCTAGGAGAAGTCTCAACTCAAGCTCCATGAACGGAAGGTTTTGGATCCCTCAGATAGGTCTATCCCAGTGTATCAGATATGTGCCACTCTGCCATTATCAGACAACCACGGATAGGTGGGGAAACTTCCCCATGGTTTCCCTGACTAACCCAACCCTGTTTCAATAGAAAAATGAGTGTACTTGGGGTTAATAAGACACAGCGTAGCTAACATTGTACATTCTGTGTGACCTGTGGGAAGGTTGTCAGCTCAATTTTATTAATGAGGGTATCCTCATGTGCACACATGCTGCTATTTTCTGAGATTTAAACAACTTAATGTTTAGGAGTTGGAAAAGAAAAAATGACTTTTCAGGAATAGTGGGGCAGATTGAAATCTGTGGCCTTCCTCGAGGTATGCCAGTTGGTGAAGGTTGCGCTTGCAGAAGTAGTTATAGCATCGTTAGAGCCTCAGATCTTACTTGTGTTCTTTGTGGACGTGATACTACCGTGTGTGTCATGGACTGCTGAGCTACCCGACTAATGGTATGCTTCTATGTCTTGAGCTTGCAGTGACTTCTTCTTCTTCCTTTAAGATCTATTTATTTTATGTATGTGAGTACACTGTAGCTGTTTCAGACACACCAGAAGAGGGCATCAGATCCCATTACAGATGGTTGTGAGCCACCATGTGGCTGCCGGGAATTGAACTCAGGACCTCTAGAAGAGCAGTCATTGCTCTTAACCACTGAGCCATCTCTCTAGCCTGCGTTGTTTTCTTCTAGTTTACCTTGTTTTATATTGTGAGGAAGAGGAAAGGAGATGGTTTTGCACAAACTAGATGCATGGTAAGGTGAGCAAGTGTCTAGTTACTGTTCTGGCTTGTATCTGCATCATCAAATTAATGAATTCACTTTCAAGGTATAGAAAAAGAGTATTAACTAGCTAACAGTGTGTGATAGTTGGTCATATAGACGATCCCTGTTATAATTAGATAAACGACCCAGAGCTTTGTTCTGTTGAGTCAAGAGATCTTAAGAAGAAAAATAAGCGAACAGCAATCAGTTGGGTGCTGAGCTTTAAGTGGCGCTGTACAGGCATCTGGTTCAGAACTCTTGCTTTGGCGCATCAGCAGGGCCCGGCTTGCTTTTTTTCCCCATGGGATGGAGTCTGCCTTTGTCCACGGTATGCAAGCTGCCTCTGTCATTTCTTGGAACTTGGGCAGTGCAAAGTGTGGGTGGAGCTTGAGGACTTGAACTCAGCCTGAGATGCAGGCATGCCAGCTCTGCAGTTGCCTACAGAGAGGCCGAGGGTTCTGTATGCAGTGCGTAGACAGGTCTTACAAAGCTTTCATGTCTCCCCAGGATGCTGAGGCTTTAGCCCTCTCCTGTCCTCCTGGGAGGTAGGAACAAGGACTCAAGCGATGTGATGGCTTGGCACTGCAGACCCTCCTTGGGAATATGAACGTAATCTATCTGCTGAGAAATGGACTCCACCATCCACTGAGATGGTGCACCATACCATCCAGCCGTCCTTGAATGTCTTTTCCCTCAGGTTAAAAGTTCACCTCCGCAGTCGTGGCCCTGTGACCTGGGCTGTAGCCTGTGTCCCATCTGAGCTTCCCGGGCCCAGTGTAGAGGGGTACAAATAAAGTTAGAAGAGTCCAGTTCCAAGCTGCCCAAAGAGCCTGCTGAGTCCTTCTTAGAAGCATGGCTATGACCCATGAGGCCAGGTCATTCTTGTGGCACAAGGACGGACTGTCTGTCTGTCTATCTGATTCACTATCTGTCCTTGGAGATAATTTCTCCTCCAAAGCATGGTGGAGCTTTTTCTTGGATGATATCTTTCCCTCCCTTTTTAATAAGTAGAGTTTAATCCTTTCGTATAACCGGAATTTATTATTTGTCTGAGAAAGCTGGTGAATTTTATTTACTACCCAGTTATCACTTTACCTTGATTTGAAACTCTGACATTGAGTAACAAGTTCCAAGTGCAGATAAAAAATGTTTGGAGGGGCAGTTGCTTGCCTCTAGGGGATGAGTAAGAGCACTGTATAACACACATACACACACACACACACACACACACACGCGTGTGTGTGTGTGTGTGTGTGTGTGTGTGTGTGTGTGTATGTGTGTATATAACATGTGTGTGAAGAGGCCACAATGAAGCCTATTGCTTTGTATTCTAACCTAAAAGGTGGGGGATTAAATATATTTATAGTATGAGAGGAAATCTAGCATTTTAATTTCTAATATTTAGATAATTAGTAATATAAATTAATTCTTATTATTTTCCTTACTTCTATCCCTCAGCAAGATGAAAGCAATATTTTAGAACCCTAAAATACCATACCCAATAATGCAGCACAGTATGTGTACAGCCTGGGGGGCTCTTAGCTGCACATTGTCACTGTCTTTTTCTGGATCATGTAGGTTTCTGGGTTGAGGGAGCAGCCACTGGTAGAGCCTGACAGATAAATGTGACTAGACCTTACTTCTAGGCTGTGATGTGTGTGTGTTTTAGCCCTGTACAGATATTTTCAAATCCTCCTAAGGGCAGTTTTTACCTGCCTGGCATCTTGGGATGTCTAGGAGGTGGTGCCATTTAATGATGAGTGACAACTCATGGGTCTTAAAGGATGAATGTGAGTAGAGGGGCAGAGTAGGGTGCTGTTCTGTCAGCAAAGGTAGAGTGGGACCAGCAGGCATGACCGAGCATGGTGATGGTGGTTATATCTGAAGGTTTGTGCAGCTAAGGGGGGAATAGCAGGAGAGGAAGCCGGAGAAGGAAGGAGGGACTCGTTCTAGAGGGTCCCTGCATGGGATGCCAAGGAGCTCAAACATTTTCTTGTAGATGGTCAGCCATGAAGTTGAATGAGCAGGTGAATACACTGGTTATATTTGCACAGTGGTATGTCTAGAAGGCATTGTACATGGATGAATCTTAACAGCTGGAGTCAAGAGGTCAGCATGGAGGACAGGGAGGAAGGAGAGAGAGAGATGCGTTTAGGAGTTGGGATTGTCAGACCCTGAGGGTGGACTGGGGAGGCGAGATCATGGGACCAGTTGTTATTGCTTAGGAGATGAAGCTTGTGTGATCAGATGGAGAACATAGGAAAGAAGATGGAACAGCAAAGGTGAAGTATGCGATATGTAAGTCCTGTGCATGCTGGTGAAAATGAGAGGATCGTCCAGGAGGAGTGAGTGGAGGATGAGAGCAGGAGGAATGAGGGGAGGATGGGGAGCAGGAGGAGTGAGGGGAAGATGAGGAGCTGGAGGAGGAGCAGAATAGTAAGGGGAGGATGGGGAGGAGGAGGAGTGAGGGGAGGATGGGGAGCAGGAGGAATGAGAGAATGGGGGAGGAGGAGTGAGGGGAACTTGGGGAGCAGGCCTGGTGTATTTGGGACAGGGTGAAGGAGGATGAGAAAGCTGGAGAATGGAGAGGCGGAGGACCTTGGGTCCAGATGCGCTCATCCATTTGTCTGCTCTGTCAACACAGTATGAAGGTTTGTGGATGAGCAGTGGGGTGAAAAAGTGGCTGTACATGGTGAGACGGAGCTGTGAATGTCTCATTTTTGAGGGAAAGGGAAACAGCTCTCAAGGCAGCTCTCAGAGGAGGATGGAGGGGCTGGACCCAAGGTGTAGGACCACATCCCTTGGCAGTAGAGGACTCTCTTTCCTCACCCTTTCCTGGATCTCTCTCTTTCCCTCCTCCCTCCTCCTCTTCTGCCAGGAAAGGGAGCTTCTAAGAGTAGTCACAGAGCTGTATATGGAACACTCCCTGTAAAAGGTAACAGATAGATGTTTCATAGTTATTATTAGTGACTTAATGAAAGTCTGCATAAGCCACTTTAGCATAAATCTCTGTCACACGTTCTGTGATTTAATTAGAGTGTTTTGAAGGTAATTTTGATTCAGAAGTAATTGGGTAAGGCTAAGTCACCAGAAAAATTAGTGAATTTGTCTAATTGGGGAGACTTTAAATGGATTTTTAAGAATTATTTTCAAACCTTAAAAAATGCAGCCAGAAGTCCCAGCGTATTATTCTGACTGACACTTAGTGATGAAATCCCTTTGAAGGGCTGTCCGGCCTCTGAGTGGCTGTAAGGCTCTTACTGATGAGGAGGGGTCATGAGTCTTTAAATATTTCATGTTATTTCGTAACCTGTAAAGTAGGTTATGTCCTTTCTTGTTCTGTGGAGAAAAAAAAAAAAGGAAGTTAGCACATTACACAGAATCCATAGCTAGGGTGGTGGAGCTGGGGTGTCTACTCAGGAAGTGTGTGTACACAGCCTCTATCCTACAAAGAGCTCCACTTAATGACAGTCATCAAGTGTGAGTTCCAAGGACTCACCAGCCATAAAATATTAGCGAGATTTATACATGTGCAAGTCAAACGTCTATTTTATCTACCCTGTGTATACACACGTCTCCAACAGGCACAGGGAAGTTTATGTGTATGAAGCATCTTGAGAGTTGTTGTGCATGTTAAAACTCTGAAGAGTGTAGTAGGTGTGCTGGGTGTAGGCTGGAGGGATTCTAATTAACAGGCTTCCTGCACATGAATTGTCTGTAGGTCATTATCATTTTGGAATCCATTTTTGTCCATATTTACTATGTATAAAACACACTGTCTATTTATTTTCCCTTAATTATTTGTATGCCCATAAAACCACTAATTTGACAAGTTTTATGGTTGAAGAAAATGGCAACAACTGTTTGCCACAGCTGGCCACATGTATCGTAATACCTAAATGTAACACTATTAATAGCAACAACGACGGTGCAGCAATCAAACTAGCAATACTACCCCGGGAAAGCCACCTGAAATCGGCATAAGGTGTTTGTAAAGGTAGCTTGTCTCGTAGCAGCTTCTTTCATTCCTTACACAGTCAGTCTGTCTTCCTCCTTGGGGGGGGGGGGCACTGAACCTATACAAAATGGGCTGCCTTGGTGACAGAAGAGAGTAAACAGGCTTAAGTTTCTGTCATGAGATAGTTTGGTAAAGTAAAATTAATAGAGTCTTGGCATAATGGACTGTGACAAATTGAGACAGATGTCAGAAATAGCCATAGACGCTTTCTTTAAAGATGTCTCTTTGAGAATAAGACAAATACAATTTTGAGGAAGATTAAAAAAAAAAAAAAAAAAAAACTACTTGGCAGGCAACATCAGAGAGGCACCATTTGGTAATTGGAAAGGCCAGGATTTTAGAGCCAGCCCGCAGGGCTCGGATTCTGACAGGCCCTTTACTAGCCTCACCCAGTCTCCCCATCTTTCTCAGTCCTATGGGAGCCTCTGTTTTCTTGCCCATCAGTGGAAGTAATACCGCCACTCATTTGCTACAAGGATTAAGTGAGAATGTGTTAGTAGTTTGAGACACAGTAGGTCATCAAGAATGATAAGCTTAATTATTCCTCTAGTTGGACTAATGGCTACGTCTCTTTTGTTGCCTAAATGATATTTAGGGGTGTCGTGTGAGTCACCACTTTCTTATTTCCTATAATTGATTTCCCCTCCAAGTCTGGACCGATAGTTTCTTCCACTGGCAGTAGGGTTTTCTTCAGATTGTTGAGGCATCTCGGTCGGATGAGGCTGCAGCAGTAAGCACTCCGCAGATGTCAGTGGCTGAGTGTTCTGTCCACGGCAGTTGTGGATCAGCTCTGCCTGTGTCTCTTTCCAGGCCACTCGGGCAGGTGTACCTTCCTTTGGAATAGGCCATCCTGTTGGAAGAAGGGCAAAGGGACCTTTGTCAGGCTGTGGCATGTGACATGCTGCTCCTATTCCATTAGCTGAAGGAGTCTTACAGAGAATCCAGACACAGTCCTGCAGACCCATAACCTCCTTCACCCACTATAGCATCAGGTTAGACGGCCTGGGCCAGCATGGTGTCCTCTTCCGGACAGAGGCGTGGCAAGTGGTGGAACGGCCTCCCGGGTCATCCATCAACATTGCGTTACTGTTAATTAGAATTTTAAAATTAACTTACAACATATTTCAAAAGAGCATTGGGAACACTCCTGTGATGTTTTGTATATTGTAAAATATCTTTACATTTTGGTCTAAGATTCTGTTTTTACTGAAGTTTATCAGATCTTTGAGCATTCATGGAAGAAAGGGGGATTGATTGAAATAAACACACACACACACACACACACACACTACTAGACCACCACTACCACCATCACCATCATCACCACCACACCAAAACTAGTGAAGCATTTCTATCCAAAAAGACAAAGGTTTCTTGAGATGGGCTAAAATGTTAGGGGAATTATTTTGTTTAGAGGTATGTGGTTATGTATATTTCACACTTAAACAATTTCTTCCACCTTGTAGCAATTAATAGCATATGTTCAAATTATGTCCCGATTCCTAAATTAATAAGCTAATTTTGCATGTCATAGTAAAACTAAAATTAATTTTTGAACAAGAGGTCAGATAAATATATTTGTTGGAAGGGAAGCAATTGGTTTATAGAAAAATGATGTTTATGGCTTTCTTTTAGTTGGGCTGTGTTCCTTGAACCTGGCTTTGGCCTTTGAAAGTCATGAAGCAGCAAGAGAAACAGTGTGAGTTCACAAGTAAGCAGAGAGTCACTGAGCAGGAGAGCGCTTGTTATGGTCGCCAGGTAGAGGGGTCACCAGGGACGTAGGGACCGAACCTCTGTTTGTGTCCTCAGAAAAATATATAAATGCAAGGCTTTTCTGAAAAAGAGCAATTTTCCCTTTCCTGCAAGTTTTGTTTTATTGCCTAGAAATATTCTCGGTGCTGTTGGAATCATAATATTAAGTTTGAAGCAGGAAGCAGTATATAGCAGCACTGAGAAACATTTAAGTGGTATTTAAGAATCTCCGTGAGGCTGGAATAAGGTAAAAATATAAATAATTACGAATGGACCTACTGCTTTCTAATTTGTGTGAGCACTGAGAGATAATATTTTGAACTGGTTGCTGCCACTCTAAAGGACTTGGAAAGAAAACCCATTAGACAGAGTCAGAACTTGAATAGACGAGCTGTTCTTTAATGGGCCCAGAAGGCCTTTTGCTACTTCAGAATACTTTCTGATTCCCATCACTTAACTTCCTTGGCTGCAAGCATAAGGCTCTTCCCCTCCACATTTCCAGAACTATGAATCTACCAGGAATTCTCCTTCTAAGCAATTATCTTTTAAATAAAATATTTAAAAAGCTAAAATAAGTTCTAAATGGTGTAGTGGTTGGTGAGATCCAAGGAGAAGCATTTCAGGCACCTTTGCATCATGGGTCACCATATGTTTACATTCTGTGGTGTGTGTGTGTGTGTGTGTGTTACTTAGGACTTAGGATCTTAATGGTGTCTGTATCTTTCAGGATCTCAATATGTTCATAGTTATGTGAATGTGAAAATAAAGCCATTTTGGTTTTGCATTTTTAATCTAGTTGCTTTTTTTTTTTGGTGCTCAGTTGACCAGGCTGGGACCTCTAGTAGAATGCCAGAAATTAGTGGTTAGGATAGATATCCTGGGTGTGCTTCTGACCTTGGAAGGAGAGGAGTTGTAGTTGTTTAGGATTCTACTATTATCTGTAGGTTTTCATTTAATGTCCGTAATCAGGCTAGCATTCCACTCTCTTTCCGAGGGTCCCTCTGCTGAAGCAGTTTTGTTAGAACACTTTTCAGCTTCGTTTAAGATGATCATGTGGATTTTCCTTTCTTCTATTAATATGGTCTGAGCCCTGATGGTCATCTGTTGAACCAACCTTGCCCTCCTGTAACATTTCATTTGGCCAAAGTATGCAAATCATTATAAATGTGTTACTGGGATAATTTTGCTATATTTTGTTTAATGACCTTCTTTTCCAAAATATACTTTCCCTCAGTTTCTTCTTTGGTAGCAGGAGCTCAGAAGTACCAGAGACAAAAGTAAAAGAACAAGACCTCTCTGTGGAAACAGGAAGGCTCCATTTCTGTGCTTTTTTGGAGTGGCTGGCCTTTAAGTAAGGATAATCAAAACCTAAAATGTGCCCAAGTGTTCAAGCTCAGAACTTTTATGTAATGCTTTTCTAAGGAATTCTGTCTTGACATATGCTCAGGAAATTCCTACATATTTTTAACATGACACATTTAGATTTTATGTCTTGACCTTAAAAAAAGTCATTTCTTCCCCCTCCTCCCAACTTAGTTTTCTAATCACTAAAGAAGATTTAGGAGAACTAGTAATTCCAGGTATGTGTGTCTGTGATGGTACACAATGAGAAGGTTTATTTATTTATTAAGTGTAGACTTTAAAAAAAAAAAAACAAAACCTTAGTTCACAAATTCAGATAGTTTAGAGGCCAAGCAAATAAATGTCTGAGACAGAGACAGTTACACGTGGCTGTGATTCCTACATTTAAGGTGAAACAGATAATACCATGAACAAGAGAAATCAGGGCCCCAGTGTCCTGGTCTATCCAACAGGACCAGTCATTCAGGAAGCCCCCAATGGAGCTGAGACCATATGCTCAGCTCCACTGTTAGGATGGTCTGAAATTTTCCATAGCTTTGTTGTCTCATGTGTAAGATGTAGAGACTGGACAAGTCACCAATCTTAAGGGAGCTGCTTGGAGAGGACCACATGGTCTAATGCATAGGAATGGCTTGAAAAGACCAGACCCTCTGTTGAATAAGGAACATTGTTTCTTTTCTGTAAATCTCAATTTTCTGAAAAAGATACTTTCTTGTTCCTAAAGTTTACTACCTAGCCACTGAATTTCCATGTGACCAGCTAGAAATACCTCCTTTTCGTAGAACAAACTTGGTAATAGTTGAAAGAACCCTTTTCTGGACTTGGAGTGTTGCCTGGGTTTGACCTTCGGCTAAAAAGGACTTTTGTTCCGGTCTTCTCTGCAGGTCCTGTTAGATAGGAGTCCTGTGACAGCCCTGTAGTATGCTTCAGAATCTTTACAACCTAGTGTTACCTATAACAATTATCTGTGCCTTCCTTGACAAATAGAAAGTCAGGATCTGTACTTTCTTGGTATCTAAGCATTTGAAATAGTTTGAGTCTATGGTTGTTTCCTGACCACACTCTGGCATCTTAGCACTCCATAGAAAGCTTTCTTGGTGCAAGATTGCACCATTGTCTGTAAATGGTCTACCAAGTAGCCCAACCCCAGGAGCTCCTGGAGGCTGGCTTACCCGACACAGCTACCCAAACTCAAGAGTCTTGTATTGGCTGAGCACCTACTACACAACGAAACTTGGGAATACAGAGAAAAGAATGTTCCCTTGCTCCAAAGGAGCATGGATGCAGTCTGGCTGGAGAGAAACCAGAATCTATAAAACAGCTGGCGAGACAGGGCTTGGAGAACCTTCCCTTTTCTGGACCCAGAAATCATCTTCTGGCCCCTCCCCTCCCTTTATCAGCAGAGAACTGATACCTATAAGCAAATGCCAGTTGCTGTGATGTGGTCAGAGCGCTTCAGGTGAAGCCATTTTCCAGAGGCCATCTGGAGGAAGAGATCTAGAGATGTGTATTTTGGTCCCTGTGTCTGTTTATTGAACGTTGGGATGGTTATAGGCCCGACAGTGGTTTAGGTTAGGACTTATGGGTCATTTTAGATGAAGCCACACATTTTTTTTCCTGGCTTTTGGCAGGGAATTAGAACCTGGGCAAAACTAGACCACTTGACTGTCAAATGCAGAGTACAGAGGCCTTTCCCTCGGGGTTCTGCTGTGTGGGCCAGCTACCTCTGTGCTCTGTCTTCTCTGTGTTTCCTTCTCTTTCTCCATTCTTTCTCTTTCAGGCTTGAAAATCCTGGAATCCTCAACCTGGAGGTCAGGGAACCCATCACATCGAAAGTGCACTTTTCTTTCTTCCTTTCATTTTTTGTCTTCTCTGCGGAGGGAGCCCGCAGCTTTCATCAGACCCCCCAGAGGCATCTGTGACCCCTGCTTCTGTGTGATGGAAACCCGCTCTGGCAGCAGCCGGTTTCCATTAAGAGCCAGGGCTGAGGTGGAGCTTGGAGAACTCTGAGAACTGGATTCCTTTGTTACTGTTTCCAGGCTCTGTGGAAACTGTGGGCACCAACAGGGATGCCCTGCAGAGCATCCTGCGAGGCAGAGTGGCTTGTCTGTGAGCATACAACTGCATCCCTTCTTGACTGCTACCCCAGCAGGAGGCTTGCAGCGATGGAGCTAAGGCATAACCAGCCCACACCATCATTTGGAAAGGAAGCCAGGAAACCCCCTGCTCTTCTCCTGTTTCCGTATGCCCTGGTGGGAGGCAGGTGGTGGAGATTTGCTTTAATTGCAAATAAGCTGATTGACACAGACCTTCTCAAAGTGAGGCATGGCAGCTAGACGAAGAATGGCTTCTGTGCTTAAAAATGAAATTAAGGGCCAGTGTCGGATATAAAGCTGAAGGATTGGAAGGAGTGTAATAAAAGGCGTTTTATAAGCGTGAATACCATACCCCATCTCGAGGGCTTTTCAAATATTAATTATAGTTACCCTGAGGGTCACCATTCAGTGATAAACTCGTGACCAAATAGCTTTACTTGTCTCTTTTAGAGCTGTAATGAAGCCCTTGATTTTCCCCCTTCATTATACAATATTCAAATTTACCACATAACAGCTTTAATGTAATTGATGGCTGTGCACTTTTCGTTGCAGGGGTAGGATCAAGCAAGGACTTCTTAATATGACCGGACAGCGAGTCCAGAAGTGCACTATTTATCTCCAGCAGTTAGTTGGAAGATAGGACATGCTGGGGACATTCAGCTTAGTGTGACCGGTCAGGAGGCCTTCTTAGGATGACATTCTTCTGACAAGGTCATAGGATAGAGCCAGAGTTAGACTTCAGGCCTCATCCATGCTTGCTTAGTATCTGGAGACCACCAAGGGCTGTGATGGGTCAGGAGTTCCCAGCTACAGTTCTTGCAGACGTTAGATAATTTAGTCATAGAGGGATGGGTGATACAGCATATATCAGGAAGTTCATCCATTTGTTCATATTTCACCACGCCTCAGATCTTCCTGTGTTTATTTTCTTATTTTTAGAAGGACATGAGTTGTTTGTTCAAAAAGAAATCTCATATTGAAAAACTAGAATAAGAAACTAAAGTGTTTAGATAACTTGGTATACTAAGTTTTCTAGGAAATTGGATATGAAAATTTACTATATATCAAGGGACAACATGCCAACAAGAATTTTGTTACGGGCGCTTAAACAAACATACAGTCAGGTATGACCGTACAGGCACATACCTGTAATCTTGACAATGGGAGGCTAAGATAGAAAGAGTATGAGTTTACGACCAATGTAGGCCACTATAGCTCATTCCAGTCTAGGCTGGGCTTTTTTTTTTTTTAAATTAGATATTTTCTTTATTTACATGTCATATGATTTCTCCTTTCCCAGTTTCCCCTCAAAAAAAAAAAAAAAAAAAAAAAAAAAAAACAAAAAAACAAATGAAAAAACAAGAACAAACCCTTGTTCCCTCCCCACTCCCCCTGCTCGCCACCCCACCCTCTCCCGCTTACTGGCCCTGGCATTCCCCTACACTGGGGCTTCTTAAGGGAGTTCTGTTTCAGAAGTTTAGAGTTCACTGTCACCCTGGCTAGTGGAGGGCAGAGTGGTGTTTTCCTGGAGGCCGAGGGTGTGTGACCCAGGCTGAAGAGCTGTAGGTATTGCAGTGAGCCCTTGTTGTCCACTGGAGAGCTGAGGAAAGGAGAGCACTGGGGTTTAGCACATGCCTTAACACCACGCAGAAGGAATAGTGGGGCTCTGCAGGGTTAGCTCTCACCCTCCTGAAGCTGCTTCTTCCTGTTGTCTCCAGAAGAGGATAGCAGGGTCTTATGATCAGAGGTAGAAATACTGTATGCAGGTATTTAAACCCCCTCTCTAAAAATATGACCTTTTCTTATTTTTTTTTCAAATTTTATTTCATGTACATTGGTGGTTTGCCTGTATGCGTGTCAGAGCTGTGCACTGCCATGCTAGTGCCTGGAATTGAACCCTGGTCCTGAATCAGTGCTCTTAACTGCTGAGCCATCTCTCCAGCCCCAACACCCCCTTTTTTTTTAAATTTATTTTTCTCTCATACATTACATCAGGACTCCTGTTCTTCGTCCCTCAATCCCTCCCAGATTCTCAATCTTTATAAATTGGTTGTTTGTCCTAAATAGTATTAGTTATTCTGTTTAAGGGGAGCTAAGCAGATGATGAGCGCTTGTTTTAGTTCTCTGTGTATGTGTAAAACAACTTAAGGGCAGAAGGGACTATATTAGGTACATGCTTTCAGAGTGTTGAGTCCATGGGCACTTGGCTCTTTTCTGAGTCTGTAGTGAGGTAGTACACTGTGGAGACAGAACACAGTAAACACCGTTGGCTGTTTACCTTATGGGAGCCAAGAAGGAGCAGAGACAGGAAGGGGCAAGATAACCACCAAGGGCCATCCCTACTGACATACTTCCTGCAGCTAAGCCCCACCTCCTTATGTTTGTAGCACTTTGTGAATACAGCCCCCAGCTGAAAATCAAGCCTGTAAGACATGAGGCATTAAGAATGCAGTTCATATCCAAAATACCATAAACAGTAGTTGTTAAGAATGACTAAGAATAGCATCTTGCTCTCATTCTCTTTAGTCCTTAGTAACCAAACCCAATAGGCATTACTGCTTCCATTGAAGGAATAATCCAGACAGGAAAACTGAGGCATAGCTATTTCTGCCCAGTAGAGCATTGACATTAGTCATGTGTTTTTCTGTGTCCTTGTGATTTGGAAGCAAAGCAGGTGCTGTGTATCCTACAGGATATTGCTGTTTCTTAAGAAAATGTGTTGTTTTTTTCTTTTCTTGTTAAGGGTCTTACTCTGTAGGTGGGGTTGACTTTGGACTCATGGCTGTCTCTCTGCCTCAGCCTCCTGAGTGCTCAGATCAGAGCTGTTCATGACCCTGCATGTTTTTTGTTAGTTCTGATCTTCCTCTTGGCTGCCTGTCTGTGCTGGATGCTGGGCTACATCAAGACACTGCCTGGAGGACCGCTACTCAAGCGAAGAGGACAAGAGCTGGAAAGCAGTGCGCAGGGGTCAGAGACAAAGGAAATAAGATCTCATAGCTAATAGGGAACTCCACAAGCCAGGGACACTAGTCTTTTTGGACTGCGAATCAGGTGGCATCCTAGTTACCCTGAGCTTAGACATGGCATATACAACCATAAGCATTGGTGTGGATCCAGAGAAAAATGAGCTTAAAGGATCAAAGGCTGGTGAAGGAAGCTGGACCATGGGGAGAAGTTTCAGCAATATGTGGCAGCGTTCCAGAGGGAGTCTTGAAGGGTCGGAAGAGAGTACGCTTCTCATTGTAGAGAACCTCTCATTCTGAGAGCTAAGCGGGCGTTTCAGTGGAGTTCAACAAATACTGATTGCAGTGGTGCCTACGTAAGTTGTGGCAGCGGACAGGATCACGCTCAGATAGTGTGTGTCCTTGGGAACTTTATAATCTAGCTTGAACCTTGAAATATGTTTGGTGTTTTCTAATTAACATTTCACACCTATGGATTGTATGTCTAAGATTTCAGCCAACTAACCATACCTAAAATATATATGGAAAAAGTAGACTGTGCACCAGTAGTCTCCTGTACTTTTTTGAACAGCATAAGTACTGATGTAGTCATTACATTGTATTAGCCATCATGAGAGATCTAGAGAACATTTAAAGCACACAGGATGCCATGCTTGGGCCTTTTAAATAAACTATGTGAATTTTCACATTTAGTATCTATAAGGGTCCTGGAATTAATCTCTTATAGGTACAAAGGGACTATTCCTGTAAACAAAACATAATTCCTTTTGGTATATATAAATATATATATATATATATAATATATATGTTATATATACATTATATAATATACAATATACCATATATTATATTATAATTAATATATTATATAATTAATATATTAATTATTTAAAAGAGTGAAGTCCATTTAACTCAGTTCATTCTTCAGTTAAATGTGCATGTTCCTGTGTTCAGTCCTACCCCTGATTACATAAAAAGCAAGCCTTGATGCCTGGCCAGGAGTTGTCTCTGAGGCACAGTAGGATTTCTGCTTCTTGGTCAAATCCAGGGGCCTGCAGGTGCTCTTGTAGAGAAAAATTCTCCAAGTGAAGTCTTCAAATAATGATCTCCAAGGCCACTTCCTGCTCAGAGTGAATAGTCTTATTTCAAAAATAATAAAAACAAGCCTCTTGTGAAAGCCGTGATTCCGAGGTGATAAAAACATCTGGGTGGAATTTGTAGAGCTCAACAGCGTGAGCACGGACTTGCATACCTTCTGCATGTCAGCAGAAAGCTCAGGATCTCCAGCTTCAAGATTGTTGTCTTTACTAACACGGAATCCTGCCTTAGCCGGGAGCTGAGGTTGGCTTGAGAGGCAAGGCTCCTGGAGCCTGCCTTGTTCTGCATTTGCTAGCTGGCTTGGGTTACTTCCAAATTGGAATATGAAAGTATCTGTATCTGGCTAATTGAAACATTCTTTTCCGAGGAATAATTTGCAGCGGCTTGGCTTAGCAAGGAGGTGACGTGACTTTGGAGGGAGAGTTCTCCGCAATAAAAGAAAAGAAGGAATCTGGAGAGCTGGATTAGAGGGCCACCAGAATGACTATTAACTAGATGTCCCTGAAACCACTGTGGATCTCCTGCCTTCCGTGCCTCCGGTGTTAACTCCTGAGGCATTCGTGGTGCTAGGCGTCCTCAGATGAAAAGCTTTGCCTTGCTCATTTCTGTTCTGGGAACCTGCAGCTGAGAGCTGAGGTCATCGGGAAGTGGGGTTTAGGCAGCAGCTAGGTCTCTTCCACATTTGCTCTGCTTTGCAGACCTCCTAGTTCGATTAGCGCAGGAAGAAGGAAGTCATTGACTCTATTAGTTTCCTATCGCTGTTGAAAGTATTAATGCAGATTCTGAGGCGTAAACAGACTCAGATTTATCATCTTGCAACCCTGAAGACCAGAGGTTGGCAGTGCGTCTCACTGGAGCCCTTCAAGGTGTCAGAGACACTTCACTTCCTTGCTGTGTCTAGTGTCTGGACTTCTGTAGCAGTGAATTAGTTAATCCGACTTGGCTCCCTGTAGGTGCCCATGTGATGCACCTGCCCAAAAGCTCTGGAGTCCTGAATGAAAGAAGCACATGCCAGCTAATTTTGATATGCCTTGACTAGCTCAATGGCTGAGCACTTCTTAACCTCCCCACCTCCCCAGCCAGCATACGTTCCCCTCCAGTATTCCTGGCTCGATACCTTCTAAATCTATATTTTATCTTTGCTGCCCTGTTACCTTTTGCCTTCACAGGAGCCCCCACATAGGGCCACATTCCCTTTCCACCTACATCTCTGGATGTTTTTTCTCCTGCAGCTCTTAAATCTGATCCCTCTGCCTCCAGTCATGGAGACTCTCCTTCCCCTCCCCTCTTGGTCCCTTGCCTGCACAATCTAAAGATCTCACCTCCATCTCCTTGCCCAGCCATTGGCTGTATGGCAATTCTTTATTACGAATCTAAGCCAGCTGGGGGCAGGGTCCCTCACTCAGGTCTGGAAGCATGGCTTTGAGAGCCGAATTGAGACAAAACATTAGAACCAATTCCCAACAGACTTTCCATGTTTTTTGAACTATAGTTCTTCTTCCATCTTCTCCAATCTGGCCTATAGTTTTGAATTTTCCTGTTTTCTTTTTCCCTTATTAGGGCCCTTATGATTACATAGAGCATACCTGGAAAGCCACCTAACACCCACACACTGTCTCCATAGAAAGGAACACATTCTTGGGTTTTTGGAATTCAGAGCAGGACACCCTTGGGGAACCGTTCTTCTCCCTACCACACATGCATATTATTGATAGCTCTGTGTGGCCTGCTTTTTCCTCTCTGGGAAGAAATATTGCTAGAACATTAAATCACCTTTATCACTCACGGGGGACCTTCGGCTTCCCAGATCCAGCCTCTGGTGTCCCAGCAGGAGATTAACAGGGAAAGGGAGAGAGTTGGGAAAGAACCACACACCTGGGAGGCAATTTTACCTCCTCATCTCAGAGCAGGGGTATGGAGGGAGAGGTAACCTGGCTCCCAGCACAGGAGCTCCAGCTATTTGAGACGGTTACCTAGACTGTGGTGGGATGCTAGGTTTTAAGATATCTGTAAATCTTTCTACACTGGTCACACCATCTTTGATGGAGAGGTATTTCCGTCTATGATGGAAAGGTTCAGGAGGCCAAGCCTTTCTTCCAGCCCTGGGAAGTTATCTGAACACTTGATAGGAAAGAAATTCCTGCACACAGCCTGACAAGGACCTGACAGTCGTCTTCCTTCTTGACTGCAGAAGCCCTAAGAGTCTGTCCTCATTATCTCAGTGGTGACATTTTAATTGTCACTGTATTAGATAAGATATCTCAGCTTGTAGATGGAGAGCTAATTGAGGATAAGGCACAGTTGGGAGAACAAGCCAGGGACACAGGTGCACTGTCACTATCAGTTCTGGGGACAGTGCCTGTGTGCTGATTGGACAGAGACATCCATGTCATTAGAAGAAACTTACCTGGCTCCTGAAGACCCTTAGGTTTCTGTGGCCCGCTGTCATGCTATAATAGCCTGCTTCTAAATCTGGAGTGAGAGAGAAGCACTGACTGTTTGTGCAAAAAAGACCCTAGATGTTTGAGGATGTTGGTTTGACCAAGTAGCCACATTGCCCTGGGCCTGTCCTCCAGGAACTAAAGTATTCTGACTGCATGACACCTTCAAAAGCCACAGAATAGATAGCAGTGGGAATCCCCAGACTGTGTTCACTGGAGACATCCTCACATAAAGGCATGACAATGTAGCCAGAGCCAGAGAACAGTAAAATTTAGAAACATTTATAAAATACAGAATTTGAGATTTTCCTTTAATTATAGTGAAATATTCTTTCCCCAATTAAAAAATTTGGGGGGAGATATTGCTGTTGCTCTGTCTAGAAACAGCATGATTTTTAGTCTGACGGTATTTAAGGGGTAAAAAATATTTATCCTCCAAATGTTTATCCTAAAAATGTTTATAGTTAAGAGTCTCCATAGGATGTTCCAAGAAATAAGCAAAGAGCCTGGAGAATAGTGTTGGCTTCCTCAGTTCTCATGGCTTTCAAGGGAGTGGGGTATCCTGTCACACTCCTTAAGGCTTGTGCCTAGTTCTTGATGGTATGATCAAGTTGGTTAAGTGTATTTAGAAATAGTTGGACAAGGGAGACAGGATGCCTGCCATGGTTTATATAGTGTTAGGGTTTGGATGGAGCAGTCCCCTCAAAAGGTTTATAGAAAGTTTGTTCCCAATTGGTGCTATTACCAGTGATTGGATCTTGAGTGATTAGTACCAGCAGATTAATTAATTCACTGATAGATTAATAGATGAAGGGACAGTTAGTCATCAGAGGTGGGATGCCTTCAAAGGGCGTATCTTGTTTCAGGATCCTCCTCTTTCTTCTTCCTGATTGACACATAAGCTTGCTCTCCTCTGCAATGATGCTCTGCTTCAACATAACAAAGTGACCATAGATTG
This sequence comes from Mastomys coucha, assembly GCF_008632895.1. NCBI lineage: Eukaryota > Metazoa > Chordata > Mammalia > Rodentia > Muridae > Mastomys > Mastomys coucha. The sequence continues at coordinate 66,445,151 of NW_022196896.1, read as the reverse complement.
AAGACTTGGAAACCATAAGCCAAAATAACGGTTTCCTTTCTTTTGAGACGGTGTCTCAGGATGTAGCTCTAGCTGGTCTGAAACTTGCTACATAGACCAGGATGGACTTGAAGTCACAGAGATTCTCCCACTGCCACTTTTTGAATGCTAGAATTAAAAGCATGCATCACCACACCTGACCTTCTCCTTATTGGGGGCGGGGTTGGGGAGGTAATGTATTTATCAATAGCTGTGGAAAAATAGCTTACCTGAGAACTTTGCAACTTAACTTGAACCACAGCTTGCGTCTGTTGACAAATTCTTTCTCCAAATAGTTTTCTACTTTGCGCACCCCCCTCCCCCCGTGCTTCCTTGTAGACGGGTTATACTTGTTTGGCATATAAACAAATGTTCTATTTGCGAGAAGGAAGTATGAGCCTTAAGGGAGTGTGTATGTATATGTATGTATGTTTATGCACACACACACACACACACACACACACACACACACACACGCTACCCATCAGGCTTCCCACTGTTTTTATTTACCTTCTTCTCCATGTAATTCAAAGGTGGACTTTGTCATGTAAGTTGCTGTTTCCAAAATATTTCTTAACTCTCTAAGGTCAGAATTTGTGCTCTGAGGAGAAACAAGGTCAGTTGTGTTTTGGGGGCTTTGTCCTGGTTGTTGAGTCTACAGAAGGACCTGCACTTTGTGTGTTATTGGAAGCGCTGGGCCTGTGTATACTCCTTGGGTTAAGAGTTCAGAGGCACACAGGGCTTTAGCTGTTTCCCAGGTATAATGAGACAAGAGCTGTGCTAAGTCAGTGTTGTAAACAAGATGCCGGGATGTGTAAACTTTCTTTAAGATACTAATCCGTTAACAGGCTACTTTTCAAGTCATCTCATCTCTCCACACTCTGTGGATCAACTGTGAAAACACAGTGCTCAGCTGAGCCTAAATATGAGTTTGTGGAAGTGCAGGCACACTGTTATATTAACATAGCTTTTTTTTTCTGGAGATAGCTGTGTGGTAGGCAAGAGGTTAGGGTTAGAAATATAAGGACAGAAGTAGTGGGCCAGCATCCTGATGGAGGGAGCACAGAGTACCAGGAACACAGTCCGGAGGACGAGAATAGAAGGTCCAGAAGCCCAGGGAGTGGGGATTTTTCTAGAGGGAGGGGTCAGTATCATCAAGTGCAGCAGCCACACAGCTCCAGATCTGTCTGTACCAGGTGCTGGTCTAGGCGGCTAATATCAAGTCTGTGGGAGATGCATCTGAGGCCACCAAGACTTAGGATGTTGCAGTGCCTGCAGCTCAGCTGAGCCTTAGCGGGGCCCTGGTCGTGAACTTCCTTCCCAGGTTTTAGTTGTCTTCAGTCTAGTTTGTGAGAGGTGAGCTCTTCTGGTAGTATTTTAATAGCACCATTGGCCCCTTATGGCTTCTCCTATACCTATGGATTCAATCAGTCTCAGAGTGAAAGTAGTTAAAATGCATCCACCCTGAACAGGCTTTCCTTGTCATTTTTTCCTAAACCACACAGTACAACCATTTACATGACATTTACATTGTATTCAGTATTGCAAGTAATCTTGAGATGGTTTCAAGCACACAGGAGGATATGTGTGGGTTGCATGCAAATAGTGTACCGTTTTATAGAAGAACCTTACTTGAGCTTCAGTGGGTTTTGGGCATCTGAGGGGAGGTCTTTGAACAAGTTTCCCAAGATGCTACACTGATGTAGCTCAGAGCTTCTTAGTTTCCATAATTTAACAATTTCTGTTTTCATTCCTCAGTTATTCCATCTGTATAGCATGGGTGAAGAAAATGTTTCACTTTTGCTCATTACACTAATTCTTTACAGCCTTAAACTTTAATATAACCTTTTCCAGTTTTTAGCTGCAGAAAAATGAACTTGATTCTTATGAAGAAGCTATGTGAAATCAGCCAATCATAGGCATCGACTTTTGAATATTAGACATCCATAATTATCCCTTTAACTTTTAACTTCTGGCCATGATATGTAAAATGCTTTTATTTACCAGTAGTGTTTCAGTTGTTTGTCTCTAGGTTGATTTTACTTGAAATCAGAACAGGTTGAGCTTATGGGTGGTGGGAGGAAATGCAAGGCACGCTCAGGCTGCTGTAACAAAGTATCACAGACAAGCAGCTAAACAACAGCAGCAGGGATTTACTTTCTCAGGATCTGGGAGACTGGACTCCTGAGGTCAGTCTCAGGAGAGTTTGTTCCCTAAGGACCACCAGGGAGAATCTGTTGACGTTTCTCTTTTCTGTTTCTGGTAGTTGTTCAGTCTTTTGGCTTGTAGATGCATTATTTTGATCTCTGCCTCCCATCCAGTGTTCCCCTTACATATTTTTATTCTCTGAGAATGTGCACATTTATATGAGATACATTGTTTATATGAGATACATTGTTTATTTATATGACATATATTGATAATACCCATCCTCTGCTACCTTCCTCCAGCTCCCTAGTGCCTTTTCCCCCTGTCTCCCTCCTTACTTTATGTCTGGATTTTTTCCCAGTTATTAATAACTCCAAGTTCATTGAGTGCTGCCCATATGCATGTGGGTATATGGCCATCCTCTGAGGTGTAACACCCTACAAGTAGCTACATCCCCAAAGGCGAGTGATGCTCAGAAGCCATCAATTGCCAACAGCTTCTCTGTGATAGGGTGGGGTCTCAATCCCTCCCCTCCCGTCCTCATCCATGCTGGAAATTAACTGGCATAATCTTGCACAGATCCCATGGGGTTAAACCCAGCTTCTCTGATTTAAAGCATGCTAGCCATGGCAGGCCCCAAACCAGTATTTCACATCTCTTCTACCCACCTGCCAGCTCTTAACCTTCTTTTGTCTTTTCTTTCTTGGAACTCACTGAGCCTGAAGCCCTGGGGGTTAAGGGGAGGGTGGGATTATAAAACTTAACCCACCAGAGTATGGTAGACTACAGTACAATATCACTGCCTAAAACTGAAGTTAGGGAATTTATCCTCAGCCTTTGAACCATGAGTGTTAAACTATATCTTAAATTTTGGGGGAAAAAAAAAACCTGCAGTGAGGTCCAACAAAAATTTCTTTTCATTTTAATATTTACTTGATTAAATTGTAATTCAATTTACTTGATTAGCCACGCCAGGTAGTGTGGGAAGAGAACCAAAGGAACCATGCATGATGTCATGAAGAGGAAATGAAGGTAAAATGCCAAGGGCAACCATGAGCAGCTGCTCTGGTAATTCTGAAAGTGCTTCAGATGTGCAGAAATCTATGACGTGCTCCAGACACACTTCCGTATAACAAGACCAAGCAGGTCAATATTTGTGATGTGGTAGATTCTCAGCTCTTGTGGTGTGAATCTCACAGTTAATAACAATGGAAACAGGTCCAGTTGTCTGGGTTTCACAGGAGTATAGTTAACATATACCCTTCTTCCTACTCTGAGGTCCATACATTCTTATGGCTACAACCTTTACGGGTCCTTGTATAACCTAGGCAGTAAGTCCACCTAGTCTGGAACATGGCTCCCTGCCTGCCTCCTCCATCTGTAGCATATTCTCTTAGAGGCTGAGAGGTCACTTAGAGGGCAGTCTAAGCATGGACCTGGCGGCCAACATGCCTCATTCTGTAGTTAAAGCATAAGTGGTTTTGCCAGCCATCCGTCTCCTAGGGCAGAGACTTCTAGTATTCTGCAGCTGTTCCTTTGTTTATATTTAGTAACTAGTGTTAGAAGTGATCATTGTTATGGAGCCCAGCAGGATGGATTCACAATCTGTATGACCTGAAGAATTCCACATCTGTGTAGGGTGTTCTTAAATATATCCTCCCTGGAACCCTGAGATGGACAGAGTGGCTTCATGGGAAAAAGCTGATTTGTGGAGGGGGAAACAGAGAAACACAATTGTGTTGTCATGGAAGTGTCTTCCATTCATTTGGCTGCATCCTGTGAACTTCCTAACACCAACACTGATGCCTGTTTCTTTATTTAACATGTGTGTGTGTACAGGGTGCATACACATGCATGCTTTCGTGTGTGTGTGTGTTCATAGAGGCTGAAATTGATGTCTGGTGACTTCCTTGTTAGCTCTCCCCTTTAGTAACACACTGTCTTTCACAGAACCCAAAGCTCACTAGCCAGGTAAGCCTGGGATCTCTGTCTCTTTCTTATAGATGCTGGGATCATAGGCAGCTGCCAGGCTTGCCTGAGCATCCTAACTCTGCTGCTTAGCCTTGAGAGGCAAGCTGGGATTTCACCCACTGAGTCACCTCCCAGCTCCAACCCCTTCTCATGTGTGCAGCTTCCATAGGAGGCAGAGCATAAAGGTTTTATCTCGTTAGCTCAGGACTTCTGAAGACCACATATCCTCTGCAGATGAATGGAGGGAGAGGCTGCGTGCTCTGTGGTCTGTTTTCTTCAGCTCTAAGGAGCTTGTGTTTGAAGTATGGTGTGATGGAGCCCTCGCTTTCACAGTTGGCCTAGTGCACATCTCACGATTGACATTTTATGCCCTGCTTGCATGATATGCACATGCGGTATGCTCAGAATTTGGACATGTAAGCTCCCTCCCCATATCTCCTATTTCCATTTAAAAGATTTTATTCTTACCAACAATACCTTTTCTTTTTTTAATCTTACGTTTTGTGTGCCTATAGTTCCAGCACTTTGTGAAATTTTTTTTTGTTTCTCTTAAAAGTGGATATGTATTATTAGACCCTTGTTTATGAGAAGAAATTCATCCTTAAACTGCAGTACATTTCAAGTCCGATGTTTTAATGTGACAGTTTCTAAAAGGTTCAGCCATTTTCGGCTTCTTACCTACAGTGCGTTGAGCAGAGCCGCTCCCAGAGTGTGGTTTTGTACATCCCTCTCAGCAGTTAGTTTATTGAGAATCAGATACAGGGGGTGCTCTCATGAAACAAATCTGTTTTATTAGAATTAGCAAGCAGGTTCAGCAGAGATGACACTTTGGGATGCACAAAGATGTGACTGAAGTGGATCTTCAGGGAGTGGAGCTAGGTGTTAAAGATAATTACTTCATTCAGCAAATCTTCGTTGAGCAACTACTATGAACTGACGATTTTCTTATGCGACATAAATGAGCACCGGAGATTGGCAGGCAACAGAGGGTTTTAGGAGCCACGGCTAATTAGAATCAGTCAGAAATGAAGACAAAGCATTTTCTAGGATTGTCATGTGTGGAACAACGTGGAAACAGGGCTAATGATTAGGATCTAGCTTCCAGCCTTTCAATAACTCGTCTGTAGGGTAAATGATGAAGGGTCCGGGGGCTCAGCGTCTAAGTATAAATGAAAGGCTGCACAATTCTGTCTCTGTTGTGAACAAGAAAGTTGACCTGGGGCATAAACACGGCTGCTCCAAAGGAAAAAAAAAAAAGAGAGAAAGAAAAAAAAAGGCATGGATTTTCTAAAAATGCTCAGATTTCTACTTAGAACAATTACAGCAGTGATGTTTTCACATCTGTGAGTCAGACATTTTATATCTGGGAAAGGTTAAGTGTGTGACAACTGCTTATTCTCACATCCACATTAGCTGTTCGCTTGGAGTGTAACCTTTAGATGTACTTAAGGAATCATGCTTTAGTCTGTGTGTGCACGTGTGTGTGTGTGTGTGTGTGTGTGTGTGTGTGTGTGTGTGTGTGTGTTTATAAAACTGCCTAAATACAATCTAGTAACTACAAATCCTGGGATCCCAGAGCTGTTGTCTCCACTTGTTAAAAGTTTCTCCAGTTACTTAATTTTTCCTGTTCTGTCTGGGGTTATCTTAACATTCACTCTAAAGTCTAGAAGAAACAACTCTACAATTATAGAGTTTGAAGCCATTTGCAGCAATTAAAATGATAGAACAGGATGACCCCTCCCTTCCCAGACCCTCTGTGCCTCACAGGATGTTGTATGAGGGAAGTATGGCTGCTTGATACGAAGAAGAGGTGTGTGTGTGTGTGTGTGTGTGTGTGTGTGTGTGTGTGTGTGTTATCATATACCCCAGTATATGAGAATAAACATGAATTTTAAACATTGTAGGTCAAAGAGCTCATATCACGAACTTCTAATAATTATTATCGAAGGGTAGTAAACCACAGGCTTTCTGGTGGTGTATTCGATGTTTAACTGCTTCTTGATTAATTTCAAGGTAATGGGTTGCAATCCTCTTGCACTGGATGTCTGTCCTGTTTGAAGAACAGGGCAAGGATAAAGAGCAGGAAGGGTCAACCATGAACTCTGAGTAAGCCACACTGCTCTCTTTGGGATCAGGCTGGCTCTTTAGCTTGCTTAGGATTGTAGAGAACTGAGTTGTTAAGGGACACTGATTGCTGGATGTAGGCAGCACGCTAGATATTTTACACCTAATTTATTTATATATTTCCAGGGTACAAGTAGGGGAAGATACTATTCTCCTGTTTTACAAATGAATAAGTAGGTTAAGAAATTTATTGGTAGTTACCAAAATTGATCGACTAGCAGTTTGCAGGAAGCTTTAAAATTACAGATTCCTGGTCTTGCCTTTGGAACTTAAGATTTTGAGAGTCTGGTGTGTGAATCTGAGTACTTTTAAAAGAGATCCTTCAGTGGCTTCTCAGTGACATGTTTAGAGAACACACTTGTGTGGGAGATCCATTCTGTCTGAGTTCTGACCTAATGGAATGGAGATTGGTTATAGCATCCTGGCACTTGGGGGTCTTTCAAGGTGGGCCCTCCCTGCCAGCATCCTTCACAGGGCCTCCGAGTGTCCATTGGAAGTAATTGGGAAGAGACAACTGCAGGATTTTTAAGTAGCCAGCTGTCGGTGAACTATTCTGATTACTAGCGAGTTCTGCTTTGGGCAGGCAAGCTCCTGCCTTTGTCTTTCTAGTTTTGAACTCTGGAGCTACCTGGGAGACCTCCAGACCTTTGCGTGGCAGCCCGGCGGCTATTTGAAATAACCAGACTTCTCCCTGTTCAAGTAGTTCCTTCCTAGGTTGTGTTTATGAATCCCTCCTGACCTCCAAACATAAATTTCCCCACAGCCTCCACAAATACATATCAGCCATCCTGCCCCTAGCTTGTCAGGACCTGTGTACTGTGGTCGTGTCTTTCTCATGTTTTTTGTTTGTTTGGTTGGTTTCTGTTTTGTTCCTCCCCTGGATTCCCACTTAATATCCTTTGAATTTTTTTTTTGTTTGTTTATTTTCGTTGTTGCTGTTTTTACATGCCATAGCTAGCTCTGAGTTGATTTTCTGTACCACACGTTTTTGTTTGCCCCAAAGGATCATCCATATTTCAGATCAGAGTCACGATGTCTTAGTGCAGCAGGAACTCAGGCCCTCAGAAGTTAGCTGCGCCACCGTGACCTACAGCCTCGGTTCCATGTAGCTCATGACCTTTCTGCTCTGGGCAGTACAAGGCTGGCTTCAACAGCAGAAGAACCAGTGACTCATGAGCAGTTCCACCACCAGTTCCACCACTGTATTAAAAGCAAACATACTTTTCCTCCTATATTGAGGCCTCCAGCCTCTTGTGTTTAAACTACTTCCCATCCTGTTTGAACTCTCTTTCCTGGAACAAACATTTATTGTAAGTAGTGTAAACAGCTGGCACTCTGTTTGTGTTGACTTTTGTATGTCTCTCCTGGGCCGTTATTTAGTTAGCAGAGAGTTTGGAGACCTCAATTCATGTCTCTACGTTGTCACCAAATGGATAGCTTAGACAAATGTTTTAAATTTCTGGTCCAAGGTTCTCTCATGAAGCAGCTGATAAATACCCTCACCTGCTTTGTGGATATGGCTGTGGAAAGTAGTGGTTACCCAGAGTTTTGCAACATCCAGAGAAATGTGTTACAGGAAGCAATATTATGCTCTTATGAATTATTAATTACCATTATTACACTCGCTGCTGTCAGTTTCTCAGTGAAATTTAGACTCTGTTTCTGCAGTGTGCTATTTAGACTTTGTCGGCGAATTATTATTTTTTTGTCACTGTGTTAGTTTAGACAAGGTAGAATCATTAAAAAAACATTTGCCACATAATTCTGACCTTTTGGAGCACAGACTGACGTACAGAAATAACTCTTGATTAGCTTCCGGTACACTGATGGTCGCGTGTATGGGCTCGCAGTGAGACTCGGGTCTACCTGCTTAGTCCCTCTGTTATCAGGGAGGAAAGAGATGAGAGGCCCTCCGAGGTTTGTTCTCCACTCCTTCCCTGGCAGTAGATTGGACGGAAGGAGTAGAGCTGTATATCCCTCTAGGTGTGGGTAAGGTGTCTGCCTAGCCTCTGGAACAGCACTTTTTAAACTATGAGGGTGAACAGTTACATTTTAATGTTCACTAGGAAAGTGGGAATCACGCCACGCCATGCTTTGCTGGGATTTTGAAGGAGGGGGTGCATGATGTAGAGAGGACTGGTGTCTTGTTGAGTGGGGCTGCCATCTCCGTAGAATCCGAGTTGACAGCGAGAGCCTTTTCACCTTCCATTTCCAGAAGCTCTCGGACCTTTGCTGAGTTCTGGAATCGTCTCATTTTCTTTTCCTGTGACAGACCAATGTTGGACAGTATTTCTCCTCTCTTTGAAGATGTGCTAGGGTTGCATGCGATATAATAGTTACTTTCATGTCTCTGTGTCCACAGTTCCTGACAGAAATAACTGAAGGCTGCAGAAATTTATTTTGGCTCACAGTTTCAAAGGGTTTCAGTCCATGATGGTGAAGAAGGCATGTTGGAACAGGTGGGTTACATGGGGCCAGAGGCTGCTCAGATCACAGCAGCACAGGAAGGGAGAAGCTATAAATGATGGGTAACAGGTAGCAGCTTTCTGCATACTGTAAACCACATGTGAATTATATTTTCTGGGAGTAACAAAGTTAACTCTTGGCTTGACTTTGAGAGTCTCTGAAGTGACCTGCCTCCATCAGACAGGCCCCACATTTTTTTTTGTTTCATTATTTATTTATTTATTTATTTATTTTTTGTTTTTGTTTTTCAAGACAGGGTTTCTCTATGTAGCCCTGGCTATCCTGGAACTCACTCTGTAGACCAGGCTGGCCTCTAACTCAGAAATCCGCCTCCCTCTGCCTCCCAAGTGCTGGGATTAAAGGTGTGGGCCACCACTGCTGGGTCAGGACCCCACATCTTACAGCTTACACAGCCATGAGGCAAGGAATAGAACACCAGCCAGGGGTGGGGGTGGAGAATTGCAGGTGCAAAGAGTAACAATGTTAATTAATACTTCACAAGCAAAAGTTTTGAAGAGCAGAAGGTGCTTCAGAAATGACCCTGTTGCATGGCTCTCTTTTGGAAGGAGTAGAAAGGATATCTTGTTTCTTCAAAGCACTTTGAAAATCAAATGGAGGCTGTTCCCCCTCTTCAGGCATGCAGGTCCTGTGTTCTGAAGCTCTGCTCAGTTGATCTAGTGAAGTCACTACAAGTAAATGGGGTTTTACTGGTCTGCCAGAACCTTCTTCCCTCTGCAGATGGTAACAGGCACATTAAAGTGTAATCAACATCTTGCCACTATATGCCTGCAGTGGGCCAATTAGAATATCTAACAGCCATAAAGGCAGAGTTAATAAAACACATCTAAGAAATGGAAATAAGATTACAAGTGTCATTTTGGCCTCTATTCAGATGGCATGGAGACTAAGCCCAGGCCATGTCCAGTGTCTTTTTGCCCAAGTCTTATGTAAAATGGGGTATCTTCCTCCCCACCTATAATGTATTCTATTTTAAATTTTGACATAGGGAAAGTTTAGAATTCAGCTTAAAGTTTAGGATTCAGCTTGAAAAGGAATAGCAAAGTGAGTATCATTATAATTCCTCCATCTCTCACCATTTCTCCCTTTAAGACAGTCCTATGGAAGTTCTGCTCCATTCTCCTCATGAGCCACAATGCCAGAAACATCTGGAGGGATGCTTTTATTTTAACCATGAGTGAACTACTGTTTAGCAACATTGACCATACGCACACTTCTTGGAAAGTCTACTACTCTGTAATTGCCTGCCTTTCTTTTTCTGGCGTAACTGTTGTATATAGGCCCTGACTTATACAAGTGTGCTTTGTAATGATGGCAGCTGTCTGCTGATGTGTTTGGAGAACCTACGGAATCTTCTTGGAAACTCTTTTATGTTTAATTTTAGACAGATGACGTCAGAGGCTGAGTTACTTGAAGATAATGCATTTGGAAGCAACTCACCAATGGCACTATGTGTATCGAGTTTTGTGTTTTTAAAAGATCCTAATATATCTTTTGAGAATAGTTTTTTGAATGGAAGAACAAAAATACCCTATAGTAGGTGGATAAGAAAGGCTGAAGGCGTCTGGTTGCAGGGTTTTGTCTCCCCCCCCCCCAGATTATTTTATCATTAGTTGTAGAATACATATTTTAAGCACAGTTGTCAGCTAAATTAAACTAAATATTATTTAGTGCACAATACTTTTCAATTAAAGTAAATGTGTTTTAAGAAGGCAACAGTTATGTGTTATGGATCTCTCTCTGCTGGATTTTCTTTCAGAGCTGCTGGTATTTCAATCCATTTTTCCATAAACACACACTTCCTCCTTGTGTTTCCGTATTCCTTTATGACTAAGAAGCACAGGATTTGATCAGCTTTATTAACAATAAGTAATGGAGTGCCCTCTTTCACGCCAACCCTTATTTTATTGTGTATCAGCTTGTAGACATTTGGCTATCTGGACAAGCCATCATTTATATCCTTTTAAAAAATATTTATTGCCTCCCTGACTAATTGCTTTTTATGTGACTTAAAGCTTTTTGCATCAGTGCCATTTGTTAAAACACAGCCAGAAGCAGGCAAAGCAGTCCCATTTTTCAAAAATTTAGTGTCATTTTTATAGACAAATAACACTTGTAAATGATGGATAATAGCCAGCAGGATGCAGCATGGTGTAAACGCGCGTGAATTATATTTTCTGGGAGTTAGAAGGTTAACTCGTCTAGGAACTAATTGAAAAGCTTTATGGTAAATGCAAAATGCTGTGTGCACATTATCGACACAACTTAAACCAGCTGAAAAAGGGGTTTTCCTTCCCTGGGGTATCATTCATTATCCCACCCTCTTTTCTGGCTAGCTGCTATTATAGAAGAGTATCTAATCATAATGTATCTATAGATTTTTTTTTTAAAACTGAAGCCCCTGTCACGGGCTCTTTATGAGGTTCTGGCGGATGAGTGCTTCTCCATTAGACGGTAGAGGTAAGCATGGACACCACACTGATTGCTGAGTAATGATAACGTTTCCTATTGGTGGAGGCCGTGTTTTCCAGTCTTGCTGTGGTTTCGGGCCCTAGGGAAACAGATGAGGAGGGCATAGGCTTGGTTTCTTCTATAGCTGCTGATAGAGAGGTGAGAGGAATTTATTAACAACTTTATCAAGGAAAGATAACTCAGGTTCCTTTCTCTCTGTGCCAGGCGATAGTGTTGAGTCAGAACATGCCATCTTAGTAGCAAGTAATATGTTCAGCCAAGCTAGGCAGGGTGGCACATGCCTTTAATCCCAGCACTTGGGAGGCAGAGCCAGGTGGATCTCTGTGAGTCTGAGGCCAGCCTGGTCTACAGAGTGTGAGTTCCAGGACAGTGGGCTACATAGTGAGATCCTGTCTCAGGACAAATGAATGAACAACGAACAAACAGTTCAGTCTGTTGTTAATATGTGGATGAGAACTTCAGAAATGTCGCTTGATGGAAGGTAAGACCTGGCTCGTTCAGTTAAGCTGTAGTCGTGGGCATCCACTTTGAGGGTGTCAGGAGAAATGGCTTCAGTGTCCCGTATATCTCCGCCATGTTCTAGCTGTTCTTTCCTGTTAGTGCTTGGAATGAGAGCGAGGAAAGTAAGGTAATGGTAGAAACAGAATGTCCTCAAGGACTGATGTGGGTTTCTGGTGCCTTTAAGTCTCACAGTAGGCCTGCTTTATTTACTCTGACTAATATGTATGGCTTCACTTCTTTCAGTGCTCCTGGGAATGTTTATTATCTTCTTAAATACTCTGCTCTCTTTATCCTCCCTCAGAATCTGATCAGGCATCTTTTAGCACTTCCTGTCCTTCTCCTCACCTAGACTGACTGGTGCTCCCCACCTATGCTGATTGGTGCTTCCCACCTAGGTTGACTGGTGCTTCCCACCTAGATTGACTGGTGCTTCCCACCTAGGTTGATTTGGACTCCCCACCTAGGCTGACTCGTGCTCCCTACCTAGGTTGACTAGTGCTTCCCACCTAGGCTGACTAGTGCTCCCTACCTAGGTTGACTAGTGCTCCCCACCTAGGCTGACTAGTGCTCCCCACCTAGGCTGACTAGTGCTCCCCACATAGGTTGATTTGGACTCCCCACCTAGGCTGACTAGTGCTCCCTACCTAGGTTGACTAGTGCTCCCCACCTAGGCTGACTCGTGCTCCCTACCTAGGTTGACTAGTGCTCCCCACCTAGGCTGACTAGTGCTCCCCACCTAGGCTGACTAGTGCTCCCCACCTAGGTTGATTTGGACTCCCCACCTAGGCTTCCTCGTGCTCCCTACCTAGGTTGACTGGTGCTCCCCATCTAGGTTGACTTAACTTTCTATGTTTGTTCCTTGTTTCCCAGAATTGCCTCTGGGATCCCCATCTTCTGGTCACCCATTAGCTTTGGCTAAATGTGCTATAGAATCTGCTAGCAAATTTTTAGTTTGAATAACTTCCAAGCCTTTGTTTAATTGACTCAGTTTGACTAGAAGTGGTGAGAGACTGAAGAAAAAGACAGACACGCAGAAAGCTGGGGTTGGGCGGACTGGGTGGGTTCTTTGATGGAGAAGCCATACTCCCCTGGAAGCTCAACATGCTTATTACATGGAATTGAGCAGAGAGCCAGGGTTATTACACACAGCAGAATCATAGCCCCACGGTTATTGCAGATCAACAAGGAGGCTGGTTAAGGTTATACAGTTGGATCAACAGACAGACTTAGCTAATCTTTGTAGAACCGTTTTTAGGGGAGCGGTTTTCAGGCCCTACACGTACAGGGGGAAAAGCGAACATTTTCTACACACACTGACAACATCCAAACACAGACCAGAGAGGAAGCCTTTACAATCTCCTCTGACCTTCACTTCAGGAAGGACTGCGCTTCGCTTTTCTCATGGATCTGAGGCTCAGTCCCTGACAAGCCTATCCCGCTCTCAGCAGCACACATTCATTCAAGACTTAGTTCACTCAGGGCTTCCTCCACGCTCCACAAATGACCAGAGAAGTTTTGTTATTGTTGTTGTATGTCTGCTTAAAATGTTTATTGACTTCTTGTAAATTTGACCTGTTCCTTTCTTTAAAGAATTGTGGTAAAAACCACATTACAGAAAATCTGCCATCTCGGCCGCTTCTTATACATACAATTCAGTGAATGCTGTTCATATGATTGTGGAACCAATGGCTACAACTCTTCTCAGTTTGCATAACTGAACCTGGCCATCTTTTCCTCATTTTTAATTAAGATTTTTTTGGGGGCGGGGTTTGAGACAGGGTTTCTCTGTATAGCCCTGGCTATCCTGGAACTCTCTCTGTAGACCAGGCTGGCCTCTAACTCAGAAATCCACCTGCCTCTGCCTCCCATGTGCTGGGATTAAAGGTGTATACCACCATTGCCCGGCTAATTAAGAATTTTTTAATTGACATAATGGTATGCATTTATGGGATGCCGTGTGATGTTTAAATACATATATACATCATGTAAGTTTTAAGTGAGGATAAATATATCTCCTCTAACGCCATTTCTTTGTGATGAAAACATTCCAAATCTCTTCTGGCTTTCTTGAAATACTCAGAACGCTATTGTGTGACCTCTAGACACTGCACCAGAAACCAGAACCCAGCTGCTCTCTAACTGAAACCCTGTGCAACTAAGCAGCCTTCCGTCTATCCTGTCTTCCTTGTGCCTGGTCATTGTTTTTGGTAGTCATCTCTATCTGGTTGTCTTTGAAATTCTGTCTCTTGCTTCTTTAGTGTTTCGTGTGTGTCTATTTTGTATTCTGAATCCAGTAACTGGAACATCTGAAGTCTATGGAGCATCACATCTGTGCTTTGTTATTTCCTTGGACTCTCCTCCTTGTTGGAACATCACATCTGTGCTTTGTTATTTCCTTGGACTCTCTTCCTTGCTGGTGTTTTTTGGTTCCTATATATTTTGAGTAAACCTTAATTTTGAGCTCATCTTAGATTGATCTTAATCTAGAGAAAATGCCGTGGACCCTAAGTCATAGGTGCTTTTCTCAGACCACTTGCATTTGGTTAGGAAAGAAGTCATGCTGTGTCTTGGGCCATATGAGAGCCTTACAGATGTTGAGATGTAATCTAGGACCACCTGATCATTGACTGTAGGCTCCAGTTCCCATTTGTGTCTGAGTGAGCATCCACAGTGAAGCCCTCATTCTTGTGCTCACCACCCTGGTATTATTGTTGCTTTCTATTAGACCCCATTTCAGGGTTTTCTTTTTTCTCTTCTCACTGATCTCAATGAAACAATAATAGTTTTTAAACCCAAGTTCTGGTTGGCTTACTGGTCGACCCCGGAGTATTTTAGCCATCTGTACTTCTGGAAGGCTAAGCTGGATTAAAGGGAGATTCACAAGGGCAGTCTTAGAGCTCCTCTGCTGGGCCTGGGAAACTTTTGCCTTGTCTTCTCCTGTCTCTCCCAGCTTTAGATTTTGTAGAATTACCTAAGGAGGAGTCTCTGGCAAGATGAGCTCAGTTGGAGACCTTTCCATCAGTATTACATCTGCTTCCCCTGATTAAGGGGCCATTGCTCCACCTGGGGTTTGGAATCAGGTGCAGTATTCTCCAGCCTCAGCCTTGTAAGAATGTACAGGGTGAGCAGCGTCCTTTATCATGGGATCCTCCCCCATCCTCCCCTTTTTTTCTGATCTGCAATCAGCTAGCCTGGGATGAATTGCTGACATCCTGTGAAAGTCAGTTTTTATATACATTAGAAATATTTTTAATTTTATGAGTGTCTTGCCTGTATGTATGTATTTGTATATTTATTTGTGCATATCACATGTGTGCAGTGCATGGATATGCAAGGAGCCAGTGTCTGATTCCCTGGAAATGTATAGGTGTTAGCCAAAACGTGGTGCTGAGAAGTAAACCTAGGTCCTTTGTAAGAGCAGCCAGGGCTCTTAACTGCCGAGAAATCTCTGCAGCCCTGTCTTGATGTATATCTTGATTCCTTTGGAGGAAGTCTTCCTTGCCCCTTGTGAGTCTGGAAAATAAGAACAATGAGCTGAGAACCATCAGATCCCCTGCATGATCACAAACACTCAATGTCTTTTTGGAATGTTTTACTTTTATTTAGAAACTTAACAAGCTGTTCTTTGAGAATTTTACCCATGTATACAAAGAATCACGATCATATTCTCTTCCCTGCTTGCCTTTTCAGCTCCTCCCAGAACCTCCAACATGTCCCTCTTCCAACTTGATGTCCTCCTGCATCCAATTAATACTTCTTATACACATATGGATATGTGCCATCCTGTAGAGCATGAGCAACTCACCAGTGACCACAAACCCTTAGCCACCATGATCTGCCCATGACTCCTCAGCTAGGAGGAGTAGCTAGCTGGGTACCAAGTCCCCACAAGGCGCCTCCCTCCCTGTCCATGCCAGGAGGTTGACTGGCTTGATCTTGTTCAGGTCCTAGCCTGTGTTATATTTTTTTTAAGTCAGTATGCTGCAGTGGTCTAGATAGCAACAGGGCAATGTGTGTATACAGCAGTTCCTCCTTTGAGGTGGTGTCTCCAGCTTCCTTTCTGCACCTTCTGACTCCGTTCTGGAGAGCAGAATGTCACCTGAGATGAGAAAGCCGCATCTCGATCAATCCTTCTCCAGTTTGGTGATTGGAATTGGCATCGGTGTACTGCAGCTTTGGTGGGAAGAGATGAGAAGAGTCCTCCACTTTTGTTGCTTTATCTTAAAACTCATAAGGGCAGTCTTGCGAGGAGCGAGGTGCATGGTGCCAAGCACCTGTCGGTGCTCCTTCACAGTGCCAAGCCCACCGAGTCTGAGAAAGTGTCATAGTCAGTGAAGGTACTGTGGCTATTGCATAGTCATCAGTGAAAGTACTGTGACTATTGCAAAGTCATCAGTGAAGGTACTGTGGCTATTGCATAGTCAGTGAAGGTACTGTGGCTATTGCTGGATGTGATGGAGTTCGGAACAGCAAAAGATAGTGTGGACATAACGTTTTGAGACTCACAGATCACTTTGGTCAATGTTATTGAACCAACCTTGTTTCCTTAGCTGTGACCAACATGCACTTGAGGGTGAGGGGTATACCAGAGTACCATGCACTCTATCTGCAAATAAAAATATTTCAACAGGTTTCCCATGGCTCTGTGAAAGAGATGTGTGAATGTTAGTGTTATATATATTTTGGCAAAGCCTTTGACTATCTTATAGGAGAGACAAACGAGGTTGAGAAGGAAGGGTCACACCATGAAGTATATTAGCCTCCAAGTTTGAAGGCCTGGCTGTTGGAGCCAAATTTTCTAGCTGTGAATCCCGGTTTTCTCCCCTAGCTCTGTGACTTTGGGTAAGCTGGCCTTCCTGGGGCTCAGTATCTGCCTATTGAAGTGGTTCTGAGGAGGGCTGGTATTGCACATGTGGGTCTCCTCGGCCTTGGCCCTCTTGCTATTACAGCCAGCAGTCATTGTTCCCTCCCCTGCCCAGGTGACTGGATGGTACAGGTCTGCAGATAGCACAAAGCTGAGCACGTTCAGATGACACTGTGCTCAGAGGTCAGGGCTGAAATGAGCAAGGACAGAGGACATGCCTCCTGAGTTGTTTGGGAGGGCTGCCTTCACTCGTGCGTGCCAGCCTGACAGTCTGAGTGAGGCATGTTTAATTTGTTGACCTGCAGAGCATAATTTATTTGTTGAGGTTGTTCTCTTCTGTGCTCTCTGCCAGATAGCTTGCCATTGCTCACTGCTCTTCCCTCTTGTGAGGCCTCTGTGCTGGACCCTGGCTTGTGGTTTTCCTCCATGGCATATGATCTCTCTGCTGAGTTTACATCCACACGGAAGCCTTGATTGGGGTCACTTTGGGGTCACCTTGGAGTCATATGGGAGTCACATCAAGGTCACGTTGCCCCCCCCCCTTTCACCATTGCTTCTTCATTAATTCACTCTGGGTCTGGAAAAAGATGGCTGTATGCAGTGTTTATTTTAAAAATAGCTATTTGTACTGAGATCTAATGCACACCGTAGAACTCATCTGTGCCATAAATACACACCTTAGTGGTTTGGGCAGAGATGTTTGCAGCCGTTACCACGATCACTTTTAGAATATATTCCTGACTTCACTGTTTCATCCCTGCCAGCAGTGTGTGTGTGTTCCCTTACACAGCGTCTCTGAGGCATGTTCATTATCTATCTTTCTGAGGACAGGTAGCCTAGTATCGAGTTATTGAGTGTCTCATTATGATATTGATTTGCATCTCACCTATGACTCGTGATAGTGAGCACCTTTGTATGTATTTATTGGCTGTTGATAAATCTTTAGAGAAATGTCTCTATAAGCCTTTTGCCTGGCTTAGGTTGGTTATTTTTTATTATTGTGTGATAACAATTCTTTATAGAATCCTTACTTGATGCTCTTGCTGGGGAGCCAGGTTTGTTTCCTAGCATCCACACACAGGCTTAGAGCTCTCTGTAACTCTAGTTCCAGGGGATTTGATGCTCTGTTTTGGCTTTTAAGAGTACCAGGCATACACACACGTTGCACAAACAGGCAGGCAAAAGCTCACACACATAAAAATAGAAGAGTAAATCCTTTGGCTGGAGAGACCATTCAGTGGTTAAAGAGCAGTGGCTGATCTTCCAGAGAACCTAGGTTCAATTCCCATCACCTATGTGGTGGCTCACAACTGTCTCGTGACTCCAGTCTCAGGAGATCTATTGCCTTCTTCTGGCTTCCTTGGGTACTGCATATTTATGGACCTTAGAAATGCATGCAGGCAAAACATCCATATGTATAAATTTTCAAAATAAATACATAAAAGAAAAAGGAAAAAGGAAAAAGGAAAAAAGATTCATATATTGCTAGGGATGGTAGGACATGAGCTTACATAAGACCTTGGGAGGCAAAAGAGAGGCTGATGTCGAGAGGCTGACGTCTGTAAGTCTGAGACCAGCCAAAGCTATATAGTGAGACTCCTGTCTCAAACAAAAACTTTTTAATATATTCTGTTTTTATAAGATATGGTTTGCACATAATTTTCTTCTATTATATGTATTCCTTTTCATTACATATATGTGTATACATAAATACATATCTACATGCACATATATATATGTATATACTCATATCTATCTATCTATCTAACTATCTATCTATCCATCCACACACACACCACACACCACACACACACACACACACACACATATATATAACAGGCAGAGATCAGTGGACACAGCCTTGGCCCCTGCCTTTCACCTGGGTTGAGACAGGATCTTACACTGTTTGCTGCATACACCAGGCTAGTTGACCCTTAAGTTTTCAGGTGTTCTTCTGTCCTTGACTCCCATCCCAGGACACTGAAATTGCAGACTCATAATCTGAACTTTGCATCTGACTTCTTGTGGGCTCTGGGGACCTTAGTCTGCCTTCCTGCAAAGCAAGCCCCTCAGCCCCACTTTCACTTTTAAACATTACTCTTTGATAAGTAGTTTAATTTTATTAAAACCATCTTGGTTCTTTTTTGTTACTATGGCATTGTGCATTGTATCTATGAAAGCTTGGTTGATCAAGGCAACAAAGATCTACTTTGTTACAATTTTATGACTTACCTTTCAGTCTAAGACTGTTGAATTAATTTTTATACCTGGTTTGAGGAAGAGATCTTTTGCTTTCCCGCCAAGGGGTCTGTGATTTGAGTCTAGACTAGACCATGGTGAATGTGTGCCTGGGTCACGCACAGTACATCTTTGAGTATGAAGTCTCTGATACAGTCTTCTGGAAGCATTACACATGATCTTGCATTTTCATCTAGAGAAGCATACTAGATGTGATTTTTGTCATGAAAGGCAAGAGCACATGTAGAAGCCCTTGCACGATTCCTCTAGACAGTGCCTGCACTACTTGCATGACCTAACTGGTGTCCTTTCTTCATGGGCACAATCACTGTGAGCTACCAGTGCCTGAGTTGGTACAGTAAGCCTTAGACATTAGTATGCTGAGAAGGTCGATGGAGTCTCAGGGCTCCTTACACAGGTTACTATTTCATCCTGTTGCATGTGGACATGCAGTTGGTCCGTTATAGTCTACTGAGTAACATATACGTAGCAAAGATAAATTAAACTCCCAAAAAACCTAGGGACGGTGATATCTTATGCAAGATCATATGTACAGTGGATACATGGACTAGGCTTGGAGTCCAAGTTTAGGAATTTGAAGATGTTCTCCCCTTGGAATTCAAGATGATTCCAAGTGAACCTCACAAACTATATGATGTATATGTGCATGATGTATACCTGCATGATGCATACCTGCTTCAAGCTGCTGTCATTGTGCACACTGTGTGTTATATTGTATAAAAAAAAACAGCTATCAGTCCACGACCTTTACCCAACTCTGCTGGTTTAATCAACAAAGTTTATACATGGTTGTATAGATACACGTATACATTATATTTAGTTCTTATGTTGAGGCTTTTGTTTTTAAATTGAAAACAGAACTGGGCCATCTTTATGAAAACTAGTAATTAAAAAGAGAGACCTTGAGGGTACTGTGGATATAGACGATCCATGGCACATGTGGTTCCTGTCTTTCCCCATTGTATCTCTGGTTTAGTCCTCTGGGCCTCAGTTTCTCCTAGGGTTGTTGAGAACAATGCATGGCCTAACATTTGTGAACGGGCCTGTCATTACTGAACACCAGAGTTGATAACTGCTGCCATTTCTGACTGGTCCCAACTGCTAGCTCTCATTTCTTTCTTCCTGTGGGGTTCCTTTTCTGGTGTCCAGTTTGAATATACCTTTGATCTATCTTTGTCTTGACTCTGCAGTATGGTTTACTGGAGCAATTTAAGAATTTAATTTTTCTCCATTTGGTGGTTGTGGTGGTGGCAATAGGTTTCCAAGGGATCCACAAGGGATGGTAGTTAGTGTCTATTCTGAAGCGACAGATTCCAAGGGGCCTGTAGAGCCATGTCTCTTCCTGTCAGAGCACCTCAGCATCTGGAAATGCAGGCTGCTTCTTTCCTGTGGGAGGCTTGCAAGCAAGCATCTCAGCTCTCCAGTGCACCTAAGGATTTTCTCCGTAACCTGAGAGGAGCTTGACAGTGTTGTAAGGAGTTTACACCCAGGAGCAAGAGCTTGGAGAGAGAGGAAGTGGCTCTGAGGAAAGAGGAAGGGCAGACTGTACCAAGAGGAGGATGCAGTTGCCATGGTGCTGTGGAGGACACAGAGGATGGTAACGATATTGATAAGAAAATTACCAATAAAAAATGGTAGCATCTGTTGAGCATGTACTGTGCGATACGTCCTACACAAAGTGCTCAATCACGCATCTAATCATTTCATAGGCACAGAGACGCTGTAGAGCAAAACCAAGCATTAGATTAAAGAATTTATTTCAAGGTCACCCTGCTGGTAAATGGCAGATGTAGGCATTTCAACAGAGATGCCTTTTTTATTCTTGAGCACGCGAGAGACAGGAAGCCTGTGATACATTTCACTGTTTCTCCTGCTTTGCTGTGCAACCAGCTGTTCACACAGGGCACTTGAGGGCTCTGCTGATGGTTACCCCAGGGCAAAGGCATGTGCAAGACTGTCCCGGGCAAGCCATGGATAGTCACATGTTAGATAGCAATTTTCAAACAATTATTTTTGAAGCCAAAGTAACCCCAGTGACATAGGCTTATTTGGAACAGATGGTATATTGTAAACAGATGAGGAAAGGAAACAGAACTGCTGGACTCCTATTTGAACCTTGTCAACTTTATCAGGAAAATGATCTCTGCTTTGGAAAGGGCAGAGTAAACATGCTTAGGAGAAATTAAAGCCTGAGATAGGGAAGATAATGAGAGTTGCTAAAAAATGCATTTGTGTCTCTTGGGCAGGGGATGATCTTGGAGATGTGATTGTACAGCCATTAAGACAATGCTTTGTGACTCAAGGAAAATAGTACTCCAGAAGACGGGAAATTATTTCAAGCAGTGTGTCCCACAAGGGGGAAAAAACGTGCTTTAGGAACTACAGATGGGCAAGGGCTTGTCCAATTCTGGTGAAATTCTAGAAGCAGTATTGAGCTGGTGTTTGATATGTAAGACTGTAATGGGAAGTGGCCGGAGTTCTTCTCAGAACAAGGTATGTCCTTGTTTACATGGGATCCTTAATGTAATACATGGAGGGAGTAGCGGGGAGATGGAGGGAAGGAGGAGGGAGGGGAGGAGGGAGGGAAGGAGAGAGAGAGAGAGAGAGAGAGAGAGAGAGAGAGAGAGAGAGAGAGAGAGAGAGAGAGAGAGAGAGAAAGTATTGATCTCGCCATACCATTTGAGAGTCTCCCATGTCATGGACAAGAAGAAGTGTGAGCTAGGTAGCTCATATAGTTCGATACATCTGTTTGCCTAGCAGCCACTTCTAAGTGGATAATGATTGGATCGATCCACACACTGTAGACCGGGAGCCATGTACAGCCCACCACTTACCTTTGTAAATAAAGTTTTATTGGGACATAGTTTACATTTATTCACTCACCTATTATCTTCAGCAGCTTTCACTCTACCATGGCAGGGATGAGCAGCTGTTGCAAAGATTACTTGTGCTTCAAACCCTAAAATATTTACTCTGTGGATCTTTAAAAATTGTTTTCTGGCCAACAGCTTAAATAGGACGCTGGTTTCTGCTAGAAATACTTTAAAAGTTTTTATTGATGCTCTGGTTTCGTTTCTCTTTACACCTAGCTCCCATGTTTAACAATAGAGCAAGGCTTCTTGAATTTGGGCCTGGCATGATCGTGGCTTGCAGTGAGAGCTGGAGACCCCTTAGCATGGAGGAAGTTGCTATAGAGACAACTGCAAGAGGCCGGGTACCACCTCGGCTTTCTGTTAGAGCCCACTATATGTAAACCATCTCTATGGAGAGAAGCAACATGGTTGTGCTTTAGATGAGGGAGTCGGGACTGCAAAAGTTTCGATGCTAAAATAGTAAAGATAATATTAGCCATCGCTATAAACTCTGTGCTCACGTACCAAATACCTTTTGTGGACGCATTGGGCAGGACCATGGCCTCCCTGTAATTTGTGTGAATAGAAATAAGGGTTAACTGCAAATCCACCACTTCACTAAAGACGTACTCAGAAAAAATGATATAAAGGAAACAATGGAAACAAGCAAGGTCACTTGTGGCTGCATTTATGTCGTCGCTGTGAAAATCAATGGTCAAGGCTTCACTGTACTTGGCCTCCATCACACCTGTGAGCTATAAGCTTCTGTGTGGGAACACAGCTTATTCAGAGTTTATGCTCAAGAATGGTAGCTCTTACGAAGAGGCCAGTCACATCTTCTTACAACATGGCGATAGCTAGATGAAGCAGAGAGATCTGTTGCTTGGAGGGTTCTAGTCGACAAAGATAACTACTAGCAAAAAAACGTATCAATACAGATTTTTGTTAAGGTGTCCTGAGAAAGAGGACCAAGGAGGTGGATTACCACCTCTCTACTACTTATCTTTTTAAGGGAATTTACTTTTTAAGACTGAACTCACATGATTTTGGGAGTTAAGAAGTTTCCAGCGCCTCAGGGTAAACTGGCCAGCAGAGACCCGGGAGAAGCAACCCACAGTGGGCGTTCTGTTTTGCAAGCTGGCTGTTTTGACACAAACAGAACACGGATGTTTCATTTCAAACCCAAAGGGAGGAAGAGGTTGATATCCTGGCTCCAGTCTATGGGAGGAGTTCCCTTTTCCCCGTAGAAGGGTCAGCCTTCGTGTCCTTCTCTAGGTAGCACCGAGTCATGTTAGAAAAGCAGGTGACTTTGCTTCGGTTAAATCAGCAACTTCCCAGAATCACCCAGAACAGTGTTTATGAAGTGTCTGGGCTCTCGGTGGCCTAACCGACTTGACACGAGGAATTTGCCCCACAATGAGCACTCAGTACAGCACATCACGGTTCTTTCTGTGGATGAGGGAACAGTCACAAAGGGTGTCCGTGGCCCAGATGACTGGACCGTCTGAGACAGTGGCTTCGCTCGACCCAAACCTGAGTTTATTCAGTCTACAGCCTCATCTTCCTGACACCAGGTTTCTTGGCAGAGGCAGGTCATGTTGATGACCTCTATGGCCTTTCTTACCTTCATGATTGGTTGGATTGGCTACTGTAAGAAATGGAAGATCCATGCCCAGAAGAGACAACCCCAGCCAGGATTGAGAACTGCAGACAGTCCAGAATCAGTGCTTGACTAGAGATGGTCTGTGTAGAGGTGGCCAGTGTAGCTTATGTACTTGGATTTTGGACTCTGCATTTTATGTACTCACACCCTCCAGGTCTCCTCAAGGAGCAGCAGAAGAGAAAAAAAATGAGCCTTTTAGTGCCTTCAAGAGGATGAAGAACATGCCTCATTGGGTAGACATCTTGCAAACATTACTAGGGAGCAGAAGACCACCATCAGACCCCCTAGGGGAAGAGCTTTTAGCATACGGCCCCCTTTTGGTGAGTCAGAGGGTTTGGCTAGAAAGATGAGTGACACTCAAGCCAATCCTGCAGCTGCTGCTCCTGATGGCCTTCATGGTGACAGAGCCTCACTCTCTACATTTAGAACTGTTCTAGGTGCTTTAACTTTTGCCCAAGTTTAGAACATAGCTGTGCAGGCAACATATTTTCTGCCCACTGCATTGATGGAAAAGGTTGAACATCAACACATATTTTGTACATCATCAGAAACAGGGAAAGCCAGTAAGTTAGAAGTACTCTTCCCCTCACCCCACCCTGCCCCCAGGCCCTTCTGCTTCCACACTCATGGACCAGAGCACGTCCAAGTTTGGGGATGGTGATAATAAAGTCATTCAGAATGCTGCTCTCAGAACCCAATGCTGCCAAACAGCAAACTTTGAAATTCTGTGGTGGCTCCCTCCCATGCTCACACCCAGCAAGGTTCAGGTGTTGTATAAATAAAGTCAACAGGCTGACTTTTGAGTAAAACATAATTTTCCAACTGCTGCCAAGAGGAGGATAATTGATGCTAGAGGTAAATATAAATGACTTTTTGATTGCCTGTTGTTTCATATTATCTCAGGATCTCTTCATCGTAACTGCAGAGACTTCAAAGCTCTGCGGAGTAGAGCTCTCAGGATAAAATTTCCCCTCCGTTTCCCCTCTTGCCACATTCCTCCGCACACTTTAACAGAAACCTCACTCCCGAGGAAGCCAGGAATTAGTTGCTTTGCTCTCTAATTATTACAAGTGTGTTAAGCAAATGTCAGATAGATAAGAGCTTTGCCTACTGCAGGTGCACATGCCCAGGCAAACACACCAGGAGGTTGAAGAAGACAAGGGAACAATTTCTCCTGGCCTCATCCAGCTCGGCTGGCAGACTTCATTTAGTAGGATGGTCTGTGGACTAAGACAAAACACTGGGAATTTCCCAGGATGTACACATACATTATTTTTAGTCCCTAATGGTGGCAAGCAGACCTACCACATGAATGACAATTTCTAATTTAGTTACAGATACTTTGGAATAGAGCAGAACCAGGCGTGTAGATAGTGTGAATGTTTGGTGTTTTCAGGGGTTCTTTTAAGAATCTATTCTAAACGAAGGGGATTCTACAGGGCTGGTACTCACATTCCCCTTCTGTAAATTCATGTGGGTGAAGGGATGGAAAGAGTGGGCATCAACTCCTCTGTTTTTCTTTATATGTCATTACGTAAGTTTGGTGTATTTTTTTTAAACACAAAAATTGAAATACTAATCTTGTTTCTTTCCCCTGTCAGCCAGGTTTTAATATCTACACTTTCAAAAGAAATGGAAAGCTGTGATTGTTCATCTTGGGATTGAGCTTCCTTGGTGTTATGAACTCAGATCCTGTGTGAGCTGTGAGGGACGGGAAAGCAGCACACAGTGAGGAGAGGGCATGAGGGATCCGCATAGCCAGCTTGATTCCTGCCTCTTCCCTCCACCTCTCGACTCACCTTTCACTCCCCTGCCTCCACGCTCAGCCCACAATCCTGGTTTATCATTGAACATCTTGAGATCCTTTGAAAATGGCATCTGTGTTCTGTTGAATGCACCTCAGGTCTTGGAGGCTCACAGCCTCCAAGGAGAAGTATTGATTGCATTTAAGGGTCCATTACTTAGGTAAACCAAATAATGTAACTGATCTTGGCTCTAATTGATCAAATCTCTCCCGCAGTGTTGGAAAGATTGCAATCTAATTACTCTGGTTCCTGGTTTCTAAGGAGGGTTATACTTTGATGAAATTGACCCCACATTAGCAACCTCACTTTATCCAGGTTATTCTTTAAGTACATCACAGTGTATCACACACACACACACACACCTCAAAAGACACACACCATGCATGCTGTCCACCTTCCTGTGCTTGAACTTGATTCCACACCTACAGTCGATAAGAAATGGGAGCCATGTTAATTTTTACCACTTGAACTCCATAGCTTTCAGAAAGGGTATGGAAAGGT
This sequence comes from Mastomys coucha, assembly GCF_008632895.1. Taxonomy (NCBI): domain Eukaryota; kingdom Metazoa; phylum Chordata; class Mammalia; order Rodentia; family Muridae; genus Mastomys; species Mastomys coucha. The sequence goes on along the minus strand of NW_022196896.1, from coordinate 66,419,489 downwards.
ACCACTGTCAGGTTGAACCCCAGCCTCTCTTGTTTCTCCTAACAAGCTTTGCCTCACCCTAACTCTTTCCTTCTCTGCAGATAGAAGATCTATTTTTGGCCTCAGAACATTGCTAGTGCGGTATGTTTGAGCCATAGACCAGAGTTGAAAGCTGCCGAGCTGCTGATTTATCGGCTGCCCTGGTTTTAACTAGCTTGTGACTCGAAGCCCCTGCTCCTTCCCCAGAGGCATTACATTGGTTGAGCTAGTGTTTTCCTGCTCTTGTTCAAAATATTTTTTTCTTCCTTTAAAAACTTCAATTTCACTTTCACTTAACATGCGTGAGTGGGGAACCCGTGTGCCAGCATGCATGTGGGGTGGGGCAGAGGATAACCTGCGGATGTTAGCTCTCTCCTTCTATCCTGTGGGTCTTGGGGTTCAAACTCAGATGGCAAGTGCCTTTACCCACTGGGCCATCAGGCTCCCCTGTTTGGACTTCTTTACTTAGTCAGACATGGGCTATATTGATAATTACAAATCTGTCCAGGAGTGAAAGTGACCAAATATTTCATGAACTGCTTGTTTGTTTTGTTTAGTTGAGTCCTATGTAAACCCAAGTAACCTTGGGAACTTGTTTTCTAGACCAGGCTGGCCTTGAACTCACAGACATTCACTTGCCTCTGCCTCTGGGATCAAAGGTGGGTACCAATATGCTCTGCTGAAGTAACTTCTTGATGATTGTTTGGGATAGGAGGAATGGGAAAACCACTGGGAGAACTTGGAAGTTTAGGGAATAATTTCTCTCTAAAAAAATGGTATAGTTACTGGAAAGTCTTGTGTCAGCTACAAGGGGTGTGATAGAATCTGAGGTCTTATGTCCAACTAGGCAAAGACTGAAGCCAGCGTGCTTCGGTGTGTGACACTGTTCTTGGGGACCCCCTTTGGTGAGAGCTGTCCTCTCATTGGCTTTTGCCACAGTTTTCCCTGGAAGAGGTTGCCTGTATCATTTTATCATATGATAGTGAGTAGAGTAAAGCTCATCCACATTTGTGTGTGTTTGTGTGTGTATGTGTGTATATGTATGTGTGTATGTGTGTATATGTGTGTATGTGTGTGTATGTGTGTATGTGAGTGGGTGTGTGTATGTGTGTGAGTGTCTGTGTGTATGTATGTGTGTGTATGTATATGTGTGTGTGTGTGAGTGTCTGCGTGTGTGTATGTGTGTATGTGTGTGTATGTGTGTGTATGTGTATGTGTGTGTATGTGTGTATGTGTGTGAGTGTCTGTGTGTGTGTATGTGTATGTGTGTATGTGTATGTGTGTATGTGTGTATGTGTGTGTATGTGTGTGTATGTGTGTGAGTGTCTGTGTGTGTATGTATGTGTGTATGTGTGTGTATGTGTGTATGTATGTGAGTGTCTGTGTGTGTGTATGTGTGTGTATGTGTGTGTATGTATGTGTGTATGTATATGTGTGTATGTGTGCATGTGTGTGTATGTGTGTGTGTGAGTGTGTGTGTGTGTGTGTGTGTGTGTGTGTGTGTGTGTGTCTAAGATATATGAGAGGCTTGGGTAGATTGAACCCTTTAGGATCCTAGGGGATTCTCAAGTGAATAAGATTCCCCCTGCAGTTTGCTTTTTCTTAGGAAATCATACTTTGTTAAATGTAGAATACTGTAGTGAAGGGAATAAATACAGTCAGCTATTCCTATCTGTGGGCTCAGGACTCAATATTTCCATCACCTGAGGATCAAAATGTTGGGGAAAAATAACATCTTTGTTGAAAACACACACTTTTTCCTTGTTATTGTTCCCTAAACAATACAGTGTAAGGATTATTTGTCTACTGTTTCTATCTTATTAAGTCTCCTAAGTGTTCTAGGGACATTTTGCTCTGAAGAGGAAAATTTGTGTAGGTTAGATACACACACAGTTTACCATTTTATATAAGTGACTTACACATCCCAGGATTGGGGCATTTGCACGAATCTTGGAGCCAGTCTCTGATGGATGCTTAAGGCAGAGAGAACCTGTCTGAAAATTATACCTAACACCATCTTTTCTAACAAGCACAGGATCACTCAGCCCGGACTGGTGTGTGATCTGTACAAAATATCCTAGCTGTTCTGTTGCATGGATGATCAGCAGAGTGGGAAACATAAGCGATTGGGATGTACTTAATATTCCATATTCCAGGGAATATCATGAGCAATAGTTTGAGTGGAGGCAGATGCCCATTGCATGTGTCAGTACTGCCACTTTTATTGGATTTCCTGTTACTGTCCAAGCATCCACACTGAGAACAGGACACTAATGTTTCTTGCAAGTTATATAAAAGGAGTGGTGTGAAATTATTTGGAAGAGTTACTGACTTAGCCTCCCGGGTGACCATAGGATACTTATGTTTTCTCAGTTTGTAATTGAAAACGTCCCAAGCTTGTGGAGAAGCTGAGAATGGTGCAGTGAGCATGGGGCACTCTTCTCCTCCCACCCTGCTCATGGGCGCATTCACACTGCAGTGCAGTGAACATAGGGGGCGCCCTTCTCCACTGCTCACAGGCGCATTCACGCATTCACACCACTGCATGCTAATGAGCCTCTCTACTTGTTTCACAGTTGTTATTCTGTTTGCTGGACTTGGGGTCAGTGCCACAGATCCAGTTCATTCTAACTTCACATGCGTAGTCATCTTTTTCTACTGTGAAAATGGCAGTTTCCCCTCAATAAATTGTTATCTAGCCCGTACTCTGTATTTTTATTTTACCAGTTGCCTTGGCGTTTGTCGAAGTATACTTCCTTAAAAAAAAATTGAGAGTCCAATCAAGAGTCTCACATTTCTTTAGGGTCTTTAATCTAGACCACTCTCCAAGCTTCTCAGCAGCCCTTGGTGACATATACTGTCTTGCAAAGCTGCAGGGTTTCTGGTAAACAATTCCAGTCGCCTCTCCTTATAGAACAATGTTCCTCCCAGAAGCCACAGGCTGCCAAATAAAAAGCCCAGTGCTGTATGATGCTGACCTTCAAGTTGTTGTTCAGGGCTACCCTGGAGACACCCCAGACAGTTCTGGCCATTGCCATTGCTTTTGGGTGCCTACCAGAACTGGATGGTAAGGCCCTATTGCTGAAGACAGCGCACACTTTTGTCACAGGACACAGAGAGATGAGACCAGCAGTGGCAGGGAACCTTCCCCACTGGACACCAGCACTGGAAGGTGCTCTGTGCATTGCTGCAGGGAGAAAAGTCATCAATAAATTTACCCAGCTGCGAACTTTGTACTATTGATTTCTGTGACTGGTATGGGACCACCCCCACCCCCCACCCTGCAAAGTCATTGGGTATGCAAATGCCAGCCTGTCTGTAGGGAGGAAAACATTCTGTGTCATTTGATTTATAATTCAAATTTCCTTTTTATATATTTAGAATAGGATTTTTAAATGAAGTTTGTGAGTATAAATATCAGTAAATAAACCCCATGTTAATTTTGAATATAATTGCACCTAGCTCATTTGCATATTTACACACACTATCTTAAAATCTGCATTAGTGTTCTTGAGAGATGGATTATCATTGCTAAGGAAAGCATGGAGCTTTGAGATCACCAGCGAGAGACTGTGTGTAGGCGTGTCTCTGCAGAGATAGCATCCAAGGGATTTTGGAAACACTGAAAGAATCCATGGTAGTCTTTAAAACAATGTTCATTTGAGAAACGGCTTGGGATGAATAGGTTTCGCTAATGAAATCATACACTTCCATAGTGCATTATGTATAAAACTAGACTAGGAAATAAATATAATTAAAGTAAACATGCCCTTCTAATTAGTAATTGTTTCTGCCACTTTAAGCAAATTTTAAGAGTCACAGAGAGCTGCTCCTCTGTAAACCTAATAATGAAGCCTGTGATAACAGGTGTAAATTAACACAATGGAAAACAGTTACACTGTAACATGCTAAATTAAAAATGACATTAACAAGCCCCATTTTCAAATTCTCTGTAATTAACATTTGTTCAACCCAGACGTGAATAAGTGCATTGCAGTGGTGAATGTCTTTATTTATAGCTTATGATATTTGTCATGGCTTTATCTTGGTTAACTTGTAAGCTACGGAGAAGCATTCCTTCTTAAACTATGTCATGTTTATGTAATCTCAGACAGCCTGACATGATATTTACTGGCATCATTACTGTGGATAATATGCAGGTATGCCAGGAGAATGGCTATGGTTGGTGGTGAAGCTTGACATGAAATATTGGGAATGAGCGGAGCAGAGAGATACCCAGGTACACTGTAATATCCCCATGGCATGATGAAATACTAGGATTCCCTCTAGTTCACCCCTCACTACGCACATGCTCTTCTAAGAGCCTTGAATCGATGTTTGTTTCTGCAAATAAATATTATCTTAAAGGCATTCTTTTATGGTGCTAGTTAATATAAAGTACAAAGCAGAGACCAGCAGAAGCAGCTTTGCGGTTTGGTTTGGCACCAAGAACTGGAAACTTTACTCTTTGTGGAGGATTTCATCAGCAAGTGGGAGAAAGATGGGAGAGCTTCCGCGTCATTGCATCGATAAACATTGCCTTAGCATATGGTGTTGACTGTTTAAACTCAAGGTTTTAACTACTCTAACTGGGTGGGTTATTTTTTTAAAGAATGTCCCTTCATTTTATTAAAATGAGTACCTTGATATTCTTTACAAGTATTCATCTATTGATATTGCATTTTTGCCATTAGATGGCATATTTACTTACTTAATTGACACCTCATTGTGTATATGTTTGTAGGGTACATTGTGAGATTTTGACATGTGTGCAATGGGCAGATGATTAAATTAGGGTAATTTGCATATCTGTCACCTCAGACATTTCAGGTTTCTTTGTGCCGTAACACTCAAAATTCTCTCTTTTAGCTGTTTTGAAATATGCAATAAATTATTGTTCTGATTAGATTCTGGTTAAAAAAAAAGTCTAAGAATTTATACAGTGGAATTTAAAAATAATCAAAACCATGTTTATTTAGTTTTGTTTAGATATTCTAGGGTTTGTCCTGGAGTTTGGAATTCTGAGATGCAGGAACTCTTAAGTTTGGAAACTCAGAGGTTTGTTGAGAGGAGGGAGGGTCTCTCTGTGATGGTTCACCTTCCCTCAGTGCCAGGACAGGGACAGGGAGTGAGGAGGGCTGTGTGGGCAGCAGTGTGAAGAATGGGCTTTTCACATAGTATTGGAACTACAAATACTATTTGAAGTTCACCGCTCAAGTAAAGCCCACTGAGCATTTATAGCATTTAACATCTGGCGTAACGTGGCCAGCCGTTACTGTGATGGGAGGGTGAAGCTTCGATAACCTGAGCATTTCGTACTTTAGAAGTATTGCAGTTTGGGACTGTCTATGCAGATTCTGGTCGAGCAGCCCTCATCTGAAAGTCTACAATCTTGCTGACATGATGCTTAAAGTGTTTGCAGATGTGAGGCCTTTACCATTTCAGACTTTTGTTAGAAGGTAGATGCTTAAGTGTATTTTTAAATTATTAATTTAGCACAGACAGTACCCAGTATGCAAACATCATTGTTTCTCACCCCATTCCCATTTTACAGATGCAAAAGGGGTTTTAGGTACCTGCCCTAAGCCATGGCTCACTGCGTGGTAAGATGCTTTTAAAGCCAGAGGAATGCATATTTTGAAGGACCTCACTTAAAATGGTGAATATTTATTGAGACTCTCAAAGGAGAAGCTTATGCTATCTCTTAGAATGCAGAGAGGCAGCATAAGGTAGGGGCTCAGTAATGGAGCTTTGCTCTGCTTTGCTTAGTAACAGTGCACAGCTGCATGCATAGCTGCAGATAGCCAAAGAGGCAGAGCTGGAGTGCATAGCTGCATGTACTGGTGTAGGTAGCCATAGAGGCAGAGTTCTAGCAGAAACCTGGCTGTTGCTGGTGGGAGGTGACTGCTGGTGTTCAGCTACTGTGGCTTTCTGGTGCTTTCAGTCTCTGACAACACTGGCCCCTGGAATAAAGACAACTGTCACTGGCTTCTTATGTAGCCCTTCCCACATCTCCTGCCTTTTGCTTGTTCCTCCCTCCCTCCCTCTCTTCACTGTCTTTCCAACCAGCACCATTATAGCCAAGTTAATGAGGTGCATATGAGCCTCTGTTGATAAGATTGGAAGTGATCCTCTGGGTCCTCAGGCTCCAGAGGCTCTCTCTCACAAAGCGGAGTGCTGTCCTATCCTGTGTTCCCTGAAGCTGGCTCCTGCCTTGCCTCTTCACATCTGCCTCACAGTACAAGGCAAGGGTCTGACCAGGGCCAGCCCTGGCTGCGCTGGTGTACAAAGCCACGCCTTTGGATGCTCCATTCTGTTTGCTTTCTCTTCTCTGGCACATTTACAGGTTATTTTTCAAGCGATGTAAACTTATCAACTACTCTCACACTAAAGCTCAGAGGTCACCCTCTGAGGTTCATTGTTTACATCGAATGCTCAGTCTTATGTCACGCTGATCATCTGGTGGCCAGCGAAGCAGCAAGCCCATCCATAGAGGAGGAGGTGAGACAGTGTGCGTTTTCCTTTACTGCCCAGAGAATTTTATAATTTCATCCGTCAACCACTGCAGTGGGTCAGGAAAGTGAACTTACGTTGATGTTTGGATTAAAAAAAAAAGGCATCTTGGAAAAAGATCTAGAGGTCTGTTTAGCTGTGTGAGTGAGGGTCTGAAGGGAGGGAGGGAGGGCTATGCAGTTCAGAATACATTTGGTCGTTCCATTCAGAGCTTTCCCCACCCCCATTACATATCTTTTAGCAGGCAGCAGCAGATGGAAACAGAAAGCTAGCTCACTCAGAGCATCTTCATGGATGCACACAAACCTAGAGAGTGTGTTAGTGTCTGTAAATGATCGTTTAGGGGCTGTGCTCCATGGGAGAGGAGTCTGGGTGCCAGGAGAGGATGGAACAGGAATGTGAGCTATGCCCTTCAGGCACCGATGGCGTGGTAATCGAGGACCCAGGCACAGCAGAAAAGGGAGAAAGAATGAGGTCACAGCTCCTAGATGTGTTCAGTCCGGGCCCTGTGGCCAGATGGGAAGAAAGGATGCTGGCGTGGCAGCGGGCGAGGGCTAATTACTGGAGTCATGCTCAGGTGCGAGCTGCTGATTAGGAAAGCCCAGAGCACATGCGCTCTCAGGGGGCTGGCCAGGGTTAAAGAACCCGACAAAATAATCCTGGCAGCGAATTTAAACACAAGCCGACTCCATAAGGTGTAAATGTAGAAACGGAGACTGGGCACCCTTAAAGATAAAATGTGAAAGAACGCCTTAGTCACCCGTACAAACTTCTAGTCTCCAGGGGGTGGGTTCACAGGGGTCTTGGGAGGTGGGTATCCACAAAGGGCTCCTTTTACAAATTCACCATTAAGGAGAGAGTTTTCCGGCTTGATGTGTCAGATGGCTGTAATAGAAACGATGCTCTTTATTGTATGTGTTGGCGGGTTAAGAACCGTTTTAGGTTTTAGCATCTCGCCCTGAGACCCCATGTTTATCCATGGCCAATTTCTCTGACATTTGGACATTGCAACATCATTTCATTTCGATCTGCTGTACCAAGTTCTCCCCATCCTCTTCCTCATGTGCAGCAGAGGTGTACCTCCTAGATGGGGAGCAGCACAGTTCTGTCAGGGGTGGATGCTTCAAAGGCCATGGGGACATGCAGCCTATACTGCCATCTCAACTGTCCTTTCTGTGTGGGGCTGAGGCCAACAACTCTTTGCAAAGCCAAATTGACATTCTTTTGATGGAATCATCAGGTTCTTTGGCAACTCCACGGGAGCTGGTCTTGGCCATTGGAGAGTTTCTCCAGTATGGACCACGCGGTTCTGATATTGAAAGGATTACTGGCATTTTAATGTCCCAGTTTCTAGGCATGAAAAACGTGGATGAGCTAAAGTCTGTTTGCACTTGCAAAGCCTCTTGGAAGTTTTCAGGGATTAAATGAAATCCTTCCCACTTAACAAGGAGTTCTTCAGAGTTGTGTCCCACCTGTATTCATAGATGGGTTTCTCGTCCTTCATGTTAGCATCTATACATTGGTAAGTTTGTACCAGAAAGAACCACCAGGATCTAGAGGAGTGGTCTTCAGAATGCTAGCCAGGGAACTGAAAATTAATTAAAAACGTTATTCATATACAGGTTTAGAAATGTGGAGGTATTTATCGAGCGAGCAGCTATGATGGTCCAGGTGGTGTGTGTGTGTGTGAGAGAGAGAGTTTTGGCTCTTCATTCCCAAACCTCCAAATCACTGGTGCAGTCATATTAGAGCATTTCTGATGTTCCTCTGACCCAATCATGGAGGCTAGACACTTACTTAACTCACAGTCTTGGAAGCTGAAAGTCCCAACTGTAAGGTACCAGCTCTGCTAAGGCCCTCTGGCTGTGTCACATCTGGGCAGATGGATCCTAATGTGACCACAGAGCATGTGGAAGAGGTCTCATGGTGAGGCAGGAAGCCAGAGTGAGGAGACAGGAGATTGGCTTTCTTACCACTTCCTCCTGAGAGGTAACCGAGAAGTCCTAGGGGAGCGCTGTACCTCAGGTCTGCCAGGGACACCCTCAGCAGGCCCTACCCCCTTCCAGGATCATCACAGTCCTAACAGACTCACCCATGAGCACTCAAACCATGAACAAACCACAAGACAAGGTCTATGTTCAGTAGGTTTTCTCCTTTCTCCACATCAGATACCTCTGTCAGGCTCTGACCATGTAACTAACATTTCTGGGTCGCTTGCCTGTTTGTCCATTAGCATTCTAATCATTTGATGCCGCCACAGGGGGATGCATGGTGCCTGTGGCTTGTGTCATCTGTAGTCACTTACGTGCCTCACGTAAACTGTGCTTCCACTGTCTGTCAGTAATGGCTCTAGACAGCAATGGAAGCAAATGGTGTTCTAATTTTATTTTATTTATTTTATTTTTTTACTTATTTAGTTTACACCCTGCTAACTGCCCCCTTCCTGGTCACTTCCCCCATGTTCCCCTTCTCCTCTGAGCCAGTGGAGTCCCCCTAGTTATCCCCCGACCATGGCACTTCAAGTCTCTGTGAGGCTAGACACTTCTGCTCTCACTGAGGCCAGACAAGGCAGCCCAGCTAGAAGAACATACCCCACAGACAGTCAATAGCTTTTGGGATAGTCCTCCCTCCAGTTGTTAAGAACCCACATGATGTGCAGGCTAAGCTGCACATCTGCTACACATGAGCAGGGAGGCCTAGGTCCAGCCCATGTATGTTCATGGTTGGTGGTTCAGACTCTGAGAGCCACATGGGTCCAGGTTAGTTGATTGTGTTGGTCTTCCAGTGGAGTTCCTATCTCTTTCTGGCCCTCAATTCTTCCTCCTGTTCTTCCATAAGAGTCCTCGAGCTCCACCCACTGTTTGTCAGTGGGTGTGTGTATCTGTCTGAGTCAGCTGCTGGGTGGAGCCTCTCAGAGGACAAAATGCTCCTGTCTTCGAGGGTAACAGAGTACCAGCAAATGGTGGTCTTATGTTTTGGTAGCCAGATGATCCTCAAAAGCAGGGAGCTTCCCGTTGGAATGTATTTGTGTTGTGAAGAAAAATGAGATGGGAAAGGAGGAGGTGACAGAGATTGATGGCAGGTGGGGAGCAGCACTCACTGGGGTGGCCGGGGAGGCCCACTGGGAGGGTGACATTTGACCTGAGATGGGAGAAGTGAGCTCTACAGAGGTTTGGGTGAAAAGCCTTGGAAACAAAAGAGACAGCAGAGACAAGAGCTACTCAGGAGACAAAGAACAAAGAGAGAAGGCCAGCATAGCAGAGGCAGCTGAGCTATGGCGGGTCAGGGCTCAGTGCAGGGGTTGCAGGATGAGGAGGAGTGGGTGTGGACAGCCGGACACGGTAGGGGCCTGGCAGGTGGTAATGATGAGTTTGACATTGATTCTAAATGCAGAGGGAAGCCACAGAGAGTTTAAAGCACGAGAGGAGTATGATTTTATTAACGTGGCAGGGTTAGCCAATAAATATGATGGTAATAGTATTGAAAGTCTGCGTGTAATTCTGTGTGATAATGGCCCGTGCCCTTGCTATGACGTAAATATCCTGTGTTTAGTTGGAAGCTAAAAGAAATGTTCTATGTGAAACGTGCTGGTGAATTGTGCGTGTCTGTATTTCTACCGGCTTAATACTCATCATTTGGAGAAGATATATGAAGCTTTGGCCATGTGTGGGCATAAATTGTTCATTGGAGTAGGGCATGCCAATTTCAGCTAAGGTCTCTTCTTAATTTTGATTGTGCATCCCTTGTGGATACATGTCAAAATATGACACATCAGCACAGACCAAGCCAGATTTAATGAATAGGAAACCATGGGATTTATATGATTTGGGGGCACGAGGGGAATTTTCTAATGCCAACCCAAAGATAAGTGACACAGAGGTTATTTGATTAATTAGACATGCGTAGACTCTCACTCCAGCTTTCTGCCTGTCATCTGAACACCAAACACTGCAGACACAGTGATCCACTGCCAGAATAGTTCTTTAACAGGAGTTAAGAACTTGTCTTTACGGTAAGCTTTGACAGCATCCTGCATATGCAATCTTTTCTTTTTGGGGGCGGGGGCTATTTTCAAGACAGGGTTTCTCTGTGTAGCCCTGGCTGTCCTGGAACTCACTCTGTAGACCAGGCTGGCCTGGAACTCAGAAATCCATCTGCCTCTGCCTCCCAAGTGCTGGGATTTGCATGGGTCTCTTCTCACATATACGTACAGCAAAGGCGCCGCTCCCCAGAGGTCAGACCTTTGTGGTGAAAACCATCAGAAGTGTCTGTAGGAAGCACCACCGCGTCTGCGGAGCTGAAACTTATTTTGGAGGCCCTTACAGACACCTCTGTGAGATGTGATTCTCAGAGCCGCTGATCACATTCATCTTGGGACCCTTGTGAGACTCTGCACTTTGAGAGCTCCCAGGCCTGGATGGGCATAAGTGTTAAATGAGTGAGCAGTGCTAGCAGTGAACCTGTGTCACCTGGACCACAGGGACTATGAGATACATTAAATGAAGGGGGGCATTCACTCCTCTCCTCCAGGGAGAAAAGCAACCACAGAGGTCCCCAGTTGGTTATCCAAACACTTAACCTCCGCTGGGGAGAGCCACCACCACAAACTTTACAATTTGGTGGCTTTGAAGAAAGTTAATAATAAAGCTTAGCAATCATTTGTAGAAGGTCAGCCCTGACAGGTTCTGGTCTACTGATTTTAATGTTCTTTTCCTAATGCCAATTTTTCTTGTCTTGTATAGCTGCATTATACAACTCCTTTACTTGAATTCTTTTTCATAGTGACAGGGTAATTTTATTTGTCTTTCTGCAAAAGATATACAGAGCAGGCATGCTTGTGCCTGCCTTACAGGTCAGAACAATGACCATATTTCTAAGGTAGGAATCTGGCAAGTTGTGGTACGACATCCCAACATGGATGTGCCTACAGGACGCTCTGTGCTGCTACCACAGCTACCGCCACATTTCTGCAGTGGCAGGAAGGAACTCCTGAATGCAGTGTACTGAGAAGTAGAACTCGGCCCAGGTTTGCAGTGTAGGGCAGAAGCCTAGGAAAGATGGACTGTTCTAGAGTTTTCAAGCTCTCTTACACACTGTTCGCTTAGGCAGCAAAGCTACAGACTGCATACACAGTCCTCTGTCTGAAGGCACAGATTGAGTAGCTGATGTTCTATTACACAGTGAATGTCCTGTGTGCACAGGTGGATGTAGGTCCTGGTGATGGCCATGCGAGGAGTCAGGACTGGTGCTGGTCTCCTTACCCCTAACTCTAGGCCATGTGCTACTTCTCACTCATGCGTCTTAGCATTTATAAAATAGTGGAGGTAAAGGCAAAACTCCTCTTTGTGTTAGCAGCTCACAGGAGCACTGAGATGGTTTCCTCTGTCTTGCAGCACTGTGGAAGGGCTCTTGGCTTTGTGCAGCTTCTTTACAGACAGGTGTCTGTGCATTGCTTGTCGTGGGAGGGGGTTCTTGATACTTCTGGACTTTCTTTTCAGTTTGAGAACAGTGTAATCTTGTTGGTTCTATACTCCTTGAAAGAGTAGCAAAATGGGCAGGAGGTTGTTTTGTTTTCATCTGTGGGCAAGAGGCAGCCGCTTGTCATGTGGAGAGCAAATGGGAAACATACCACCCCTCTGCTGGAACCTCCTGCCCCACCCTGAACTGTGTGTGTGTGTGTGTGTGTGTGTGTGTGTGTGTGTGTGTGTGTGATCCTGATGTTTTTCTTTTTGCCCTTCATGGCTTAATGAGGACTTTCCAACAAGCGGACATAGCCAAAGCTTTCCTAATTCGAAGTATCAACTTGGAACGATTTTCTCTTATTTGTACGATTATGGGATCTATAGAATCTAACGATTATCAGGCAAAAACAACCCACAAAATTCTTTAAAGTTGAGCTTCAGAGTATTCTTTTAGATCCTTCTATTGAACTGGTCCTTTCCCCTCCCTTCTCCCTCCCACCTTCATCCTCCTCCCTCCCCCAGCCCTTTCAACATGAATACAGACTTAGAGGTGTGATGTCAGCCATGATCACATGTATGTGGTAGCCTGTAAGATTGTATTGCCTGGTGATACAGTAGCTGTCTTAGCTTATGTGTCCTGCACAGTGACAGAATCATCTAATGATACTTTCTAAGAACACATTCAGGTTGTTAAGCAGTGTGGGATTCTCTGTATGTGAAATGTAAACATTCACCCTTGATATTTTTCTCATATATATGGATTACACTTACATCATTTTGAATCTTGCATTTTCACTGATTATTAGATATCACTACATCTGCTTTGAAAATAATTGCTAGCATTCATTTGTGTGAATAGACACAACTTATTTGGCTGCCTTATTGGGTGTCCTGTCCTGGTATTCTGATGGTTTACAGGAACATGTACTGTGGTGAACATCTTTGTATAGAAGTTATTGCATATATTGCTGAGATTTCCTTAGTAGGTTCTACTAAAACAAGGGTATTTTTGGTTGTTTCATTTGCTTTGGGTTTTGATTTTTTCTTTTCTTTTTCTTTTTTCTTTTTATTGAGACAGGGTTTCTCCGTGTAGCTTTGGCTGTCCTGGAACTCACTCTGTAGACCAGGCTGGCCTCTAACTCAGAAATCTGCCTGCCTCTGCCTCCCAAGTACTGGGATTAAAGGCGTGCACCACCACTGCCTGGCTAAAACACATATTTTCTGATGTTTTGCCTGCATGTATGTATGTCTGTGTACCACTTGGGTGCCTGGTACCCTCTGAGGCCACGTGACTTTGGATTGCCTGGAACTGGAGTTACAGACGCTCATGAACCACCATGTGGATTCAGGAAATTGAATCCTGTTTTTCTGGAAGAGCAGCCAGTGCTTGTAACTGCTGAGCCATCTCTCCATTTCCCTTTAGTAAATTCTTAAAGATGGAGGTATTGATTGCAGGCTGTGAACTTTTATAGCACTTTTGATAAATTGTGAAATTTCTCTTCAGAAAGATGTATCTGTTTCAGTACCAGGAGGAGCATGAGGAATTTCTTGCTAGAATTGTCTTGATTGAGGACCACATGTTTGAGTTCTTTATCTGCTCATAGATAAAACAATGTTTATCATTTGTGGTTTTCTTTTCTTATATTAACAATGAGCCTCCTCCTCCCGCTTCATGTTTTCCTTCCCCATTCATGTCTTAATGAAACCTTGGGATTTTATAATTGTATAGTCTTTATTGTATGGCCTATAATTGTATTGACATTGTTGTATAATTTATGATTGTATTATCTTTAACACCATCACTCTGCCTCTCTGTGTCACATATTTTCCCTCAGTTTGCCCACTTGTTTACTTTTAGATAGGATTTCATATAGCCTAGGCTGGCCTCAAAGGTCAGCACTGAAGTCAAGAATGGCTTTGAACTCTTGATCCTCATGACTCTGCCTTTCCAACTGGTAAAACTGTAGTGAGAAGCCACTATGCCTAGCTTACCCTTATTTTTATAAACCTCGCGGCCATGTCTTATGTATAGATATGTATTTTTCTTCTCCTTTGCTTTAGTGACGGGGAAGGCCAGCCCCTTTGTTTCCATCTTGTTTTGTGGATTTATTTAGAAATCGTGATTTTTTTCATTCAATGAGTTGGAATAATTTATTTTCATATGTTATAAGAAAAGAGGAAATGTATTTTTTCGCTGACTATTTCATCTAGTATTTCACAACCCTACAGTGAGCTTATTGGAAACCCGGTTCTCTTCACAGCTTACCGCCATCATGGAGCTTTGCAGGAGAACTTCTGGTGAGGCACTAATGGGCTAGGGTCACATGTGGGCAGTTCTGGTAAAGGTTGGATCCTTAAAACCCAGTGTCACTGGAAGGCAAGAGGGAGGCGGCTACACAGAAAGACTGTAAAACTGGGCAGTGGTGGTGCACACCTTTAATCCCAGCACTTGGGAGGCAGAGGCAGGCCGATTTCTGAGTTCGAGGGCAGCCTAGTCTACAGAGTGAGTTCCAGGACAGCCAGGGTTACACAGAGAAACCCTGTCTTGAAAAACCAAAAAAAAAAAAAAAAAAAAAAAAAAAAAAAACTGCAAACCAGCCCCTAATTTTTTAGAACTTGCTCTACATTTTCGGTTTTGACTAGAGTCATAAAAATAGCCCATGGGTTTGGCCTTGGAGCAGCCAAGAAGTGAATTAAGGAATTCAAGGGACTGAGGAAACACCAGGCTGCCATCACTGCCCCATGCTTCTTTACGTAGAGCATGCCCTGTAACATCACGTGTGAGGGTAGCTTCCATATTTACCAGGTTCCTTGACTTTGAAGGTAATTCAGCACAACAAGGCAGGCATCAAAGCATCATTTACTCAGTTTACAAGATCTGGAAAGCTGTACCCAAAGAGCTCAAGTGCTAAACAGGGCAACACACATCCTTATCGCCAAACTCTGGCAGACATGGCTAAGTGCTGAGGACCCAGGGACGAAAGGGGAGGTTCTTGCTCATCAGTTGCTTTAATAAACAGAAAGGCAGAGCTGGGACTGACTCTGGGACCTGGGACCTCAGTACTGCTTTTTCTACAACCTGCACTCTGGACCGTCACCACCCGCGGCCCTCTCCGCTAAGACCAGGTAGTAGACAAGAGTGGGGTATTCTGTGGGAACTCCCGCACCATTTCGTTCGTGAGTCATGTGACTCTGCAGTAGTCCTGCTCGTAGTTGGTGGGTCTGGCGATGACTTCTCTTTAACGGATGTGGTCCATTCTTTGTGGTTTGGAAGGTCCTCCTACATCAGCCGTTTGTGGCTAGAGGACATTTGGCCAGTTCGGTGAGGATTCTCTTTCTCGCTAACATTCTTTCCCGTAGGGTGCTCTAGAGTGAAATTTGTCTTATTGACATCTTTGGTTTGTTAAAATTGGTGTGAAGCTAAGTTGGGTCTTGGCCTGAGCTTCTTTAAAGCAATGCTGCAAATTGTGCATGTGAGCAATGCCGGACTAAAGTTGTATGGCAGGGGTTTGACGGTGTGTAGAGAACTGGTAGGGAATGACATGGCTGGTTGGCATGGGTAAGCGCTCATGTTGTAGGTGCGTGCTTTGTCCGTGGCCATGAGGACTCAAGAAGGAGCTAAGGCTTGTGTAGTGATTCCCAGGGGAATGAAGAGCAAGAGACACATCTGAGTCCTCAGAGGCCAGGAACTCAGTTGCTTGAGGGGAAGGGGGAATGATATTTATTCATTAAAATAGAAGAAAACTAGCATGAAACAGTTAATGTGGATGGCATTTACTGCTTCAGATATGGTGGATTTGGTTGGAAGAGTGCACTTGACATTGGGATCCCTGTACTATGTTGCTCTCTCCCTTGGTAGCCTGTCTCTTACCTGGATCAAAAGCCCAGCACCTTTAACACTCTGCATTGATTTCCTTATGCAAAGTGTGTTTTAGAATCACTCGAAACATTATTTTAAAGGAAACTGTTTTTTTTTCTTTGATACCCTGATAAACAGGCACCATTATAGTCTGGGAAGTCTTTGAAGATTAAACAAAATTTAAAAAGAAAACTTAGGTGTGTTTGAGTTCTTGTGTTGACAGAAGAAGCTGGTCTGTCTAAAGATTTTATTTTTTAAATTCTGAAATGAAAGGAGATTGGTATATTTGAATAAAGAGGGCACCAGTGAGTCTGTCCTCCTGATTTTGTTGGTTAGATTTGATTTCTGTTTTATTTTTACACTTGTGCCTGTATTCATGAGGATGATAATTATATCGACATGCTAATCCTTTGTCCTTTGTATATTCTATATAAAAGCACTTTTTATTTTTTATCTTACCTTACTGTGCAGTGTAGTTTTGCAGGTCGTCCTAGAATAGTTGTTTCTACGTGTTTTCAGATTGACAAGTTGAATAAAGAAATTGATTTTCCTCGCCACAGAACTAAGTATGGAGTCAGGCAGGGAAAACAAATAGAGCAATCCCCTGTCAATGCTAATGTGTCAGCTTTTCCAGCTCCTTGCATGAGTGGAGTGATAACCAATCTAAGAACAAGCATTTGGTATTGATTCTCCAGTCTCGAGTAACAAGTTACTGCTTTGCTTCTTATTGAGAATTAAATCAAAATAATTTGGTGCCTATATTATGTCTTGTGAGAATTCCTTTGCATGATTTATGCACTGTGCTGGAGAAGCTGATGGATGTTGAAGAATCATATGACTTCGCAGGTGTATAACTTCTTATCTGTATGTAATAATGGGTAACAAGGGTCTTAAAAGTTATGTAGACCCCAGTTACAGAATTTACATTTTTGTTAACCCCAGTAATTCTGTACAGCTTTTACTCTTTAAGAA
This sequence comes from Mastomys coucha, assembly GCF_008632895.1. Taxonomy (NCBI): domain Eukaryota; kingdom Metazoa; phylum Chordata; class Mammalia; order Rodentia; family Muridae; genus Mastomys; species Mastomys coucha. The sequence continues at coordinate 66,402,665 of NW_022196896.1, read as the reverse complement.
AAACAGCAATGTGCCGGGCAGTGGTGGCACACACCTTTAATCCCAGCACTTGGGAGGTAGAGGCTGGCAGATTTCTGAGTTCGAGTCCAGCCTGGTTTACACAGTGAGTTCCAGGACAGCCAGGGCTATATAGAGGAACCCTGTCTCAAAAAAACAAAAAAAGGGCAATGTTAATTTTTTAAGGATATGCACAGACTATTTTGCAGATCAGAATTGATTATTACTTGAGGATAGTATGAGAAATGAAAATTCCTGATTTCACAATTCAGATTTGAAGGTGTAGCCAGGTACTGTGTGTCATGGACATGCCAGGTGGTGTTGTTTTTTGTTTTCGAGACTGAACATTTATTTTCAGAATTTACCACCTATAAATGATTTAAATTAATTTCAGACAGGTAAAAGGAATTGACAGTGTAC